>NW_006400017.1:2166867-2231493 GCF_000299155.1 Elephantulus edwardii
AGAGGAGTATCTGACAGACAGCAATTTGTGAAGCAGTGAAAGATAAATCCCTTATTGTGCAGTTAAGCATTAGTTACAATGTTGACCCCACCCTTAGCCCAGAGCCTTGACCCACTTACTTCCCAGTTCCACCCTCAACCAGGATAACCCTTCCCATCTGCCAAGTCCCTTCAGAAAATATCTTCCTTTGTCCAACCGTGATCTGACAGCTTGTATCTTAAGCTTTCTTGGCTTCTGTGATTCCAAAAACATCGACTGCTGACATTTTTCTTTTGACCAGTGTCTCTTAAGCTTAGTTGTACTGTCTCCAAGGGAAGTTGACGTGTCCTGTAGAACTCTTGTGTAGATTATGTTTTCCTTTCTGGAAACCGCCGGGTTTCGCTGGGTCTGACCTGGAAGACGCCTCCTTTGCTGTTATCCGAGGTGACCTTGCCCAGTGACGCCTTCCCCTCCCTCTCTGGCCGGGTTTCACTGTGTCTGACCCTCTGGTGTGTTTTCACACGGGGAGAAGGTTGTCTGTTCTCTTCTGTTGAGCAGCTGGTTGGTTCAAACTGCGTGCCTTCGAGATTGCAGCGCCGCTTCTTGCCACTAGGACATCAGTGCTTCCTGATCAAGAATTCAAAAGACAGAGGCACAGAATACAGTGTAGTGTACAGGCCAGGTCTTGTCTATCACTTTAGGGAAAATGCTGCCCTTTTGATCTCATATGGTTGATAATTCTAGAAACATCTAGATTGTTCCTCTCTGGGATTATTATTTGCTTTATAGACCCATCTATTGTTAGGCTAAAGGACTCCCTGGAGGTGAGTTCAGTTCCAGGCTTGAAGAGTATTTAGGGGTCATGTAGTCATGACGTTGATGTTATGTGTCATCCATTCGGAACCAACTCTTAGCTGAATCTCTAGCAGGTTTTCTAACTTGGTAAATTACATAGGAGAGGACTACCTGTCTTTCTCCATGGAGCAGCTGGTGGATTCAAACCACATGCCTTTGGGCTGGCAGCATAGCTTCTTATCACTAGACCACCAGCATTCTCTAGTTTCATGGGTTCTACGAATATATATCAGACCAGGAAGTCTGGTCTTTTTAGAAAATGATTTTGAGTTTTGTTCTACATTTGTCTCCCACTCTATCCAGGACTTTCTATTGTGATCCCAGTAACAGGGGTTGGAGGAAGAATACAGCAGTTGCCCCCAGGACTGATCACTCCTTGAGAAACCAGATAACATCTAAAGGGACCAGAGTAGAGACCAAAGCAAACATCAGACCGGAAACTAGACCAAAGACCAGACCAGACAAAGGATCCCGATAAAGCTCTGGGCCTGATCATAAAAGCTCAAACCCAAGTTAGTTAACAGTCCCCAATTCCAAGAAAAATACCATCTTTTCTAGTCCTTCCCAGAACCCCTATAAAAAGAAAGTGCCCTTGACTGCCCATAAGCCATTTTCACCATCTCTGCTCATGGTCACCTGGCGTCCCTCTCACACCATGCAATAAAGGCCTGTTCATTTCTTGGGATCAGCTTCTTTCTTTCTCTCTCTTACCCTCAACTCTTTTTCTATCTAACAAGGGTCAATAATGGCAACCCAGCATCATCTAGGTCTTCCGATCTTAGGTTAGTAGAGACAAGGGTTCACATAAGTATTTAACCCTTTTACCCACAGATCTGCATGCTGTTTGCTGTATGGTTGATCTAGGCTAGGTTCAGCTGGGAGGCTCTGATTCAGGCATAGACCAATGGAGAGTGGTTCCAGACTGCACAGAAGACTAAGCTCTCTCCCACATGCATTTTTGAAACCAGCCTGAAACTGCAAAATCTAATCTCATGGTGTCCTGACCACTGGAATACAAAAGAGCAAGGTCAACTACAAAGGACATTTCCTGCTCGGATGGTTGGTTATATGCATTAATGCCTCACTGGCCCAAAGAAGTCTTATAGTAAAGCAAAAAAGTCAAGAATCAGGGACATACATTCTGTAGACCATGAGGTCACAGGAAAAGAGTGAAGAGTTGAACTCAAAGTCAAGTCTACCACACAGAAAACAATAGCAATAAAGGGAGGGGAATGGTTGCATGAGGTGATAGGAAGAATAAAGAGAAATTGGGCTGCTCCCCTTCCACTTGATTATTTATGCTAAAGAGATGACATCAGTGATTTCATCATGACTCATGCACGCTGGCCGTGAAAGGAAGACTAAATAGGTGATTAGAAGTTTGGAGATTGAATCACATGGTATCAGCTTGCCCTGAAGTCTAGGTGAGTGGGGTGGCTGCAGTTTGAGTTCCATTGTGTGGCCAACGATTCAGTCAATTGTGACTATATAACAAAACCCTGATGAAAACGCTAGAGGTGGAAGTTCAGGGGAGTTTCCTTGGTTAACACTATTCATTATGGTGTCTCATCAGCCCCTCCTGGGGGGCATGAAGACAATAGGAGCTTCCCATTTGGGACCCTCCCTGATCTTGCCTTAGGCATCTCTCATCTGGCTTGTTCTGATTTGTATCCTTTTACTGTAATAAGATTGTAAGTATAGCATTTTCTTGAATTCTGTGAGTCATTCTAGAGAATTCTTGAAACTGAAGGAGGTTACTGGGAACCCGAGAATTTCTAGCCAATCAGTCAGAAGTGAAGGTGGCCTAGGAACCCCTCAGCTTGTGGCTGAATCTGCAGTGAGGGCAGAGGTCTGTGCCTCTGAAGCCTGAACCACCTTCAACTCCACGTAGTTGGTGTCATCTCTCATCGCAACTCGGATTTCACTTTGTGAGTCCCTTTCAGATTGTCCTTTTCGTCCTCTGAACATTGCTTCTCAGTGCCTTTGATCTGGCTGACTCTAATCTTTCAGGAGGAAAATGGCAGAGACCTGGGAGAGAGAGAGTAAAGAAGAGTTTGGCAGGAAATGACACAAACATTTTATGTGGTGGAAGCGCACCCCATGCGAGCAGCAGAGCAGTGCCTGCTGCGAAGGGAGACTGGAGGGGCGTGTATGTAACAGGAAGCTGGAGCCCACCGCCTCATTTAAAGAGCAACCTCTGAGGCCTCAATAATAAATGCAGACACAGCTCAAGCCAGTATTGGCTGCTTTATCATCTCTTCCTCCCTGCTGAGCACTGGGTTAGGTTAAAGGGTTCAAGTCCAGCGCCAGCTCCATGGTAGAATGATAACAGTTTGCTCACATAAAGACTTGTAGCCTCAGAAACTTCAGGGGCAGATCTCTTCTCTCCTGTAGTGTTGCTATGAGTCAAAAATTGATTCATACATTGAGTTTGTACTTACAATATATCAGTATATACAGGGTAGGGTGAATAGCTTTGATTCTAAAATGACTTATGTTTATGCTCTATTTATCAATACTCTTCACCTGCATACATGCCACAAAAATTGCTCCTATGTTAGTTTGAATAAACTTACATGCCTTTGTTCCTCACAATGGTCACATTCCTCCTATACCTTCCTCCTTTAAGGTTCAGCTCAAGTGTCACGTCTTCCAGGAGGCCTCCCCCAGTTTGCTCATCAAGAAGTAACTACATTGTCTCTGAACTCTGTGGTCCTCTCTCTGTATCCCTTCTGGAGCTTTTAATACCATCTTGCATCCCGGATCTTTCTGCCTGACTGATGTTTAATGTACTTCCCTTCCCAACTTTCATGCCCAGTCAACAATCTTGTTACCAGTAGTCAGATCAGGAGACATATCGCATTGGGAAAGTCTACAGTCAGGGACCTCTCCAAATTAGTGAGGAAGAATGATGTCAATTTGGAGACTTAGGTACTCAGGTGCTGATTGAAGCCATAGTCTTTTCAATCACTTGTTATGCATCTGAGAGCTGGGCAATGAATAAGAATGACAGAAAAAGAATCAATGCCTTTGAACTGTGGTGCTGGAGAAGAGTACTAAATATCCCACTGACTGCCAAAAGAACAGATACATCTTGAAGAAAGTACAGCCAGAGTGCTCTTTGGAGGCAAGGATGATAGGGCTTTGTCTCACATACTTTGGCCATGTTGTTAGGAGAGGCTATTGCTTGGAAAGGGACACCACAGTTGGAAAGGCAGAGGTTTGGCAAAAGATAGGAGAACCCTTAACCAAATGTATTGACAGAGTAACTGCAGCAATAGGCTTCAGTGTGTCAGGGATGATGAAGATGGCACTGAATAGGACAGGGTCCAGATGGTTTGTTCATAGTGTGAATCATACTCAAATTGACAGCATCTAACAACAACAGCAGTGCCTTGAAATGGGAAGTGCATTTCATGTTTGCCCATGATTTGGATATAGTGAGTCCTCTACAGATAATACCCATTGAGGCACTTCTGACTCATCAGTGTAGAACTGGTTCCACTGGGCTGCAAGAAGTAGATGACCAGACCGCTCCTTCACAGCAGATGGGGATTTTGCAGATTCAAATAGTTAATTTTTCCATTAATATGAGTGCCAACCACTTTGCATCAACCAAAGCCTCCCTTTATTTTATTTTGCATACAGCATTCACTCTATTGGTGTTCTGTGTGAAGTGTGAAGGCATCACAGTTATTATAACAGAGCTATTGGTTGTGTGACCATGGCCTCCTTTTATAAATCCCTCCCTCACCCATTGCTGTGTGGTGAGAACCAACCTGTATTTAACCCCTCTGAGTTTCCATTGTAGGAAACGATCCATCTTTCTCCCAAGTAGTTGCTGGTGGATTTGAACCACCAAAGATGTATGGCCATTAGGTTAGCAGCACAACTTCCTACAGACTAAGTCATCAGCTCTCCCCTTAAGTATTAAGCTAAGAAGGATGAGGGTGGCAGTCTGAGAAGAAGTCGAACCTGCTCTTAAAATCTTCTACCCCAAACTTGCTATTTTGAAAAAGAAGAGAGAAAATCAGGGTTGTTTTTAAAAAAATCCATCTCCTCTTTGTAGAATTATTTTGTGGTCTCTTTCATTGGGCCAATTACATTTATGAAGATGAATTACGACAGGCGAGAACTCACTTGCGTGGATTACTGTGTGCTAACTATGTAATTAGCGGCCGTCATCGAAGAGGGGAGTTGGTTGGATATTTCCGTCAGAAAAAAGAACACATTATGATCCATAAAAAACAATGAGCAATGATAATTTCATTTTTATTGGTCATTTAAAAGCATTCACTGATAATTCTCCCTATGCTTAATAGGCATATGTTTGCTTCCTTCAAAATATACCCATAAACTTGTCACAAAAACACTCTCACTTAATTGTTCTGCCTCATTTCCATCACGCAGCCTTAAATGAAAGACTTTTCAGAGATAGCAAGTGTGGAGTTTGTCAAGGGCATTCCGACAAGTGGTGGGTGTAATCAGCGGGTCACTCCCGAGAACCTGGTATGGATCAGGCCCCATATTTGTCCCACGGGTCCTCATGCCAGCGCCATCTTTACATGCGAGGGCTCATCGAGTGTTTTGAACTAGAAAAGATCGAGTCCTTGCAAACCCCCTCTCCTTCCCATGGATGATGAAGAGGTGAACTGAGGACTTCTGAGGGAACAAAAACCCCAGAACCAGGTTGTAGGCAGACGTGTGACACTGTTGCTATTCTGTGCCATCGAGTCAACTATAACTCACAGTGACCCCATGAGCAGCAGGTCTGCATCTTGCCCTATCCTGAGCCATTGTCACGATCCCTTTCATGCTAATAATCCCCATTGGGGTAGTTATTGTGTCAATCTATCTCATTGGGTGTCTTCCTTTTCCCTTACCCTCTACCTGATGTCTTTCTCTAAGCATGCGTGCCTCCTGACAGCACGTCCGAAGCATGTGAGACCAAGTTTCACCATTCTTGCCTCTAAGGAGCTCGTTGGTTGCACTTTCTCCAAGAGAGATTTGCTTTACTTTTGGCCGTCCGTGGAACATAGCATGGTGAAGAGAAAAAAAAAGTGCCAACTACACTGTGAATGGTCTGAGGAGTGGGAGAATGGGTGGAAGGGTTCAGCTGAAGTGGATGGAATGTTCCACACTCCATTCATGGCTCAGTCTGTAGGGAGTTGTCCTCTAAACCCACAGACAACACCTCTCTGGTGGTTTGAATCTATCAGCGGCTCCACAGGAGAAAGATGGACCATCTCCTCCTGTGCAAGTTACTGCTTCAGAAACTCCCTAGTGGTCCAGAGGAGGGTTGATTCTGACTCAATGCCAAAAGCTCTGATTTTTTTTTCTTTCTCTCTCTCACTGCCTCCGGTTTCCTGTGCGAGTGGAAAGAGGCTCCTGTTCCTGAGAAGTGGGGCTGCGATTACAGCCTCCGGAACAGGCTTTCTATGTTAAAAAATGGGACCGCTTTCATGTGTTTCCAGAATCACTGTAGGAAATGCTCTCAGTCCTTCCAACTGGAAATGAATGTGCTGCATGAGCTGTGCTTTCGTTTCCTCCGGCCATGCTACTCTGTTTGCTGGCTCCTGAGTTACCCAAGAGCCCACAGTCCATGTTCCTGTCCTGTGCAACGTCCACGGCCCTCAACAGATGAAAATGGAGAGGAAGGAGCCCATTGGCTGCCTCTGGGGAGGAGGAACTCAGTTCAGGAGCCCTTACGACCTGCTAGCTTCTCCCTAGAAACAGAATTCGCCTGGCTACCTGTGCTTCAGTGGGAAGAAGCTGCAATGCCA
This sequence comes from Elephantulus edwardii, assembly GCF_000299155.1. Classification (NCBI taxonomy): domain Eukaryota; kingdom Metazoa; phylum Chordata; class Mammalia; order Macroscelidea; family Macroscelididae; genus Elephantulus; species Elephantulus edwardii. The sequence continues at coordinate 2,173,485 of NW_006400017.1, forward strand.
GCCGGAAGGCATGCAATTCGAATCCACCAGCTGCTCTGCAGGAGAACGATGAGTACTCTTCTCCCATGTGATTTATAGCCTCAGAAGCCCCGCTGGAGGGTCAGCAATGGGTTGGTTCTGACTAAAAGGTACATAACAAGCAACAACAGCCTGTGCTTTCTAGTGTTTGGAAGCCTGAGGTGCAACACTGAGAGAGTGTGTGTGTGACTGAAAATCTGTGTGTGTGAGCATGTAACTAATTTGTGTCTCTGTGTGTGTCATGGAGTGTCTATGTGTGCATGTATATGTGTGTCATTGAATGTCTATTCACGTATGTATATGTCATTGAATGTCTATGAATGTATACATGTGTGTCACTGAGTGTGTATGTATGTGTGTCATTGAGCATCTGTGTGTGTCTGTGTGTGTCTGTGTGTCTCTGAGTGTCTGTGTGTCACTGAGTGTCTATGTGTGTACATATGTGTCATTGAGTGTCATGTGTTTTTGTATGTGTGTGTCATTGTCTATATGTGTATGTTTGTGTGTGTCATTGTCTGTATGTATCACTGAGTACCTGTGTGTTCCTAGGTTTCTAGAATTCTCTTTCTCTAGAAGTAAGGACACAGGGCTCTGCAAAACTTGCCTCTGAGAATCAGAAAAGGCAGTGTGATAACCAACAGATCGACGTGCTGGACCGTGCTCTGTGTGCATCTATCTGGCTTGGTGGAGCCTGGGTGAATGTGACTCTTCCAGAGCTAGACATGCCCACTTGTACTCACCCAGCATCCACATGTCTCTGGAACAGAGACACGGGCAATTCCTCACCACACAGTAACCTCAGGTTGGCCAGCACCTGTGACTGCCACAGGTAGGGTTATAACAGCTGGAAGGCAAACCTGCTTCCCATCTGCCCTGTGCCCAGGGCTGCCTTCTCCCTAGGCCCTATCACTTGTTTCCTGTACCCTTCTTGACTTCCTCATTATTTCCCAGCTGGTCTGCTTTCTGACACTAAGTCACCAATTGCCCTGATACAACCACAAGTTTCTGTGACTCGGTTCTAATGTGTAGTGGCCCCATGTGTGTCAGAGTGGAACTGTGCTTCACAGAGTCTTCAGCGGCTGACTTTCCTGGAGTAGATCACCAGGCCTTTTTGCTGAGGCACCTCTGGGTAGACTCAAATGAACTGGAGATTCAGAGAGATCATGTGGAAATGGCAGAGTATGAGATTTGGACCATTTGTTGTCAAATACAGTAAAGGTCACATATAACCTTGTTTGCTGAAATTGAGGAAGGAGGACTTGGAGCACTTGCTTTGGAAGATCAAAGACAACAGTCTTCAATATGGATTGCATCTCAATGTCAAGAAAACAAAAATCCTAGCTGCTGGGCTGATAGGCAACATCATGATAGATGGGGAAAGGCTGAGACTGTCAATGACTTTATATTACTTAGATTCACAATCAACACACTTGGTACTAGCAGTCAGGAGATGAGGAAACATTTCACTGGGTAAGTATGTAGTCAGGGATCTCTCCAAATTATTGCGGATCAATGATGCCAGTTTGAGGCCTAAAGTGAGACTGATTCAGGCCATTGTCTTTTCAGTGACTTGCTATGCTGAACAATAAAGAAAGATGGACAAGAAAAATTGATGCTATTGAATTGAGGTGTTGGGGAAGAGTGCTGAAGATCCCAGGGACTGGCAAAAAACAAATAGATATGGCAAAGTGCAGCCAGAGAGCTTCTTGAAGACAAAGATGATGAAGCTTCATCTTACCGGCTTTGGACATGTTTCTAAGAGAGGTTATTCTTTGGAGAGGGACATCATGCTTGAGAAGGTGGAAGGACAGTGAAGAAGACCCTCAACCAGGTGGACTAGCCCAGTGTCTGCAGCAATGGGCTTGGGTGTGTCAGAGATTGTGAGGTTGGCACCGGATAGGACAAGGCTTAGATCTGTTGTTCATAGGTTCACTATAAGTCGTACTTGACTCAATGGCACCTAACAACAACAACAGTGAAAGTCAGTGAGAGAGAAGAAGATTTTCAATGGGATGAACTGATACAGTGAGGACCTCATGGGCTTGAGTATGACAGCGAACACGAGGATGGTGCAGAATCGTGCAAGGTCCCTATCTGTCACAGGTCACTGTGGGTCATAGTCGAGTCAATGGCACCTAATGACAGCAGCAACAACATAATATGCAGAGGTCCTTTATGGCACAAACAGATTTGTGCTTAACTGCAATGGTTAGGGGTTCAGATACACTCAAAAGTCTTGGTGACCCACTTCCATTAAAAAATTATTATAAGCTGTTTTAAGTCAATTCTGATTCATGGCAATCTTATGGGTGCCGAGTAAAATGGCTTCATAGTGTTTTAAAGGCTGTGACATTTTAAGAATTAGATTTCCAGGTTTGTCTCCTGAAATGTCTCTAAGTGGGTTTGGATCATCTAAGTAGGTAGTAGTAGCATAAACCTATTTGTACCACCAGGGCTCCTCCATTAATCCTTTGGAGTGCGTGGGATCGTCATGATTCAGCACTCACCCCATAGTAACAGGACTGTCTTCTGTTATAGGATCTGCCTTAAAAGATGGGGTTTAGGGTTGTTGTTTGGGGTTTGTTTGTTTTTTAAAAATATGTATTTCACAAAATACATGGAAATATTTTAATTGAGACTAGGGTGCATCTAATCCAGGCCTTAGTTTTCGCAATTACTTGTTATGCATCAGAGAGCTGGATGATGACTAAGGATGACAGAAGAATCAATGTCTTTGAGTTGTGGTGCTGGAGAAGATTCTGAAACATTCCATGGACCACCAAGAAAACAAATAGATCTGTCTTGGAGAGGGTGAAACCAAATTTCTCTTCAGAGGCTAGAATTTTGAAGCTCTGTCTCACATACTTTGGGTCTGTGGTCAGGAGAGACTGGTCCCTGGAGAAGGACATCATGCTCAGAATGGTGGAGGGATAGCATAGGAGAGGAAGACCCTGGATGAGATGGGTTGATATAGTCATTAGGACAATAGGGGTTGGTGTGTTGGAGTTAAGCACATTTTAAATCTTCCAAATAGACTAGCGATAGAATCTGTTGTTACTGTTGCTTTGAGCCAGTTACTGAGTGGGATGCTGGGGAGACAGAGCTGAGTTACGTGACCCGGCCCTGTTGGAGCTCACAGTTCAGCTGCTAAGATGACCATCATGACATCCACCAATGGTTGTTTGGAGTAGGGTGATGGGAATAGAATTGTAGAAATTTCAGGAGAGAGACCCATTCATTCTGCCTGGGGAATCAGAAAAGGTTCCCTGAAGGCAATAGTCCACTCTAATGGGTCTGTGAAGGGTATTTAAGTCTTTAGTAGTCAGAAGAGAGGAAGGAAGAGAGATCCCGGGCAGATGGAAGAGCACAGATGTGAGCCAAGGACTGCGAACCACCTACAGTGACTGCAGAGAAAACGGAGAGATGGCATGGGGCCTTGAATGCCAAGCCAAGCAGGGCACTTGGATCTCATTCTGTCAACCGCGGGGAGCTATTTCAGCATCTTAAGCAAAGGAGTAATGAGATCTGATCATTGCCAAGGGTAAAACTTGCCATTATAAAAATAAATATGCTTACCCGAGACTCAGAGATAAATTGGCAGGAATAAGTGACCAGATTTTCAGTTCTTTGCCTTTGTGGGCTTGATTCCTAACACAGCAAAGGGACCAAAAAGGACGATGTCACATGGTCATAGTTGCTGCATGACCCGAGGCAACGGTACATTTCCCAGGTCAAGGAGCGTCCCAACCCGGGGAGCTTGGTTCAGAGGTTGCACTCCACTCCGAGTCTTCTTTCTCCATAGTACTCAAGTCTCCTCTGCTCCATTCCCCTCCTTTTGTCTATTGTAGTAGAGAGTGCTGGTGCCTTTGTGGTAAAGAGTTGCACTGCCAACTCGAAGAAACGTGGTTCGAATCCACCAGCAGTTCTGCGGGAGAAGGATGAGCAATCTTGCTTGGAATTAAATGCCTCTGAAAGCCAGCTGGAAGGTCAGCTCTGAGTGGTACACAACAACTTTATTATGAGATAAAAGGTGTGGTGGGCCACACCCCAGGATAACTCCCTTCTAGCACATCCAGGTGATGGTAGCACTCATTGTATCCCAACCTTAACCCTTTCACAACTACTTGGTTTAAGAGAGCATTACATAATACCCATAGTGCATCATTATATGTGGGGAAGCGGAGGACGTTCCACCCTGACAGTGATCTTTGGGACAAATTGTGCAACCTTTCTGAAGGACAATTTCCCATCTATGAAATGGGCAGGATAATGGTAACTGTTTGCAGAAACAGTAGGAGACTGAATGGGGCATTTCTAGCAAGACATTGGCTGAAAACAAACTACTACATGTCATCTCCTTGGAAGTTCTGATGGTGGCATTTCACGGCTAATGCAAAGGAAGTTTGAAACCCATGGCAGCTAAATGCAAAGGTAGTTTGACACTCTGTGGCAGCTCCAGGGGAGAAAGATAGGCTTTCTCCTTCCCTGGGATTAGCAGCCTCAGCAAGGCGATGGAGGGTCAGCTACCAGTCGGTTCTGGTTCTGTCTTGACGGCAATGAGTTTACTCGTGTGGTTGTCTTGTGGTTGATTCCAACTCGTGGCAAGCCCAAATGTCTCAGAGTAGAACTGCCTCAACAGGGTTTCCACGGCCGCAACTTCAGAAGCAGAGCGGCAGGTCTGGATTCCAGGGCACTTCTGAACAGACTATCTTTGCATGAGTAGCCCAGTGCTTCACTGTTTGAGTCACCAGGCAGTGGGTCTAAACTCAATTTCTTTGCCATCAAATAGTAACGAACTTATAGCTGATCCTGTAGTGGCTTTTGAAAGCTATAAGGCACACGGGATTGAGAAGACTGTCTTCTGTCTCCCAAGAAGCACCTGATGGATTTGAACTATCTGCCTTTTGGGTTGATAGCTTAACTCCTTCCCCACTAGGCAACCGGAACTCTCCAAGCAGTAGGCGCACAAAAGTTAATAGGAGAGACTGATGAGACTTTGAAAAGGTTCAGCACGTGAAGCTTCCTATGCCTCCCACCCCTGCCCCTCTCGGTCCTTCTTGCCAGCCATGTTCAGACCAAGCTGTGACCCATTCCAGGCCCAGTTTGCGAAATCAAGAAAAGAACATATTACTCTGTGGGAGAGTTTATAGTAAGAGCACAACAAAGCATCTCCTGCATTTCTCTCACTTCTCCTAAGAGAGTAAAATATGCATCATATATCTTTTTTTTTCCCAGGACCTTTGAAATTTTAGCTATAAATGGTAAAACACATCAATGAATTTCCCCATGAATATTTATTGAAATAGTACTTTTAATACAAAGCCATTTGAAAAGTGAACCTCCAAGGAAAATGCATTTTGTGTAGCCATTGATCTTAAAATATATTTACTAGGAATACGCTCATCCTAGAAATACTACATCCTGCTTTTTATTATTTGTTCTGGATGAAATCGCTGGGCTCTGGCCTGGCTGAGTTTTACAAGCTGACTAGGGTTGGCAGGATATTCTTTGGCCTTTGTTCAGCCTTCTTTCTCTCCAGTCCTTGATTTATTGGTTTCTGGCACTCTTTTTGAGAGATGTCACTGTAATTAGATAAAGCATTCAGCTGTTAACCTAAGGACTGAAGGTTCCTGTCCACTCAGGTGAGCGTTGGAAGAAAGGCCTGGCAAACTGCCTCAGAAAAGCCACAGCCACGAGAATCCTAGAGAAAGAAGGCAGTTCTATCCTGTCACACGTTGGGTCCTCATGAGTGGAGCATGGCAGTAGCTCATTTTGGTTTGTGTTTGGTTTTGTAATAGAAGCATGTTAACGGGTGAGATTTGAAGAGGTAATTGGTGACTCATGGACCGTGAGCTGGGAGAAAGCTTTCTGTTTTTGTTAGCTGTACGGGAGTTGGACTGAGTCACGGCGACTCCATGGACGACAGAACAAGCTGCTGCCCGGTCCTCTGCCATCCCGGTGACTGGCTGGGGGGTCAGTCCCTCGGATAGAAAACCCTATGGAGATCCACAGGGTTTTCAGTGGGCCATCGGCTGACTTATGGAAGTAGATTGCCAGGTCTTTCTCCCTAGTTCACCCTAAAATGGAAGAGCTCAAAGATCCTGCCACTGAGCAGATTCCAATTCCTAGCAGCCTTCCATCAGGTTCCTACGCTGTAAATTTAAATGAGGGGAAGACTGTCCACCTTCCTCCCACAAAGTGGCCATTGGGTTCAGACTGCCAGACATGCATAGCCTGTTGGTCATCAGCACAACATGATGCAGGCTAAGCCATCAAGCTCCAAACCACCTTGGTCTGAAAGATATCCTAAGTGCTGGTTGGTAGCATAGTAATACTCATGTCTCTATTTACAGACAGCTTGTCGCTGCCCATAAGGCACACTGCCTTGGAATTGAATCCAGCTCTCACATGAAAGGTAAGAGTGTTTTCACTGGACACGAGTGCCTTCCAGAAGGAAGCATACCAGTTATTTCATTTATGCACAAAGATGCTCTTAAAGATAGTCTTAAAGTAACTAGGTAACCAATCCACAGATCAGTAAAAACTAAAAAGAGCGAGAACTCTGAAGATCCTTAAAAATGCAGGGACAAGAACTTTTCATATGTTTCTGTGTGGGAATAGAAATCGCTGAAGACATTTGGGAAAGCAGGTAGCTAATACTGACTCAAATGAAGCAACAGAGACCCTCTGAACTGGGGATTCTACTTTTGGGAAGCTGTTGTTTATGGTGCAAATCACACAAGCATGTAGTACTGCTATGCTTGTTAAAGGTTTGTAGTACCCCAACTAGAAACAACCCGGAGACCCATCAGTAGGGAAATGAATGGGCTGTTGCCCAATTCTGTGGATGGGTGGCCTCTAAGTGTTTTGATCGTTCACTTAATAATAGCACGCACCTCTGGAATAGAAATATTTATTTGCATTGTGTGAATATCAAACAGCTTAAGTGTACTATAAACAACAAAATCAGCTCAGTGCTGTCAAGTCAGAACTCCTAGCTGACATCCCAGGGTGTTTCCAGAGGCAATATGTTACATGAGAAGAGATTGCCTATCTTTCTCCCTTGTAATAGTGGATGGATTCAAACCTCCCATCTTGGGTTACCAGTGCAGTTCTCTATCTACTAGGCTACCAGAGTGCATTATAAACAAATACAAAATTTATAATGACGAAATAAGAGTACAGGTCTGATTTTTGTTGTTGTTATTGTGCCAGAAAGATAGATGGACCTGTTTTGAAGACCACCACTGAAGAATATTATGCTTTAATTCCTAAAGGAAGCAAAATAATATGTGTTTAACCACAAAAAGGGGGAGAAAAATACAGAACAAAATGTACGTGCTGTGGGTTGTATAATCACAGTTTTGCTAAAATGAATGCTGACCCTCAAAATATCTTTTCACCTCCCCATTTCATTCTCTCTGTGTGTAATTTTATATATTGTGTAAGGATGGTGAAACTTCGTCTCACATACTTTGGGCATATATAATGTTGTCAGGAGGGGCCAGCCCTCAGGAAAGGACTCATGTGGGTCAGAGAAAGAACTGAAGACTCCCAATAGGATGGATTGAGGCAGAGACTGTAACAAAATGTTCGAGCTTGTCAGAGATCCTGAGAATGGTGCAGAATAAGGCAACGTTCAGATCTGTTGTTCATAGGGTCGTGATAAACTGTGATCTACTTGATGCATCCAAACAACAACAACAGCAGCAGCAGCAGCAACAGCAACAACAGAGATTATTTGTTTGAACAAATAACACCAGACTCTCGCTATTGGTTACTGTGCTGCTGTGTCAGGGGCTGAGAGCAAAGTAGGAGGAGCGGGAAGTAACATATTGTGGAAATGCAAAATATTCATAATGTAATGTTAAACAAAAAAGAAGCAGAATTCTACGTATTCGTTTAGGTAAGAAGAAAATTAACATGAGACAGAGAAGAGACAAATCAAAGCATTGGTTTGAGTAGGTGCTTGGCTTTTGCCTTTAATTTTTGTTGTCATTTGAATATTAAAAATAGTAAGAATGTTAACATGACAGAAAGGAAACTAAATTCTTACCACAATTGAAAGAAAAATGAAGGCACAATGAAGGAATCCCCTCTGAAGGCTCTTTTCTTCTCAAGTCACAGATTCCCATTTGAGCTCACGTTAGCCAGAAAGGGCTGGGCTGGTGCTCAAGATGGAGTGGGCCAGTGGGGACTGACCAGAGGCTGGAACCAGGCCCCAGAAGGCTCCTGGTTACTGTGGCAGCGCTCGCTGGCTCACACTCTCTCTGAGGCCATTTCCTCCTGAATACTCCTTCTTTCAGCACCATGTTTCTTCAGCCTTCTGTAGACCAGAACCCTCTGTGCTTCTGTATAGGTTACACTGGCGCCACCACATGCTATCACCTCACAGAACCAGCACACTGCCTGGTGTGTTTCAGGCCCACGTCTAAAGGACCCAGAGAACTTGACTGTCCTGACTCAGACCAGGGAGCTTCAATGGTCCCGTGAAGTGGGAGACAGGGAACTGAGATCAAATCCCGCTGTCTGCGCCCACTGTGCTAGTGTCATAGTTCTTAGAAAAGGAGGTAGAACTTTCCAAAGGTTCACCATCCCTGCCAACCTGCAAGTAGTGGGACCACTTCCAGAACCCCAATCGCCTGGCTTCTCCCGGGTCTCTCCACTCCATGGGGTTATCGCCAGTCACCCTAGGAAGGAGCTGCTACCCTGTGATTTACAATATTAAGGCAAATACTACCAGTTGCTCCAGCTCTTGGAGGGTCGTGTGCATCGGAGGAGGACTGTACTCCACAGCGGTTTACAGCTAAAACCTTTCAGGAGCAGACTGCCAGCTTTTTCTTCAAAGGGACCTCAGAGTGGGTTTAAACTGAGGTTCATTTTGCTCAGTAGCCAGTTGCGGACCTGGCTGCAGTACGTAGGACGAGCTATTGTTGATTGTTGCTATTGTTGCTAGGCACTGGTCATGTCAACTGCCGACTCATAGCGCCCCTGTGCACAAGAGATCTGAACCTTGTTCTATCTTGTGCTATCCTTGCCGTCTCCAGTATAGTGGAGCAGCAGCTGACAAATGCATTGTTTATGTTTATATGGTAGAGTAACTCTCAGGCCAGAATGTGGTTTTCTAAAGAAGAGAAAATAGAAGAAGGTGGCATGAGAGGCCTTCCCTCTGTTTCTCTATGCTACCTGTTTGGCTCAAGGGTCCAAGTAAACACGGCTCGTGGATCTGGGAAGGTTTGCTGGCATCCTCTCCTTGACCCTATGCCAACATCTGACCTGAGCGACATAGCATGCTTCACTCCACTGGCTGGAGAGTGAGTGAAGGGGTGGGGACAGAAGGTCTTGCTCAGATCTGAGTGACTCTGCTTGGAATAAGCTCTGCTCTGTTTTCTGAGGAAGCCGAGACTGAACCAAGCCTGGAGCACTTCCCTGATGAGAATACAGGAGTGCTAGAGCCGGCCCCGCTGCCCTGGGCTAGTGGACCGCTTGAGGGATAAATTGAATTATAATTCTAACATCCTTTGTACATCTGGAAATGTGTCATAGTAATTAAATGCTAATAAGGCAAGGGAGATTAAATGGATAGTTTCCTTAAAGATTACACGCTACTACCCAAGGTCAGGTGGAAATTATAAGTAATGTAGTGGTGTAGTCAGATCACTCCGGCTGAATAAATGTCATGACTAAAGCGAGGAGTCGTTCGGTTTTCTATATTTGAACATCTCATTAGCGCCTGTGTCATTCAAAGACATATAGGGTGGCAGAGGGGTGACATTTAAGGTCTCTCACGGCAAGCCAAGCCCTTAATTATCTGATGGAGGTTAATGTGGCCCTGGAGCAGGGGGAGCCAGGGTGGAGCAGGGACTAATGGATTATCTGGGGAGCTGGTTTCACAGGAAACAGGAAAGACTTGGTTTGAGTGGGTCCATGTTGAGAATGGGCCACACTACAAAGACGTCTGGTTAGAGCCTTTCTTGATTTAGAGGTTTCCTGCTGAATTTGGAGGTCAGGACAAAAGGCAGTAGTTTGTTATGCAACCATGCTGTTGTTAGGGGCCGTCAAATTGACAATTCATAGCGACCCTGTGAACGACACATTGAAGCTTTGCCCTCTCCCGTGCCATCCTCACCATCTCCAAGCTCGAGCCCAGTGTCATAGTCACTGTATCAATCCATCCTTTGGAGGGTCTTCCTCTCTTTCACTGCCCCGATACTTTTCTAAGGGAATGCTAGTGCCTAGTTCAAAGACAGGCAGTTGGAATCCATCAGCTGCTCCAACAATGGGCAGTATCTTCCCATGCAAGTTGTTGTTGTGAAGTGCCATCGAGTCGCAGGCGACTCATAGCGACCCTATGAAGGAGAGTCCTCGACGCTTGGGTGTCTCTCATCCTCTCTCCAGGTTCAAAGGGCTTCCGGAGGCAAGCTATTATGGAAGTGGATGCCACTCCTCCTTCCAAGCTCGTTTTAATCGGGGAGCTCCACCCCACTCTGTGTCCTCTTTGGGTAACCAGCCATTAACGCATTGGACACATCAGTGTCACAGTGTTCAGCCTCACAGCAACCACAAGTGACCACTGTACGGCAACTTGTACACCAGGGCTACATGACCTAGAGGAATGTCTGAACAAAAGCAATGAAAGACAGGCCTGAGGGCCGCGGATTAACGGCCTCTAAAAACCTGCTAGCGAGTCAGCTATGAGTCAGTTCCAGATCAAGTACACATACAAACAACACTTTTCCAAGTATGATGTCTTTTTCCAAGGGCTGGCCTCTCCTGATAACAGGCCCCAAATATATGAGACAAAGTTTCTCCACTTTGCTTCTAAGGAGCAGCCTGGTTGTACTTCCTCTAAAATTGATTTGTTCTTGTGACAGTTAATGCATCAGAACAAAGCAGATACAAGTGATCTTGAGAAGGTATAATTTCAGCCTTTGCCAGGTCTACTGGTAAAGTCTGCATGGCTAAAGGCTGGGTGTGGGTGGGTGGGGAATAGTGCCTGAGTGGTGGAGACAGTTAACGTGCTCAGTGGCTAACTCACATGTTGAGGGCTTGATTCTACCATGAACTGCTTAGGAAGAAAGCCCTGGCAACTGACTAGCAAAAAGTGCATGGAAACTTGGTGAAGTTCTACTCTGGCACACAGGGATTGTCACGGGTTGGGGTCCACATGATAGCAGCTGCTACTGGGAGAGGTTAGGGAGTGAGGAAAGGAACCCATGTCCAGCAGCACTGCACGCATTTCCAGTCTTCTTCCCAGCCCCATACTCAATACTTTCCAAATGCGGGTAGATTATGTGTTACATGCATCACGTAGCTCAGACTTCGGGAGGGAGAGCTATCCAGGTGAGTTGATGCCAAAGCTCAGGTGACCAGGCTTTTGTCACTTGTAATTTTCAAGGTGGTTGGTGAGGGATTTGAAGGTACAAGATGCCTTTTTAGCAGCTGGCTCCCACCTGTGTGCTCCTGAACTTGTGAACACAGACAAACTGTTGGACTCAGGCACTTGCCAATCAGCATCATTATAGTGCAGGACTTTCTGCTGCCTGGGATGGTTGTGGCTCTGGGCTGCTTCATACCTGCAGGCAAAGTTCTCGTTCCCCTCCTTTGGAAAGGGCTGCTTCCTTTGGCAACAAATTAGCAGTGACATTAATGAAGCTGCTTCCAAATGAGCTGCGTGTGCACCCTCGCCTCACTTCCCAGCTGCTTCCGGAAGGGTTCTGCGGGGCTAACACAGGGACATTCAGGTCACCGGGAGCTAAGAGTTCACATTCTGATCCTAGCTGGCCACTTGTTCTCACAGCATGACCCTGCAGGAGACCCTTCCCTTCCTTAACCATCATTTTTCTCACTTGTAAAATGAAGGAGTTGAAGTCTATTGTTGTTGTTATGTGCTGTTGAGTCGCCTGGGGCTCATAGCCCTAAACTCTGTTCTGGGCCAATCTCATTGTTTCTCACACATCTACCCCCATTATCCCAGTCACTGAATCAATCCATCTCACTGAGGGTCTTCCTCTCCTGCACTGTCCCTCCATCCTCCCAAACATGATGTCCCTCTCCAAGGACTGGTCCCTCCTTGCAATATGTCCAAAGTATGTCAGACCAAGCCTCAGAATCCTTGCCTCCAAGGAGCAGCCTGGTTTTACCCAGGACAGATCTGCTTGTTCTTTTAGTACTCCATGGCTAGGCAACTTAATATTAAAAATGAAGTCTTCTATTCTCTCTAAATGGAACAAACACTGTCCATCGCACTGAGACACATGCACGATGGCATCTGGAGAACTCTCTGCCCGTGAGAACCCCATTGAGTGTCAGTGATCACCACTGGCAACGCCTGTAGGCCATGGATCTGTCATCACTGACACCAGACCTGAAAAAGTGCTTCAGACGCTGGAGAAAGTTCATCCATTCAGCTTACGCTTAATGCTCGCAGCGCCAACTAGAATTGCTTTTCTTTTGACATCAAGAATCTTCATTTTACATAAGCAATTATGTCTGCTTTCCAGGGCAGATTTGCACACATTTTCCATGGCAGAAGCCCAGATTTATGCAATGTTTATGCACAGTGGAAGTTCTCTGTGTAACCGAGCAGAGATCTGGGCTCAGCTCTGTGCTTAGTGACAAAAGGGAATACTGTGGCCAGACATCTTTTTCTTCCATAGACCCTTGGTCCCTGCATACATTCTCAGAGTTTCTTGAAGACAGAAAACACACATAAACCCCTTTGTACCTCAATGTATGGCACACAATAGGGTTAAAGAGGATAAGATGATTAAGAGAAAATCTCTGTACCATCGTTTTATCTTTCTTCCAATTGTAGCAATTCTGCTCTGCCTCAAGCCTGCATGTACCACTCAGCAAAATCAAAGCTCTGTATGATTAACCACAGCTTCAGAAGCCAATGGTGGGCTGCTAGGGGTCAGAATCTACTTGCTGGCAGTGGAGTTTTGGGGGGAGGGGGAGGTTTACCCTTATTGAAGGCAGTTTATTGTATTTTCACACACAATATGCCTATATAAATGGCATGTGAGTTCATATAATGCATATAGTCCTCAGAAGAAATGATGGTATCCATGGGGTTATACTGTAGATATCAGTCCTTTCTTCTGTCAAGTGGAGATAATAGCAATTCTCACACCAAAGGGTTTAATAAATTAGATAACCAATGATTTGGGCTGGACCCAGGAAAGATTTTTCCCCCCCTTAAGGACATCCAGGTGACCTCATTATATACACTGACTTAAAACTGCTTTTTGTCTTACCTGACTGAGCACAGCTTCCTTCTGAACATTTCACACCCAAGCCCATTCCTGCAAATAGAAACGTCCCCATTCTGAGAGACACAGCTGCCGGTGCAGCCTGAGTCCCCAGGCTTTCTCTGCATCAGCCGTTTCCAGACAGAGAATGCCAGAGCCCCCAAGGCCTTCTAAAATCCAAAGCATTTGCACAGTGCGCTGGGTTCTAAGCAACAGAAAACCCGACTCAGGTTCATTTAAGCAAGAAGGGGGATTTACTGGCTCATCTAACACAAAATTGTAGAGACAGATGCAGCTGCAGGAAAGGCTTGATCTTGTACTGAAATCAGGTTACAAAGGCCCTCGTTTTTTTCTGCGACTTGACCCCCGTTTCAGCTGTGCAGCTTGAAGCTAAGTAGTTTACCTTTGTGGTCCCAAGATGGCCACCGTCAAGATCCAAGGTTATTTACTTCCTCTCTATTCAGTGGGCAGATTAAAAGGAGTGTCTTTCCCCAGCATTTCCAGTTCTGCCTCAGGTCACCACACTTAAATCAATCACTGTTGCCAGAGCAATGGAGTGTGCTGACTGGTTCAGACGAACTGTCCCAACCTTAACCTTAGTGAGTCAATTCCCTTAGACTATAAAAACTCCCCCAACAGAAATCAAGGGCTGTTGGAAAAGGAGATGGGACAACAGATATGAGAGATATAACCAGCTCCATCCACCACTTCTTGCAATGTACAGATGGGAAACTGAGGCTAGAGAAGAAAAAACTTCCGTCCACGATCACCAAGCAGAGCTGGAACCATAACCCACACTCTGAAGACCCTGATTTTTTTTTAATCATAATCCAGACTTCCATCTGAAGACCCTGAATTCCCCCTCCCATCCCCCCTCTACACATTTCTTACTTTGTCAGGTATAACTCACCCAATACCAAGTGGTAATCAATGTGAGGTCAGGTCAATCGATCTCTCTCCAAATCTAAATGCTCTGGAGAAGCCATCTTGGCTTGAACCTCCAATGAGTTTCCAGTTAAAAGAAAACCAACCTGTGACCCAAAAACTCTTGCAGGTGTAAGGATCAATCAACCTTGGCACTCCCTGGTTCCCTCTTGGGGCCCCCTAAGAACCAAGTAGCTCCTGCTACTTTTAAGGAGAAAAATGCATTCTGGTGTGCAAACATCATCGCATATTCATGCACTCCAAATCTAATTTTAGCTGCAAGAGACTTCATTATAAGATGCTCACATAATTAAGCAGCTTCTTCCCAGGGTTTGGAAGCCTGTCTATTCTTCTCTCTCATTTACACATCACTGGGATTATCAGTGTGTTTTAGGTCTTTAAAATGATATATTTTGAGTTTTCCAAATTGATCCACAACGGGAGATGATATCCATGAAAATGACATGTTTTAACACAGGTTTGTGTTAACTCCATAGCCCTGCGATTAGGCTTGGAGTCTGTAGAGACAGTTGGAGTTTTGCTGTTCTGTTCTAATTGGCTCCTGATGCATTTGCTACACTTCTTCACGAAACACAGATTTGCCTTTCCTCCTGCCCTGGCTGGGACAGCACCGTTTCTTGACAGCGACAGATGAAATCCAAGTTGGAGAGGAACAAATGGGCTTGTCTAGGAGGATTTCTAGGTCCCCTTTCCTAATCTGGGATGAAAGGCAGACAGGAGATGAAGGCTGCATCTGCATTCTCTGGACCATCAGGGCCAAGTGCCAAGTGGGGTAATGACTGATGTGAATGGACCCCGGCCTCATCATTCTGTTTATCTGTACTTGTAAGGTGCACGGTGGACTAAAAAGCTGATTTGAGAGGTTTGTATGGACTTTGGTACCTCTGACCATATCAACCCCTCATCAGGAGGAAGAGTCTGGGACTCTTGCTCTCTTGAGCCCTGGGTGGCAGGAGGAGTATCAGAGGCCTTCCCCATCCTCCAGCCACACCCTTCCAGTCTCCATGGTTTCTAATTCTTCTCCTCTCAAAATAATCCTGAGAGTGAGGCCCAGAGTCAGGGAGCCAACCTCGTGATGAGACATAGTGCTCGGTCCCCCACCTACCTTGTTCCTGCTTTGTGGAGGAAGCCGTTTGGTCTGTGGTGTCATTGTTTCTCCATCCCCTCTAAAGCAGTGTGGGTTCCTGGGCAAGTGTCCACTGTCCGTCACTCAAGAGACACATCGGGGTCTCTGCTGACATAACTGTAAAGCTGTCCCGCACCGTAAACACTTCCTAGGCTCTTAGCTTTGAGCTTATTGAGGTTATATGGGAGGGTTGAAAAGAGCTCCAGTGTGTTTGTGGATTTCTCCCTGAAAGAGGCCCCCAGGGGCACAGAAATGCAAATTCACCTACCGGCAAATGGAAGGCTAAAGGAAGCTGCTGAGGAGGGGCAGCCCCCTGGACCCCACCCCAATGGTGCTCCCTGGGCCAGAGAGCAGAGGATGGGGAATGGGCGCCAATGCAAAAGACCCCTATATGCCATCTGCTTGTCTTCTCCTGGAGCAGCTTGACTCAGGTGGGTGAGTCTTTCTTTGGTCTTCTGAGGAGAAGGACTCAGGGTTGTTCATCTCTCTCTGCTCTCCCAGGTTATCATGCAAGCTGAGCTGCTCAGCACAGGCTCTGTGCCTCTGCCACTGGAGCCTGCTCCCAGGTCACACCCCTGTCCTGCACACCTGAGCCTTCTGGTCACTAAGGCCTCATTTCTGCTAAAGATGGCAATTAACATCCAGCAGGTAATGAGCATCTCAGGCCTGAGAGTTAGGATGAGCTTTAAATGGCTAAAGGGCACAGCCCCCTTCTCTACCTCCATCTTTACCCATCCACCCCTCTCCTCCACTACAGTCTCCATCCATCTTTCACTTTTGACCTCCAGACCCCTGAGCCTTTGGAGATTGTGTTTTGCCACAAGGCTCCTCTCCCTCCTCCAGAACAGTGTCTGGATTGTGAGACGCAGTTCTTAGCTACCCTGATGTACTCGCCGCGCAGCCCCAGTGGGCTGGCTGAGCCTGCAAAGCAAGCCTTTATCTTTACGATATTGTTTTCCCCCAACTCCACTGGGCTGTTCCTGCAGAGGCAGGAGGCCTTTTAAGTCCCTCCACCTCCATGGCCAGCCAGTGAACAGCATCAGCATCTGTTAGTGCCCCTGCCTGGCCTTTAGGAGAGGAAATGGATGGACACGTGGGAAAGATGTCAACTGCCAAGAGAAACAGGTGTAGCACAATGACCAAGTGTCCAAGCAAAGACGGCACGCAGTGGTGGAGTGACCACCAGAAAACAGCTGGGGCCTGGCCGCTGGACATTGTTCGGGCTGAGGAAATGCAACCCCACTTCCCCACGAGCTGGTATCCATCTCTGGCTCCTCCCAGGTCTGCACAGGGACTCAACAGAGCAGGAGCCTGTTGACATGGAGAGTGGAACTAGACAGTCAGCTCAGAAACAATCCCTCCCCATGCCCACCCTAAGCCATCTCTGATGGTGTATGCATTCTTTGCAAGGGTTCTCTCAGAGACCCAACTCTTGCCCTATTATTCCCTTCAGTCTCTTATCCTGCTTCCGAGACATGGTATGAACCCACTTTCCTTGGGAAAGTCAGAGAAGCACCTTGGCAAGCAAGCACACTTCAAAAGTGGGGAGGAGTGTCGATGGGCTGTAGAGAACATGTAACAGGCGGGCCTAGGGTTAGGGTATATATGTGGAGGGTCCCTTTCCCGAGGCATTGTCAGCCCACCCACAGAGAAGGAGGCAGGTCTGCAGTAACCACACTGCACACATTTATGGACGCTGGACACGCAGACAGAGCCGCCTGGCCTGGCAGCAGCAGTCTATGACCCCCCCACCTCCAGACCAAGAGAGTCCTCGCTTCTCAGAGCACAGAGCTGCCCAGCCCAGTGGCTCCAAGTCCAGGAGTGGAGGCTCCTTCAGATCAGAAGGTCCCCAAGAGTGAGCCTGGGGCACGTGTGTCTGTGTGTGAGAACAGCAACTAAGTATGCGTAGGTGGGACTTTGTGAGGCTGGAAGCGGTCACTCTGTGTGAACTCCCAGCTGCGTCCACATGGGCATGGTGAGCATGGGAAGGCATGTCCGTCTGTGACAGTGGGCACTTGTGCGTCTGCTGTGTGAAGCACGCCTGCAGGTGTGAAGCTGAGGGCTGCGTTGGGTCTCCTGGGCCTTGAGACGGCCTCTGGTATCGTCCTCTGTTGAGCTGTGCAGACGCCACTGCATGTCCTCACAGGGCCAGCCTCCGAGTGAGCTCGCAGCCAGTACCGTGCCCACGTCCTGGCAGGGGTGGCGCTGTACACCTGTCATCTGGGCACGTACTCCTGGGGCAGGCCGGCCCAGTTGTGCTCACGCAGGGCCTTGTCCACCGTCCGGATGTAGCCGTTGATCAGGTCCTTCATCTCCGGCGTGAAGGGCTCAGGGTCGTAGGGGCGCCGTCCACGACGTCGGAAGCTGCCCTCCTTGTTGTTCTCCACGCAGAGCAGCCGCTCCTCGCTCACGGACACGTTGAGGAAGGCCACCATCTCCCGCAGTGTGGGCACCAGGCTGCGTCGCAGCTCCTCGTAGTGGACCACCAGCAGCCGCTTACCATACTTGAGCCAGTCCAGCACGTGCGAGGACCACCACGACGCGTAGTTGTTGACAAAGTCCGGCCACTCTGGGGAGGGGGAGAGGGACAGAGGTCAGGGGCGGCCAGGGTATCCCACTGCCTGCTGCCCAGGACCACTGCACCTGGAATCCCCTTCAAAAAGACACGTGGCGTGGGGGGGAGTGTGAGTTGAGGGTCGACACCAGGCTCTGCAGAGGCCTGGGTCAGCCCGGAAGATGGTGACCCCGGTCTGCCTTCCCACAGCAGCATGTCCGTGGAAACACCAAGCAAAGACAAACACAGAACGCTGCATGCTAAGAAGTGGTCCCGCCACCTTTTCTACTATGAAACCCTTGAGCCTCAGAACCTGGACTGAAAAGGGATCCTGGTAGCTGTCTCCTGGGTCTCGGGCCTCTGTGATATGGATGGAGAGGAAAAAAAGCCCAGAGGGAAACCAAGCCAGTGGTTACGCTGTCAAGAGGACCACATACACCTTTATCTTGAACCTGGCAACCATCCACATACATCCAGTGTGTGTGACCGGGAGTCTGAGAAGTGTGGGCACAGCTGCTGTTTCCTGCCCTGCATCGTCCTCTAAAGCAGGCCTCAAGTATGCAGGTGGAGATCACTGCTGACTTAAGTCCATCCAGAGATGCCTCAGAAAAAAGGCCTGGAGACCCATTGTGAAAAACCAGCCACGGAAAACCCCATGGAGTACAGCTCTGCTCTGAAGCACAGGGCATCACCTGGCACAACTGATTGTTATATCTCTTTAAGTGAATAATGCTAACTATGTCTTGGATGTTTGATTGTGATCTGGAACCCATGACACGGCCTGGGGTAAGGCACAGAGTGACATCACAGGCCAATGCAGCCGAAGTCCCCACAGATGATCCACTCAGGGACCTATTCATCCAGCTGTCATGGTCCTGAACCTGGCCTATGACAAGGCCCCTTTGGAGGACAGAGGCCATGAGGTTCCCCCCTCCTCTACCCAGGGCAGCAGACTGGTCAAATATCATCCTAACCAAACACTGCTTCCAGAATTGGGCTATTAATATATTACAAGTACAGTGGGAGACATTTATTTCCATTTAATCTTACCAGAAGCCTATGTGCTATGTTGTTATTTACAGGCAAGTTGGACTTGACGCGTATCTGACCCTCCAGCGAGTGTTCAGAGGCTGTGAATTACGTGGGAGGAGATTTTGCCAATTTTGGTGCCTCGGAGCAGCTGGTGGATTTGAACTATGAACCTTTGGGTTGGTAGTGCAGTTTCTTACTACTGTATCACTAGAGCTCCCTAAGCCTATGGGATAATGTTATGAATTAAATTGTGCTGGGAGAACATCCTAGACAAGAGTGGGGGAAAAATATAAAAGAAAATGGAAAAAAACCAACAAAATTCCCCAACACCATGAAAGTAGCCAAGCTTACTATTCTGGTAGTGACTGGCAGAAGCACTGAGAATATGGCACTCAGTCACCCCTTGAGCCTGAAATGAAAGTCCCCCTGTGACTCAACTTTCCGACAGCAGACAGGCTTATGTGGGGCCAGTGACACCAGGCAGTCCTTTGGAAAAAAATCAACCAAAAAAAGTAAAAAAGGTAGCATTTGTCCAGGGATAAAGCAGAAAGGGCAAGAAAGGATAGAAGAAGGACTAGAGGAAACAGAATCATCGGGAAGAAGCAGGAAATGTGTACTTACAACGTGGGAATCATATTCTATGTCAGAAACCAAAGTGTGCTATGAATGGCTGAATGGAAAACCAGTTCCCATTCATATAAACTTGCACTCAAATCACACATTCGTATTCTCATTCTCATTTTCTCTCTCTCTCCCTGTCTGTCTGTCTCTCTCCTCTCTTTCCCTCTCTCCGTAATTTCTTCAAAAAGCCATGCTGCAAATTCTAATCCCTATCCCTGTAGATGTAATCTCATTTGGGAACAGGGGTTTGCTATGTTAATGAGGCCATTATAGAGTATGTTGTAAAGCAATAGATTTTAAGGCACAAAAAGGGCAAAGTAAGCACTGATGGACAGAAGCAAAAACAGACATTACGTGAAGTACAACAAACACCAAGAAAAATGCTAGAGCCCAGAGACAAGCGTTTGTGCCCAGAAGGCCCAGGATGTGGGCTTCCCCCTTCTAAACTGTGAGAAAATAAAATTCTGTTCTTTAAAACCACTCACTTCTGATATCTGTGTCAGAGAAACTTTGAGAAAGTTAAGGTGTTGTTAGGTGCCCTTGAATCAAGTATGACACACAGTGACCCTATGAAATAGAGATCTGAACCCTGTCTTATCCTGTGCCAAGTCTCTAACATACTCAAGTCCTTTGCTGCAGTGACTGTGTTAATACACTTGGTTGAAGGTCTTCCTCTACTCTCTCCCTACCTTTCCAAGCATGATGTCCCTCTCCAAGAAATAGCTTCTCTTAGCAACATGTTCAAAGTATGTGAGACAAAGCTTCGCCATCCTTGCCTCCAAAGAGCACTCTGGCTGCATCTTCTCCAAGACATATCTGTTTGTTTCCTTGGCCGTCCATGGGTTATTCCATACTCTTCCCTAGCACCACACTCAAAGGTGCCATTTTTTCTTCTGTCATCCTTATTCATTGTCCAGCTTTCAGATACATATAGCAAGCGACTGAAAAGACCATGGTCTGATTCAGGTGCACTTTAGCCTTCAAACCAAAATCATTGTTCCTCAGAAATTTAAGAGAGGTCCTTGACTGCAGACTTTCCCAGTGTAATAGATGCCCTGATCTCCTGACTGCTGGTATCTGGTGTTTAGACTGTGGATCCAAGTAAGATGACGTCATTAACGATTTCACTCCATCTACCGTGATGTTGTCTATTGGTCCAGTGCTATCCTGGTTTGTAAGATAAGCAAACTAATAACGTTCTGGAAGATGTGACACCTTATCCAGAGTCTCACGGCATCAGAGCCTCCCTGGTGGAGACATCAGAGCCCAGCTCTGATAAGAGCCCCCTATACATTTCCTGAAGTCCTAACAGGTTTCCTGTGCCTTCCCACAAGGGGAGCTGACAGGAGGGGCTGGCCGAGGCTGAGGATAATGCAGAAAGGGGCTTGGAAGACCATCAGGGACCCTCATTTGTCTCAGTTCTTCTAAAATCAAGATTGGACAGAAGAACAAGGTTTCCTGGCCACGAGGGTCCCATGCCGTCTCTTCTCTCTATTCAACCTGCCTGGCTGTATTTTGTTTCTGATTCATTCTCCCTTCATGCATCACACTATCATTTTCTATTATTCATTGCCCAAAGGCGAGACCAGGTGCCTTGAGGGCCAAGGCGAGTGCTTCCTTGCCTGGGTCTTCCATGTCTTGCACACAGTAGGCCTTTTGTTAGTGTGTGCCAGCAGGCTGAATGAAGTTACAATTCACAGAGGAACCACATTGACTCAGAAATGTTGGGTTCAAGTCCAGGTCTGGGCACATACATGCCCGGGTCACCTTGGACGGGCCATGAGGCTGGGCTCTCCATGCCTCTACTTCTCTCACCTGGGAGGTAGGAGTGGTGATGATTACCCAGCAGGGTGGGGCAGATGGTCAGTGAGAAGCAGCCTAATCAGAACAAGCTGCCATCAAGCTGACTGTCTCAGGGTGACCCCAGACCCTATGTGTGTCAGAAGAGAAGGGTGCTCCATATGGTTCCCATGGAAATCCGATCACCAGGACATGCTTCTGGGTGGACTGGAACCTCTAACCTTCTGATTAGGAGCTGAGGACATTAACCATCTGACCCCCAAAAGCCAGTTAGTTAGGAGACAAGCACACTGAGTGCTGGACACAGTAATCTCACTGATCCAGATGCCCCCATGACATGTCCCACTGTGGTCACTGTCCACTGTGGTCATTGCCAGATTCCACTGAATGAGGAACCTGGTCCTGGGATGTGGGGGGTCAGAGGGCAGGTGATGTTTTAAAACTAGCCCAATCTTTGGTGCAAAGTCTGTGATCTTCTCAGAGCTCTACATGAACTCCTGAGGGTGAGGAGGAAAGGAAAGATTCCCCCCACCTTGGATAACAGAGGAGATTCCACATGAAACACCATGCTGTCTGAACTTGAGCGGTGTGGCTGTGCACAGGAGTTGCATGTTAGTGATCCAGAGACGGTGTGGCTGGAGGCTGGAGCCTACCTTCCAGCAGCCACCACCTTCTGCTGCCCTAGGGGCCCAGGAAGGGGAGACAGTGAGCCACAGTGGCAACAGGTCCACAAGAGGAAGGGCGAGTGCTCACTTGAGTGGACTGTCCCTGTGTCCCCAAGTGTCCTCTTCTGCTCTGATGAGACTTCCACCCGATGAGCCTCCCCCACTTACCTTTGCTCTTCCAGTTTCGGTCGGCAGCATAGCCCAGGTGCCCCGCACACTTCCTGTTGAATTCGGCCACCAGGGACCTGTAGGGGTTCCGGATGAGCAGGATGGCAGAGTCAAACATCTCAATCTCCCTCCTGCCACTCTCGTGGGTCTTTACGCAGATGGTGCGCCGGCTCCGCCAGTGGTCCTTCTCGCCCTTGAACCCTGCCGGGGAGAGATGAGAGGGCCCTTTGTAGAAGGGTGGCGGACAGGTCTAAGCACTCACTGGTTTGCAACCTTGAGGGAGAGACTATGACAGGCATATGGAGGCCCACTGAGGTGGCCCCTCTCCAAGAGAAAGGAAGAGCAGGAGGCATCTAAGAGCAGGTCTTCGCAACAGAAAGGAAATAAGGCACTTCCTGTAGACATCAGAGGTCGGGAAGCAGTTAGCCACGCTCCCTTCACAGACACTGGAGATGTATACCTTCAGGGAATTTTCATAGTCGTCATTTCACATGAGCCTTAAAAATAACCAAAGCTGCAGCCATAGTAAGATGATGAGGCTGAGGGTCAGAGTGGGTGTGCTGCTTGTCTAATATTGCACAGCATCATTGCAACTGTACCAAAGCTCTCTCCACCTGGCGTCAGGTCTCCTGCCCACCCACTTCCCTACCCTGGGATTAGGATCCCTACAACCAGGATTTTTTTTTCAGTTCAACAGACATTAGAATATATACTTCTACAAAGCCAGTATATCACATGTTGCATAAGCCAGTGCATTAGGGTGGCTTTTGAGGTCTACTTAAGCTATTTTCCCCCCAGTCATTCATTGTTGTACTTTTCTCCCTGCCCACCCCCTCCCCCCTGCAATTCACTCTTCTCCTTGAAAAGAAAAAAGAAAAACTCTTTCATTGCTATGCAATCCCTCCCCTCAGTTCCACCCCACTATTCAGCCATCACTCTGGACTCCTGTAATGACAAGAATACCCATTCATATATCTCTTTTAAACAGTTCTCTCCCTCATCTGTTTCAATGCAATATACATCATTCCTCCCCTACTTTTCTGTCTCACTCAACCCTGACATCAGTCCCATTTTACAACAGTGGCCCTATGCAATATATGTCCTTTTTTAATGGAGATATTTCACTCAGCATAATGTCCTCCAGGGTCATCCATTTTGCATAATATTTCATGAGTTCCTTGTTTTTCAGTGCAGCGTAGTATTCTATTGTGTGAATATACCAGAGCTTCTCTATCCATTTGTTTGTTGATGGGCACTTGGGTTGTTTCCAGCTCTTTGTTATTGCAAACAAAGCCATAATAAACATGGGTGTGCATATTGTGCTTGGGTGGTAGTTATGGTTTCTTTAGGGTAAATTCCCAGTAGTGGAATTGCTGGGTCAAATGGTATTTCTATTTGCACCTTCTTGAGAACGCACCATACAGCCTTCCATAGTGGTTGCACCATTTTACATTCCCACCAACAGTGAATAAGAGTTCCAGTTTCTCCACAACCTCGCCAGCATTTGATGTTTGCTGTTCTGTTAAGTTTTGTTATTCTTACTGGGGTGAGATGGTATCTCATAGCTGTTTTGATTCAACCAGGATTTAAGTAGCTCCAACCTCTCTCTGGTCTTAAACCATGGTCCTTTAACAGGGACCCACTTGCATATGAGATGGTGCTCAACCTTGGGTCTCAGAGTTGCTCTGGCCAGGATCTCAGTGGTCCATGGCCCAGTGTCTATGAACAGAGTTTCACTCCTATTGATCAACCTACTTGAGATGTGTCCCCCCCTTTTTGGATCCATCAGGACAGTACTGGGTATTGAGAACCCACATGACTATTCCACTTATCCCTCCAACCACTGAGCCACACATTTATTTATCATCAGATTATTATGTGAGTACTCTACGTCAGACACTTGATGATGAAGTGGGATGTTAACCGGAAGGTCAGCAGTATGAACTTTTGCAGGTGAAAAGACATGGGGCTCTGCTATGGGGCCACTGTGAGTCATAATTAACACAATGGCACACAACAACAATAGTCAAACTTAGGTCAGTCATAAAAAAAGACTGGACTCACATCTTGTCTTCAAGTGGGTTATAGTATCTTAGGAGGAACAGCCACATAAGCAGGAATTAAAACTCAGTGTACAGGGACTTATGAGTACAAAGAGTTATTGTTATGTGCTGTTGAGTCAACTACGACTCATAGCAACCCTATGAACAATGTCTCTGAACCCTGTCCTATCTTACTTACACACCTACCCCAATTACTGTGTCAATCCACCTCATCTAAGGTCTTCCTCTCCTGCTCTAACCCTTTAACCTTCCCAGCATGACATTCTTCTCCAATGACTGGTCCCTCCTGGCAACATGCCCAAAGGATGTGAGACTGAGCTTCACAATCTTTGCCTCCAAAGAGCAGCCTGGTTTCACTTTCACTAGGACAAACCTATTTGTTCTCTTGGCAGTCCATATTATGTTCAATATTCTTCTCCAGCACAACTTAAAGGCATGGATTCTTCTTCAGTCATCCTGAGTCACTGTCCAGCTCTCTGATATGTTAGCAAGTGATGCAGTACCTCCACGGCATCAGAAGTCAAGAAATCACAAGACATCTTTTTGCACTGGGAAAATCTGCTGTCAAGGTCTTCTCCAAGGTACTAAGGAGCAACAATGTCAGTTTAAAGACTCAAGTGCACTTGATTCAAACCATGGACTTTTCAATTACTTGCTATGCATCTGACAATTAGAAAATTAGTAAGAAAGACAAAGGAAAAGTTGATGCCTTTGAGTTATGGTGTTTAAGAAGAGCAGGAGAGGCATCCACTTCCTAAACAACTTGCCTCTGGAAACACTATGAACTTTGATAAATGTCGATAGTTGCAGAGGAGCTTCAGGCCTTTTGTTCCTAGGGTCGCTATGAGTCGTGCTTGAAGGCAATCAACAACAACAGCAACTGAATACCGATATACTGACAAAAGAACAAGTATGTCTTGGAAAAGGTGCAAATAGGGTACTCCTTAGAGGCAAGGATTGTGAAACTGCATTTCATATACTTTGGGCATGTTGTCAGGAGGAGGAACCAGTCCCTGGAGAAAGACTTCATGCTGGGAAAGGTGGAGGATCAGAGAGAGAGAGGGAGGCCCTCGGCAAGATGGACTGACTCAGTGACTGTAACAATGGACTCCAGCATATCAGAGATGATGAGAATGGCACAGGGGAGGACAAGGTTCAGTTCCATTGCTCATAGGGCCATTATGAGTTGATTCAATGCCACCTAACAACAACAAGTGGTTTATCATTAAGGGGTTTCTGGAAAAGATGCCTTATGAATCTAGCATCTTGACTATATCCCAAATAGCCCATGTAATGGATTTATTTTATCACTGAACTCTAGTGGCCTTGTGGTAAGAAGCTGTGCTGCAACTCCAAAGGTATGCAGTCCGAATCCACCAGTTGCACCACAGAGGAAGGATGGGTGATCTCCTCCTGTTCAATTAACTGCCTCTGAAAACCCACTTAAAGGTCAGCTAGTGGTTGGTCTGAATTGACAGTACACAACAACAACAAACTATGAACAGTGCTCGCTTTGGCAGCACTTCTATTAAAATTGGAATGATACAGAGAAGATAAGCATGGCCCCTGCACAAGGATGACACGCAAATTCATTAAATAAACTATGAATAAACTCTGGTGGCCTAGTAGTAAGAAGTCGTGCTACAATCCCAAAGGCAAGTGGTTCAAATCCACCAGCTACTGCTGGGGGACAGATGGGTAAGCTCCTCCAGTGCAATTAACTGACTCTAAAAACCTGCTGGAAGGTCAGCTATGATTTGGTTCCAACCTGAGGGCACACAACAACAACAACAACAACAGCAACAATCACCAACTATGGAGATTCTCCATAAATGCTCCGAAGCTTATTGTGGGCCTTTGGAAACAGAAATGACTTTTATCCCTCAGCTCCTTCATGAATTGTTAAGTAGTTCTATTTAGAGTGAGCAGAGAGGGCTTCTGGATGTCTTGGAAAATGCAAGCCTTTTGAATCTACAAGTCTGAGTTCACCCATTAAAACTCAACACATGTTTCATACACTCATGTCACACATATGCAACAAATATATCTTTGCTTTGATTCAATCTGGATGATCCCAGAAAAGAAAGAGTTAAACCAGGGACTGCATAATCTTCAAGTCTGGTCTTTGACCTCCCTGAGATACAAGGTGCCTTTTGCAAATGACAGCCATCTGCCTTGTAGTTCACACCACATTCTACTGCAAGATTGGCTCTGGCACTGTCTCGTGACTGTTTTACATGTGTGTGTGTGATCACTAGACTGCCAGAGTTCTGAGGCCAGCAACCATGTCCACCAGCACCAGGCTCACAGATGTGCTCTAAAATCTATGTTGCAGAATTTCAAATTTCTTATACCTAGCTGTTCTAACCATTGGTTCATTTAGCCACATTTACACCCAAGTGGCCAACTACTTGATTAAGGTAAAGGCCTTCTTGATGAGCAAGGCCTGTCCCATCCTGTGCACCAGTGAGTGATTTCTAGAGAACTAAAAGTGTGCAAGATCAGGTGCTTTATCAGGCTACTTTTTTCCTCACGTGAGGGTGCCATAATGCACAAGACTCTCGAGAAAGATGAGGCTGGACTACATAGGCAACTTTGGCTTTTTTTCTCCAACCAGAATAAGACTGTGCGGGTTATTTCCAGAGCTCACTGCCAAGCTCAGAAGCTTCTATTTTTCTCTAGGATGCTACTGACATTCCATCTTTTCCTAAACCAGAGAAATGGTTTCAGATTTTAAATGTGAAAGCAGGGAAATATATTTTGCCAAATTTAGATGCCACTTGACATGTCTGAGGTCCTTAGTTCTTAAATAACACAGACTCAAGCCATTAAGTTAATTTACTTGGCATAATGAAGTCTCTTATTTCTACAGGGAAAAATTAGAAATCATAAAACTCTTGAAGAATTTTAGATGTATCTTTTTTTAAACAAAGAACACATTTTGATGAGTTACCCCTTGCCCTTTATTGAGAGTTCTGAAAGTTACAGGAAATTCAAGAAATATTCATAGAGAGGGTGTCCAAATGGTTAGCCTTTGCTTTCAGATCAATATTTCATGCATTCTGCTCAAAGTAGGGTCCTAGATCAATGCTTCAGCTTCATCTGGGAGTCTGTGGTATTAGCCCTCTCCTCTTGAGAACAAATGAATTGGAACCTTACGAGCATGTGCCAAGGCCCCTGTGTTTTAACCAGTCTCTGGATGATTTTCATGCACGCTGAGGTTGGAGAAGTACTGCCAGGTGCTCTGTGCGGATCGGAGGGGTCAGAGAGGTGCCAGTCCAGCCCCCAGGAGCTGCCTTCCTCCCTTACCTTTGTTGTAGAGGGTTCCATCGAAGTAGTAGCTGCCTGTGTAGAAGCCAGTTGCGTGCTCAATAAGGTGCCGTGCCCACGTGTTCCCAGCTCCCGGGAAACTTGACAAGGCCACAAACACTTTGGATTTCGTGGGCAGGAACTTCCGATCAGTGCAGCGAGTGTCTGAAAGGGCAGATGTTGCTTCAAGGTTACTGAGCTCCGTTGTGATGGATTCATGGCTGGAGTTTCCTAAACAGGAACCCCTGGATCTAGATTTCTATCTAATATTGAGACCCAAGGACGGATAGAGATCTTATGCCGCCTGTACCTGGCTGCATAGGTTCATGAATACTCAGAGAGAGCCTGAGTACCTTCTAAGCCCTGTAAAGAAGTGGGGGAATCAGGCCCTGTGAACCCTCAGCCCCTAGTCTATCTCCATGAACACAGTCAAGATCTGGTTCCCCAAATTTCTACAGAGGAAGTGGGTGGGACTGTGGCTGACCTGTCCACCACCATATGCCCAGTACACCAAGACTCATTTAGGCAGAAAACCTCTCCACACCTCATCTTCTCTCCCTCAGGACAGATGCAAGGAGTATGGTAATCACAGGGGGAGCCCTAAAGTACCCCGAGCTGTGTCTGGTCACTGCCCCGCACCTGTTCTTCTCATCAGTTCCTGAGGTCAGTTAGGGCAGGCCTGGCTTGTCACCAAAGAGGAAGTCCAGGACCACAGCCAGAGGCTTGAATGGTCCTGAGTCTGGATGCTGATGTCTAAGAGGCTCTTGTGGCCATAGGGGCCAATTTCTCTGGTTTCTACCTGTGCACCATCCCCATTGCTTTCCCATCTCTCTGGTCTCCACCTCTCTCTGCATCCAAAGACATTCAGGTAAAGCGTGAGGTGCTCTTCAAATGGGACGTGAAGGACTTGCGCTCTACAGGTATCCTATACACACTCAGCTAGGACTGGACGCTCCAAATCCTAAAAGCTCTTCCCTAACTCCAAGTCCAAATGTCCAATTAGTGGTGGCTGCAGGGAGGAGAGCCCTGCTTGTCCACCTCTGGGGAGAGCTTACCTTGCACAGGCGTCTGGTAGACCTTACAGTAACCCCCTAGTCTCTGTGCCTCAGGCTCCTGGCTGCAGAGTGAGCCATCCACTGAATCCCGTAGGTCGAACTGGGGTGTGGGGTAAGCACAGTAGCATTCCCAGCCCCGAAGGATGGCCAAGGGGAACTCCTGCCAAGGAAGGGACAGAAGGAAGAGAGCACCATGGGTGATCCAGGGGACTGTGCCTTCCACACCACCCTTCCCTCACCTGGCCCTGTTCCCCCTCCTAGGAGAGACGGAGCTCGATCAGACATAACTTCTACCCTTAGGAGGTCACAAGTCAGTTGGACTGTCCAGTAAACAGTCACAGCACACATGTGAATGGTGCCGTGCCAGAGCTATGCTGCCAGAATTTCAAAGTCAGCAGGGAGAGCCAACGGAGGCAGATTTCAAGAGAGCTTCTAGACTAAGATGAGGAAGAAAGGGCTGGTAATCTATTTCTGAAAACCAGCCAATGAAAATACCACGGAATACAACAAACATTGCCCCAACTAGTGCTAGGAGATGAGGCCTCTAGGTTGGACGTTTCAACAGTGGTTGGAGCTGGGCATGCCAGGGAAGATGGTGCAGCGCTGGCCAAGATATTGTTCTGTCAAACCTGGGCTCACTGGGAGTTGGCACTGACTTGATGATGAACAACAAAAAAGGGAAATCGAACCCACTCTGCTTGTTTGTTGTTAGGAGGCCAGGCACATAGTAGGTCCTTTAACAGAGTCGTGGACCTCTTCAGCCCCCTTATCCCACAGGCATCAGACATAGCTTGCTCAAAACTCACTCACTCACCAGCCCACAAACATTTCTGAAGAAAAATTTAAGTACTTGGCTTCTAGCTCAAAAGTTGGTGGTTCAAATCCACCCAGTGGCTCCACTGGAGAAAGGACCAGGTGACCTGCTCCTGTAAAGATTATGGCCGAGAACACTCTCTATGCACTGACTCAAAATGACCCTCCACTGAGCTGGTGACATTGTGAATTTTCATAGAAGGAGATCAGCCATATTTCTCCCATGGAGCGGCTGATGGATTTGAACTGCTGAACTTCCTTCCGTTAAACACAATGCCACGAGGTTCTCGCTAGAAGACATTATGGAGCACTTCAACTCTGTCACCTGGGATCTTAATGAACTGATTCTCTGACATACAGCAACAATAACAAGCTGGGACCCAGCTCCAGGCAGACTCTGGCCCCATTTCATCTCATGACTCTCACACTAGAAGGTGCCCCGTAGGGAGGGAAAGATGAGAGCTTGGTGGGGACAAGTGTGCACACAGGGGCAGGGAGGCAGCGGGAGGAGCAAACTTCTCACTGTGAAGGGAGACACTGTGCAAATATTTTTCTCGCCCCCCCAAGCAAAAAGCTCATAAAGAAATAAATTTTTAAAAAGGCAATCCTTAGTGTTTTCTGAGAGTGGCTTGGCAAAACCGAGGCGCTTGACACTCTGAGAACACAATAGCTGAGAGCGGGTGGTGAGAGCCTGAGGGGTGGTCTGAGAACGAAAGGGGGAGAAGGGCTGACGGAGGCTGTTCCTGTAAGTATAGACAGGTCCCTCAAGAGCCTCTCCCACCGCCCACATCCTTCTAGGGATTCCAGGCTTCAGGGCAGCCTTACCCCCTCAGGAGTTTTCCGAGGATCTAGCCCCACATCTCTCCCACAGGGCTCAAGTGCTCTGGGGTGAGGAGAGGAGCTGATTCATTACTCTTACACGACACACACACTCATGCTGCACTCTACCTTTCTAGAATTCAATGCATCCTTTTGCCCTAAGAACACCCTTGCATTTAACATTCATAAGACCATGCATGCTCCAGGTCCATACGCAAGTTGTTTCTCCTTTGGAGTCCCCAGTTTCTCCATCTGCACAATGGACAGAGTTCCTGGGTCTGCCTGCCTGGAAGTCAAAGGACCTAATTTTTCTCTAGGCCTCCCCATGTCCCCACCCCAAGCATTAGCGGGACTAGGAAATTTACCCCTACATTTTCTCTGGAAGAGGCTCATGACTCCCAATTTTCCAAGGATGGAGGATAGTGTAATCAGGGTATGGGTGTCCGTGAGCTCTGTTCCAGTAATATCAATGAACAACCACACTGTGTTAAGAGAAAGTGGCAGGTTTATATAATTCAGCAGACCTGGATGCAAAGGTAAATGCCATAATTCAAACACTGAGTAACCCTGGGCTCGTCATCTCTTGCCCCAAGCCTCAATTTCATCATCTACAACAAGGCATAATAATGTTTACCTTGTAAGCATTTCAAGGAGACTACATGTAAAGGGTTCAGTCTATAAAATAGGCCCACTGACTCTACTGTGACTCACAGTAACCCTAATGGACAGAGCAGAACTGTCCCACAGAGTCTGAAAGGTGTTCACTTCTTATGGAAACAGATTCCTCTTTCTTCCAAGAAGCTGCTGGTGGGTTTGAACTACCAACTTTGAGGTTAGCAGCCAAGCATTTTAAACACTGTGCTACGAGGTCTTTTTCTCTCATTGCCATTTAGATGGGACTGGCTCATAGCTGACCCTCCAGCAGGTTTTCAGAAGCTGTAAACTGCACAGGAGTGTGGATTCAAACTGCCAGGGAGGTGCCACCTTTGTGTTAGTAGCACATCTCCCTACAGACTACGCCACTGGAGCTCTTTAGTCCACATAGTAAGTGCTCATCTACTCTCTTCATTTTCTCTCTCAAGACCTTTCACTGTATTTTGGGAGCAGGTCTGAGGCTACTCTCCTCAGATAGAGCGATGTTCTAAAATCTTTCACCCTGGCCACCTCTGAGCTCTGATGCTCACATTGAACAAAGGTCTGATGCCTTCCTCCAGTGGCCACTCACAGTCCTTCCAACTGGGGAAAGAGAAGAACTGCTTTGAAGACTCAGCTGCCACCTCGCATTTGTTAGCCCTGGCTCCAGCCACTCTCAACTACAGTAACTTCCCAAACGGAGGGCCACCGTTACTGACTGATCACTTGGGAGGAACTAGGCAAAAAGTTGGTAAGTCATGTCAGTCTCTCTGCCCCTCAACTGGACTCTTCTTCTCACTGACTCTCAGGCCAATGCTCAGCAGGAAACAAAAATCTATGACTTGACCCCTATCAGAACCCTGCTGGCTTTTCTGGAAACAGGTTCCCCTGCTGATGTGAGAGAGAGGAAAACGATTATGAGAACTGCAACCCCTGGCCCCTGCCATCACCATCCATCCTCTCCAGCGAGCCCTCAGCAACCACCCTCTGGGCCAGGCAGAGAGCTACAGAGGAAGGCAGGAACATGCAGCCAGCCTGTCCCCTGCAGCAATGCAGCCTGTCTAAGCCACTGACGTGTCTGTCACATCAGAATTCATCTAAATGGAATCATACAATACATATTTGGCTTTGTATCTGATGTCTTCCATTTGTTGTTGCTGTTGTTGTGTGCTATCGAGTTGGAATGACCCATGGCTGACCCTCCAGAGGGTTTTCAGAGGCCGTTAAACATACAGGAGGAGACTGCCCATCCTTCTCCTGCAGTCTTCTATTTAGGAAAAAAAATGAAATTCCTGCACGCTCACATATCTGTATTGTTCTGTGTTGTTGCTGAATCATGTCCCCACATGGAGATGGACGACACATGCTGGTCCACTCCTCACCTGTTGGTGGACATGTACACGCTGTCCCCAGTTTAGCTCTTACAAATAAAGCAACGGTAAACATTCTTGTAAAGACTTCGGCATGTTTTCATTTGGACTTGATGTTGTCGCTACGTGCCTTTGAGCCAAATGCAATTCATGGAGACCCTGTGAACAATACCTTGACCTATCCTGTGCCATTGTCACCATCTCTGATATGTTGGAGCCCACTGTTACAGTCACTGTAACAGTGAAAACAGTCATCTTTTCCTCTGTTCATTCCCAGAATGATCTCTTTTTTCCAAAGACTGGACCCTCTGGAAAACATGCCCAAAGTATGCGAGACTAAATTTCATCACTCTTGCCACAGAGGAGCACATTGGTTGTACTTCCTCCAGGCTAGATTTCTTTGTTCTTCTGGCAGTCCACGAGATATTCGGTACTCTTCACCAACAATACTAGTTAATGGCATAGATTCTTCTGCCATCCTTATTCACTGTCTGACTTTCAGATCCAAAGGAAGCAACTGAAAATACCATGGCTTGAATCAGGAGGACTTTTCATTTTTAAACTGACAAAATTGTTGTTGCTCTTTGTGTACCATAGAGTCAGAACCGACCCACAGCTGACCCTCCAGCGGCAGTTAATCACACCAGAGGAGACTGTCCACCCTTCTCCTGCGGAGCAGCTGGTGGCCTCGAACTGCGTGCCTTCAGGACTGCAGTGCAGCTTTTTGCCACAGAGCCACCAGAGCATAATTAGACTACATCAATATCTACAGGTACTTCCAGTTCCTGCTTCACTTTTCTCTACACAGCACACTTGGTATTTTATTTATCTTTCTATATTTGTTGTCTGTTTCTCTCCTCCAAGACGTCAGCAGGGGTTTCTGTGTATTTTGCTCACAGTGGGCCCTCAGAGCCTAGATCAGAGCCTGGCACATGGCAGATGCACAATAAACATTTGATGAACTAGTGAATAAATGAACACATGAGAGTCCTATCTAGGTCCCAAATCCCTCCAGAGCTGCTGGCATGTCTGAGCCTTCTGCTGGCCTGGTGGTGCGTAAGCTCCAGTTTAAGGTATGGGCAGAAACCCCATGACATGTAAGCCAGGGTTCCCAACGTGAGGGCTTTGCTGTCCTGACATCCTGTTTGTAGGAAGACCTTTCACCAACAGGACATACTGCCCCTGCCTCCCTTCTCAGCGGCAACAAGAATGCAATGCTGACAACTCTCACTCGATCCTATATCCCCGGGCTGAGGGAGCAGGCTGCCCCCACCAGTGACCCGAACCTTTTTGTTTCCTTGAGTGGATCAAACTGTTCTGTTTCTGGGTGTTTGTGGAACGACAGGAGAACTGCAGACAGTAATGTGGTTTTATTTACAACATAACCGCTTCAGCAACATCACTAGATGCTGAAAACACAGAACAATTTTCAGCCCCTTGGGGATTTCTAGGACATGATTTCCATAAAAATTAAATATTGATGAATCTTATCTCTCTGCCGACTTAGCGGCTCCTGAGTGCCACCACCCCCAAGCTTCTGGGAGAAAGAGAAAGACAGGGAAGAAAGGAGGGGAGAAAGCAAAGCAGAAAGTGAAAGTGTGAACAGAGACATGGACCATTTCTATCAAAGTGATGGGGTTAAAGAGGGAGACAGCTCGGTCGGCTTCAGAGCAGAGAACGGATCCTGTACCTGGATCCTATGTCCACTGAGCAGAGGGGTCCAGATTGAAGTGCAGAAGTGAGGATGAGGGCTCAGTTCACATCCTAGGAGGGCAGGGTAGATAGATCCTGCATCCTAATCCTGATTTCAAGCCCGAGTGTCACGGATTGGGGCTCAGGCTGCGGCTGAGGGTCCAGACTGCACCCGAGGTCCACATGGGGATTCAGTCTGAAGCCATGTCAGAGCCCATCAAGGGCAGGGCTCTGTGAATGGCAGGATGCGATGTTGAGGCAAAGCTTTGGATTGAGGGAGAAGCTGCAGAATGGATATTCTGACAGGCAAGGAGCAGGGCTGTGCCAACAAATCAGACCACCTGGGCCTCATCTATTTCAGCTTAATTCCTCCTCGAGCACCCTTCGCCAGGGGTACCCAGTGTTAGAGATTTCAGAAGCGGAAGGAAGTACATACAGGAGCCTTCTCGAGGCTGCCAGGGCCCCTGGGCTCAGATGCCAGCCTCCAGGCTCCCAGTCCAGGGCACTTGCACACATCAGACTCCATGCCCTGAGGCAATCATGCGAATGCCATGGCTTTACAGCCTCATCTGGGAGAATGCGAAGGGCTTTGACTCTGAACAGCCCTGTCTTTGTCTAGCGTGGCTCTCTCCAATCCAGAGCCAGGTCTGGACACTAAAAATACAACAGAGACAGAGGGTGATGATGGGAAAGGTCCAACGGTGATTAGTTTTATAAAACATAATGCTTGGGGATGAGTATATGAAATGCAATGTGAATGAAGAACAGTATGAAACACAATATATGTGAATTTTGTAAGAAAACCAATATAAAATAAATTTAAAAAAATACAACAGAGAAAGGAGGTACGGGGTCGCCTTGACTTCTGGCAAATCTGATGACGAATGGATGAGACTGTGACCAACAGCCATGTTTCCCTCTGACTCAGGTCTCTGATGTGAAAGGCCAGAATTTTACCACTGATATGCCACAAAACCCACCCAAGACAAATGGTCTTTACTGGGATCCTAATGGATTTCTCAAAGAACAGCTGGCCACAGCATTGAACACACAAAAAATGTCTTTCCATTTCACAAGGGGAGGCTTAATTGCATGGAATAAAGGACGGAACAACCTGAGAAGAAATGTCAATGGGGAACCGTCCAGGTGATTAATATTCTGCACAGAGAACATGGACACCCAAATGAGGCTGAAAGAGGGCAAATAGACAGGGTGACCCCTTCCTTTCTCCTTCATCCTGTCTTTCCATCTCCTCTGTCAACAGAAACACGAAAAGGCCTCTGGGAGAAGAATAAGCCTTTGACCACACGGTACAATGGCTAGTGAGGCTTCATATCTGCAGTTGGCGCTAGCTTTCACTCAGCAGCCGCATTAGAGGAAGGCTGGTGTGCTCCTACAAATGGTCTTCCTCCTCCTGCCCCAATATAGGGCTTCGAAATGAATCACCCCAGATCTGAAATGGTAGCAAGGCAAGCAGCTAAGCCCGCGCCCTGCTCATTCTCACTTCACGAACATAACAAGGAGGCGATAGGATCTTGGGGGCATCTGAGAAGGAGCAGGCTTCCTTCCATCTCCAATACCATCTCGGAAAATGAGACCAGACTGTTTCTCTGGGTTTCATAAACACATTACGTTGGTCAGGTCCCTTTTGCTGGCAGAGTGTCAGATAATTAGATGCTGATATTGCCCAAAATGCTATTTCCCTGTCAAACTGCACTCTTGGAGCTCCCCAAATCCATTTTAACTAACTAGCAAAAAACAGTGGAGATTTTTATCTGAGCCACCAATAAACCTCAGATGGTGCTCGGAAGCGGGGGCACTCTAAGGCGAGCCCCCACCTTTTCCAGCCTCCCAGCCCCACCTCCCACATCTGCTGCTCCGGAGCCATGGCCCAGCCAGTTCTTATTAAACCTGGGGGCTCCCCACCCCCAGGTTTAGCTCTGCCCCATTTAACATTCTACTGCAAGCATTTTCCATCATAAAAATCTTTGAAAACATTTTCAATGGCTGCATTATAGTCCACGGTATGGCCGAGGCATAATTGAACCATTCTCCGCTCACAGGGCATTTGCGCTTGTTGGTCAGCCACATTAGGATGGCATAAAGCCGCCACCGGGACTGCCTGTGGCCTCCATGCCTCTGGCCCTTTAGACGGGGCTCGCTTGGCAGCTCTGAGCAGGAAAGCAAGGCCAGAGATTGTGAAATCACCTGCCACCCGCCCTCAGCGTTCACGAGGGCATATGGCACACTGCTTCTTTCACGCAGTTACCTGGGCTGCATGACACAGCTGACCTTGCAGCCGCCAGACCTCAACAATGGAGGGAGAAGAGGCTTTTCCATCTTTACCCAATAACTAGGAAAGATGGTCATTCACAAAGCATGGCAGAGTCTCCACATTCAAGGAAGCCCCTGAGCGCAGTGGGTCTCAGCCAGGAGTTTTTACCCTCACATCTGCCAATGGCTGAAGATAATTTAGGCTGTCATAACCAAAAAGGGAGCTCTGGTGGCCTAGTGGTAAGAAGCAATCCCAAAGGCACACGGTTCGAGACCACCAGCTGCTCCATGGGAGAAGGATGGGCAATCTCCTCCCATGCGATTAACTGCCTCTGAAAACCCACGGAGGGTCAACTATGGGTCACTTCTGACTCTATGGCACACAACATTAACAACAATAAAAGGTGACATGTAGTGAGTAGAGGTCAGGGGTATTGCTAGAGTCTACAATGTACAAACAGAACTTATGCCAAACAAATACCTGATCCAGAGTATCAGCAGTGTCCACTGTGAGGAACTCTGCTTTGGAGGGCTGTTAGCCTGCATGAATAGAGCTGGCATCTGCAGATCTGAGAGCTGACAGTCAGAGAGTCTGACTGAGAGTTATGCCCTGTGGAATTTGGCAACACCCACGGGGCTGGGCAAGGAAAATCGATGGGCTGGCGGTCTGTGAACTGGCAGGTCTGCTGATTATCGGACGGTGGTTTCACTTGGGTGGAAGGACACCCTATTCGAACCTCACAGCTGGGTGTCAGTGAGACTTCGTACAACCCTGGATCCCTGAAGGTGATGCAGAGGGTTGTTCTTTGATGCCAACCTTCAAACAGATCTAGAGACGCTCCAGTCCCTGCACTGCTCACCAGGTCTGCCCATGCCTGTGCCCGATGATCCTCCTGGGCCTTCCTCATTTGTTTGAGTCCCCCACGCTCTCCCATGAATGCTGTCCTGGAGCACCTCTCAGATCTGTCTCTTCCTTCATCAACTCTCATCCGCTCCCTGCTCCCAAACATCCTACCTATTGTGACCATGCTTGTACCAGTCACACCACACCACCCCCATCAGAGTATCAGTCACCTAATTCACAGGGAAAAAGGTCTCCATCTGCAACCAGGCATCCGTGGCCTCTGCAATTTGTCCCAACACTACCTTTTCTACCTCCACCCAATCCGTCAAACCAAAAACTGCCTTGGGATAAATTTTGGCTCCCAGTAACCACCCATTGGACTTTGAATCCGTAAGTGTTTGTAGAGTACTGAGAGTACCATGGACTGCTAGGAAAACAAACAGATTGATCCTGAACCGCAAGGATTCTGAGGCTCCGTCTAACATACTTTGGACATGTTGTAAGGAGGGACCGGTCCTTGGAGAAGGACATCATGCTTGGGAGGGTGGAGGGACAGCGCAGGAGGGGAAGGCCCTCTGTGAGGTGGATTGATTCAGGGAATGGGGTAATTGGGATGCGAGTGTCAGAGACAGTGCGATTGGCACAGGACAGAGCAGTTTAGGGCTGTTGTACATAGGGTCGCTATGAGTCGCAAGCCACTCGACGGCACACAACGACAACAACAACAACAACAACAAGTGTTTGTAGAAGAATGCCTATCCTTCTTCTGAAGAGCAGCTAGCCGGTAGATCTGAACACTGACCTTAAGGTGAGCAGCCCCACACAGAACACACTACATCACCAGGACCCGCCACTCCAGGCTGCTTTCCTGCCACCTTGTTCCTGCTGAGCAATTACCTCATCCTGCCATGACTCCAGGGAGCCTGCTCACAAGGTGCCACACTCTCTGCCTCCAATTCTCCTACTAAAGCCTCATCCCCCTCCCGCTGTAAGTCTCCCCTTCTTCTTCAACCCATTCTCAGGTATCACAGTCATCTGAGCTCCTGTCTCAGCCCTTTACCACCTGGGTGCTCCACCTTCTAAGTGGGGGCTGGGATCTGCTGGCGCCCAGCACGTGGGTCTTGCCAAATCCCACTAAATGTGTCCTGCCAAGACCTGATTTCCACTGTAAGCTGTAAGTGATGACTCCACTCCTCACCGCTGCAGAACTCTGCAGATGGAAACAGTGGTCATGAAGCAAACTCCCACCCTGCCCAACGACACCAGGGGGCCAGAACAACAGAGTCACTGTCAGCACAGATGAAAGTGTGTCTTGAGAGCACAGACCATTTCTGAGAATCCCAGGTGTGTGCCTTTTCAAAACTGTTCTGATCCCAGCAATCCACAGTAGCACTAGCCAGATCATGTGCAGGGAACCTGCCCTTGAACTACCTCGGGAGGGACACGTGCAATGTGCTAGGGTGCAAAGCAGCACTGGGCAGGGTACCTGGGGCTCACAGCTGTCTTCTGGGATGCCCTTGGATGTGGGATCACAGCAAACCGGGCTTGTGCCAGCAACATCGAAGAAAGGCTGACAATGAGAAATTGTCAAGTTCTAAATCTTTAACTGCTATCACTGCAAGGGAACACTATATGTTTAGTGGTAGAATTCTTGCCTTTCATTTCAGAGATCTGGGTTCAATTCCCAGCCAATACAACTTATGCACAGCCACCATCTGTCAGTGAAGCTTTCTGCATGTAGCTAGGATGTTGGATAGGTTTCAGTGGAACACTTGGACTAAAAGAGACTAGGAAGAAAGGCCTGGTGATCTGCTTCTGAAATCATTCAGTGGTGGATGCTGCAGGACCTAACAGTGCTTTGTTCCACTGCGCATGGGAACTTCGTGACATAGTCACAATGGCACAAACACAAAGCAGAATTCTCTGAGTCCCAACTCTTGGTCACCAAGAAGGGGGTGCTGCTAGAAATCTGGGGCATCAACCTAGGTAGGCTATTGCTTTCAAACTACACTCCTCCCCAAAAGGGT
Source organism: Elephantulus edwardii (assembly GCF_000299155.1). Lineage (NCBI taxonomy): Eukaryota > Metazoa > Chordata > Mammalia > Macroscelidea > Macroscelididae > Elephantulus > Elephantulus edwardii. The sequence goes on from NW_006400017.1 coordinate 2,212,566, forward strand.
CATTCCCTTCCAAAAGTGTTTCTTCTCCTTAGAGGAACAACTTTCTCACACATCCCTGGTGGGGTGTAAACTGGTACCACCTTTGCCAAAATGGCAAAGACACAGTCTTTGACCTAGAATTTCTTTAGGCATTTTATCTTCCGGATAAACTTGTGCAAAATGAGTTATACACAAGGATATCCTCACATTGCTTGTAAAATCAAAAGGCAGGAAATCACAGCTCACACACAACAGTGGGGCATCTGCCAAATAAATGATATGCCCACCACACCTGTGGCTGCATGTTCAACTCTGACTTGTGACCCCATGCATGTTGGAGGAGAATTGTGTTCTACGGAATTTTCAATGGTGGACTTTGCAGAAGTATATCACCCGGCCCTTCTTCAGTGGTGTGCTGCAGTGGACTTAAACTTACAATCTTTCAGTTAGCAGCCTTCCTCAACTGTTTGCATCATTCAGGGACTCCAAATAGATGATGAGATATCCATATAACAGAATACTCTGCGGAAACAATGACTTATTTACCAGAGCTAGGTAGCTCTGGTAGTCTAGTGGTAAGAAGCTGACTGCAATCTTGAGGGCAACAACAACAACAACAAGAAGGAACAATCAGGGAGTTCTAATGGCCTAGTGCATAGGGAATTGTGCAACTAACTCAAATGTGATCCTCTCTGGTGGTTCGAATCCACCTGGGGTTCTGAGGAAAGGAACTGAGTAAGAGGACCAGCTATGAGTTGGTTCTGACTTGATGGCAATGAGATTGTGGGCTTGGGTGTTTTTTTGTTGTGGGTTTATTTGTTTTTTAATGAAACAATCTCTATGCCAGTGAAAGACTGTCCAGTGAAAAAAATAGAGTTCTAGTTCCTCAAGACATTAAACACAGAAACTGCCTCATGTTCCAACAAATTCACTGCTAGGCATGTAACAAAATGAGCAGAAAATATAGAATCAAATTGATAACTTGTATAGCCATTTTCATAGCCCCGCTTTTCACAATTATAGTCAAAGAGTGGAAACAACTCAGTGACTATCAATAGATGAAGAGATAAAATTTGTGTGTGGGTGTACACCCATATACAATCAGATATTATACAGCTGTACAGACAAAAGAAATTCTGGCATGTTACATACAGCATGGGTGAAATGTAATTAACATTTTTTGGATTGAAGTAAACTCGGCTTATGCTGTCGAGTCAGAACAGACTCACAGCTTGATCCTCCAGCAGTTTTCTGAGGCTGTGAACTGCACAAGAGGAGATTTCCCATCTTTCTCCCTTGGAGCCTTTGGGCGATCTGAACCTCCAGAGAGGTATGAGCTTTGTGTTAATAGTGCGACTCCCTACAGGTTATGCCACTAGAACTTGACTGAAATAAGCCAAACACGGTACAGCAAACATGCACGGTCCCACTTAGACGCAGTATCTAGAGAGGGCAAATGCATAAAGACCACAGTTTATTAGGTTACCAGGGGCTTGGGACCCCACAGGGCTTCAGCAGGCACCAAGTAGCTGCTTTGGGTATTGAAAAACTTTGGGAAGGAACAGTGGTAACGGTGGTTATATAGCACAGTCACGTAATTCATGTCACGGAACTGTACCCTTAACAATGGTTAAAACGCAGATGGTAAATTTTGCGTGACATATATTCTAACTCGAGAAAATGATATAAAAAATGAAAAGTGCAAACTAGTGAATGTCTACGGGTTTTGTAAAGGATCAGTGACATCAATGCAGTTGCGAGAATATTCATGGAACCACTCTCTGAGAGAGCATGTGAAGCCAGGATCACTGCCAATAAAGGCAATTTGGCAGATTAAGATGGGAAGAAGGAGGGGCTTGTTTTGCCACATCCTGGGCTACTGTTACAGGTTTAACTCTGACCTCCAGAATTGTGTCCCCCCAAAAATTGTGTTCTTAAGTCCTCATTCTTATACCTGTGGGTATAACTCTTATTCAGAAATAGTGATTTTCTTGGTAAGTTAATGAGTCTGCGTCAGTGTAGAGTGGGTCTCATGCCAGTCACTTTGTGTAACACCAACTTGCAAATTAGGGACCAGAAGAAGCAAGTATGAGCGGAGAACTGATACCAGGCAGAAATGACCAAGGATCTAAGCAAGAGAATGCTAGAGAAAAGGATCTTCACCCAGAGTGGACGGACAGAGCCCTCTCCAAGACCCAGCGCACTGGATTCAGATTTCTAGGGGAGCAGTCTGTAGGAAATTGTGCTGCTACCTCAAACACCACGCCTCCCTGGAGGTTCAAATCCACTAGCGGCCCCTCAGAAGACAGACAATTTCCTCCCACGCAATTCACAGCCTTAGAAACCCACTGGAGGGTCAGCTGTGAGTCGGTTCTGACGCGATGGCAATGAATGAATGAATGAGACTATGAGAAAATGCACTTCCGTTAGTTAAAGTCACCCGCTGTGGGACCTCTGTTATTGCAGCACTAGGAAACAGACAGCTTTTCTTTTTTATTCTGTTCCATGGGAACAAATTACCTATTAGAAATGAAAAACAACAGGCGCGCACAGCTGTACTGGCATTCTCTTTCTTCTGTGCCTCGTCTCTCCTCTCTGTGCTTGCCTGTCACCCCGAGAAGCAGCAGGATGTACGAAGGGGTGGATGTGGTGTCAAGTGCTGTGGCTCTCAAGCCCACCGCTCTGAGCAGCACGTGGGCGCTCTCCCCTCTGGGAACCTCCAGAGCCTCTGGTGGCCAACAGGGATCAGAACGCCTGCCCTCTGTGGCAGCTGAGAGGATCAGGGTAGATAATTGTGGAAGGGCCTTTCACCGTGCCCAGCAAACTGGAGGGTACTTCTGTTTGCTGACTCTGAGGGAGGCTGGCTTTGCTGCCTTTGATTCTGATGGGGGAGCTTTCCAGAGAGCAGTTCTGAACGGCAGGTCCGAGAGAAGTCCTCAGAAGGGGGGATTAATTCCTTGTGGGCTCAAGCAGGTGCTGCTGGCTAAGCATGTCAGTGCTGTGCCCTGCAGCCACCGGCACCTCTGATAATGCCAAGTGGCTGAAGGGACCTAGGGCTGCAGGCCAGATGGTCTACAAATCACCAAAGCTGCCTCCCAGCTTGACGCATGGTGTCCCACAAGCCCTGACCCCTCAGACATCTTTGGCAGTGGCTTAAGAAATGCCGGTGTCTGACACAGGAGAGGCCTTTCAAAGAACGCACTTGTGTAGAGGTTAAGTGCACACAGAAGGCTTTGTGCTCCACTCATGCTCAAGAAAAGAGGGAGTGTGACCCCCACATGTGGGGTGAGTAGGGGGTGCATTCATTTAAGTCCAATCACTTTTGCTTTCATGCAACTGCATGAAGGCTATGGAGCTGTTCTGAGTTCGAGCCCCAACTTGGCCCTTTACTGGCTATTGGACCTCTCCCAGTCTCTTTCCCTATAAAATGTAGATTATAACAGCACCTCTCCCGTGAGAATGTTACGAGGCCTGGATGAGTTAAATCATGTAAAGTGCTTAGAACAGCGCCTGGCGTGTGCTATCTGATCAATAAATGCTATTGTTCTTTTTCTTCATCAGGAAAGGAAATGGGTTTCTGGCAAAAAAACCCACAAAACCCAAAACCAAAAAACCCAAGAATAGTCATGATTGTTGACACTTTTCCTGAGGGGAAACGTGGGCTTCTGGTCCTGAAACAGGTGTGAATGAAGTCCAGGGGAACAGCTTTGAAATTGGAAAGGGCATATGATACAGCTTGAACTGTCTCCTCCGAAGGATATGTTGAGGCCTTCATTCCTATTTAGTGAAACAGGATCATCACTGCCAGTGCTCTTTTCTCTCCTTCGTTCTGTTCACTGAACTTCCCAGCACATCTGAACAGCTTCCGACTTCAGCCATCTAGAGACATTCTGAGACCCAGCGCATTCACCCCAATCTGGACACCAGACCAAGACCACTCTTAGGGTGCAGCCTGCTGGGACTCTGGCCTCACTCCACACTTCCCGAAGTCTGTCCTTTGCAAGCCCTATCTGGCCATGGCCAGCCTTACCACTCATGGGCTGGAATGTAACACGGGGACTTTGGAACAAGGAAAAATATAGCATGATGGCCAATTTTATGAGGTCCTTTAATGTCACAAGGAGAGAGAGACTCACTTTTGGCGTCAGCCCAAGGCTGATTCCTACGTACCTCCTCTCTCCAACCATTTCAATACTAATTCTGACCAATGCCATCCATCCCTCCCAAGTCACTCTACTCCTCTGCTGGCTTTGCTATCTGGTTGTAATGGCTCCACAGAACACACTAAGTTATGGGTTGGTTAGTAAAGCTTTTGTTATTGCCGTCAAGTTCACCATGACTCACAGCCACCCTATGGACAGAACAGAACCCTGCGCTGTCCTGCCCCATCCCCACCATTTCTGCCATGCTTAAGCCCACTGCTGCCGTCACTGTGTCAATCCACAATGTCGAGGGTCTTCCTCTCTTTCTCTGACTCTCCACCTTTCCCAGCATGACAGCTTTCCCCCAGAGACTGCCTCCTTCTGACAACATCCCGAAGCATGTGAGATGAAATCTCATCATCCTTGCCTCTAAGAAACACTCTGGTTGTTCTTCTTCCAAGATGGATTTGTTTGTTCTTTTGTCAGTTCATGGGATATTCAATACTCTTCAACACCACAATTCAAAGGCATTGATTTTTTGGTCTTCCTTATTTACTGTTCATATTTGAATTAGAGACCATGAAATATGTGCAATCCTATACCAGGTGCACCTTAGTCTTTAAACCCTCATCCTTGCCCTTTAGAACTTTAAAGAGGTCCTTGTCAGCAGATTTAGCCACTCAGTGAGTAACAGGCAGGGAGGCCTCTCTCTGACTCTCACCCTCTCAGTCTGGCCTCTATCTTGCTCTGGCCCCTGCATGGCTCTGTAAGTGTTACAAAGCTCTCTGGTTCCACTGATAAGTGCCTAGGCACAAACTACTCCACCAGGAAGACTCTTCCTAAAGGTGCTCAGCTTCCTACTCTGTGAGCCGTGAGCACACCTGTTGTAACCACCTCACTGTGTGGGCGGGGAAGCCCCCAGAGCCATTGTGCATCATTTTCCTGGTTCTGCAGCCTCCATTTCTCTGCTATTTTTCTACTTGTTTGTGCCGTCTCTGGTGTCACAACTCTCTATGCTTCCTGGGTCTAGTAGGTTCTCAGCGTAGGGCCCTGGGCCCAGAGGACATGCTCTACTTTTCTGTGTTCTTGGTGTTAGTGACCTCCTCCCTTTCCACTTCTGGAAAGCTCTTTTTAAGCACTGTGAGATTATAAAACGAAACAATGCCCTTCCTTGTAGGGCTCCAATAACTTTACTGCAGGGTCCTACACCAAGAAGGGTGCCATGCACCTTATCTGCATTATCAGCAAGTTGTATAACACTTTTGGGACTTGCAGTCAGGAAAACAAAAGACGAATTACACTGGGAAAATCTGCTGTCAGAGTACTGAGAAGCAACGACATCAGTCTAGAGACTAAGGTGTGCCTGATCCAGGCCATGGTCTTCACAATTACTTGCTATGTATCAGAGAGCTGGACAATGCCTAAGGATGACAGAAGAAGAATTGATGCCTTTGAGTCGTGGTGCTGGGGAAGAGTCTTGAACATACCATGGGCTGCCAAGAAAACAAATAGGTCTGTCTTGGAGAGGGTGAAACCAAGTTTCTCCTTGGAGGCTAGAATTTTGAAGCTTCATCTCACATACTTTGGGCATGTGGCCAGGAGGGACCAGTCCTTGAAGAAGGATAGCATGTGCAGAAGGGTGGAGGGATGTGCAGGAGAAAAAAACCTAGAATGAGATGGATTGATACAGTATCTGGGGCAACAGGGTGGGTATGTTGGAGGCAATGAGACAGCCTCAGCATAGGGCAGGCTTCAGAGCTGTTATACACAGAGTTGCTATGAGTCACAGGCAACTTGACAGCACATAACAACAACAACAACAACAAACCCCTTGGTGCATAGTCGCACCCAATCAATTGGAAGGCAGTATAAGACTACAGTGAGAAAGATTATATAAAAGCAGTGATCTATTACACTGTAGAGCGCTACCCCAGCCCTGCACAAGGTCCCACCATACTTCTCAGCCAAGGCTGCACCACAGGTGCTCACATACAACACAGTCCCTCTTGTCAGCTTCACATCTCCACACTCTCAGTGCAAAGAGCAGAAAAATCCATCAGCTCTCCCCAAGGTCTGAGCCAGCATCTTCTTGCTTCCAAACCAAGTCAATTTAACATCTCATACTTGTGCCAAGAGCACACGGTGGAAAAGGCACCATCATTCTAGCTTTGCAACTTCCCTGACAATTTCTTACCCAGCCCCCAAGTCCCCAAGCCAGCTGCAACCTCCCTGCCAGCACCCACCCTAAAGTCCAGGGTAAGGACCTCCCTCCCCAGTCCCTCATACTTGACAGCAGGCATTATTGGCCCAGCCCAGGCACCTGTTCCCTCTCTGGGGACACAACGCTTGTAGGGTTGCTACAGAAAAGGGCTTTGCAATGATCATTGGTCTTACTTTCTGAGAACAGAAGCCTGCACACGTGTCCACAGTCATGTTGGCTTCGATCAGGGAGTCAGGGAAGGCATGTGTAACATTCTCTGGCAGTCGGAAGCACCCACGGTACATGACGGTCCTCCCTGCAGGAAAGGAAATGGGATTCTGGTGAGGGATGGCACCCACAGCAGTCGATGCTTCTGATGTGGAAACAGGTGTCAGCAGGCTCCAGAGGGGCAGCTTTCAAATTGCAGGGGAAAGTGCTGTGGACCGAATGCTGTCTCCAAATATATGATGAAGTCCTGACCCTTGTGCTTGCAAACTGGACCCTGTTTGGGGTCTTTCTTTGAAGATCTTATCAGTTAAGCTGTATTGAAGGAGCATGTGTCCTACTCCTAAATCCCACAGTATCTTGTGAATGGGGAGACCAGACATGGAGAATGGGAGTCTCTCACAAAGACAAAGATGCATCTACATCTACCATGTGAAGCTCCAACTATAAAGCTATGACAACAGCTCCTGGCAGAAACTAGAAGACACACAGAACAGCTCTTCTCTGCGACTCCCAGCCTTTGGCATAGTTGATACTCTGATTTGGACTTCAAGTCCCTAGAACTATGAATGTCATGATACAGTTCTGTTTTTAAAAGTCTTTGTCATTGTGTTCTTTATGGGCACATTAAGAAACTAAGAAAACAACATTCAATTGAGGCACAGTCAAGTTGTGCTTCTAATAGAAACCTTGGGAGCAGAACCTTGGTTACTCAGCGTTCTACTTATTTCCAAGAGACCATTTAGACAAAACCATTGAGCTCAGATCTCACTTCTCCTACTAAACTCTCTGAGGACAATGTTCATCTATCCATCCTCTCATCCACCCCTCCACCTATCCATCCATCCATCCATCCCTGTTTTAAAAAAAAAAAATTAAAATTTTATATTGATGTATGTACGAAGTTCAAATACATTTTTTTCACACAAGATCTTTCCCATTTCCTTCACCTCCCCACACACTGAATTAACAACTCAACCCCTGGCCATCCTCACCCCTCTGCTTCCACCCTCCCTCTCCCTGGATCCTCATACTTATTCTATAATAATGGTGTTATACAGTGTTTGTCCTTGTGGGCCAAGTTAGTTCACTCAACATAATGCTATATAGTCCCTTTCAAATTAGGTAGTAATTTACAAAATCAATGCTCCTGTGTGCTACGTAGTATTCCACTGTGTGAATGTACTACAACTTCTCAATCCATTCATTTGTGATAGGACATCTGGGCTGTTTCCATGTTCTTGCGGTCCATCCCCTCCCTTTGGGAAATTTCCATACTGTGTATCTACTACATACCAGATTCTAATCCTAAGCATTCCTAGAATATGCATAAAAGATAATTAGATCTAGAAATCGGAAATCCTGCCACTTTCCTGTACTGTGAGTCACACTACTACTGTTTTGCTGCCTAGCAAGATTTGCCTCTCTGTGACCTTGAATCTACATTCTAGGAATACACCTCAGGCCTGGGCTGAAATTGCCTTCTGAATTGCTCTCTAGACCTTCTGGTGGGAAATCCTGTTCTGGAGTTGGCTTTGGTGCTCAACAAGCCTTCTGGAATGTTCCATCACCAACTATTTGTATTTACTTTTTATAGAGAAACACTATCAGAGTTTCTGTTAAAAGAAGCACAAGATAGGACATTCTGATCCATGCCACAAGCTCCCTCTAACACAAGGTCTCCTAAAGCCCAGAGCTTCTTCCAGTTTACTATATACCTACCACATCTCGTGGCCAGTAGAAGAAATATTCTCAGCAGCTAACCCACAATAGGAAGATTTTCTTCACAGTCAAGTGCAAAGGCATGGCCAAATCCTGAATTTGCAAGCCCAACCCAATCAGCCACAGCCCAAGGGGCCTGGACATGAGGGCAGAGAACGTATTAGACTACATATAATAGAAAACAGTCTAGGCTTATAATCCCTGAGGCCTGAATTCAAGCCCAGGCACTTCCAGTGACTAGCACATTAACTTTGAGCATAGCAGTGGGCTCAAGGGTCTCCTGATTGGAGAAGTAATGTGCACACATGCTCCATCCCCTGACCAGTCCACATCCCCCAAAAGCACATTCCTGCCCCAGTTCTTGTTTTAACACCCTGGGATGATTACTAATGCTGGGCTCTTAATTCTTTCTGTCCTGTTGCATGAATGGACCACAAAAAAAACAAAATACCTGGACGTCTTGGGCTCTGATGCTCTGTAAGCGTGGGCCAGACATGGAGGAAACAGGCTTGATGGTCAGGGGAGGGCCAGTCAGGCAAGATATGGGGAGATCAGGGTGGTCAGCAACCATGGAGACTCAGCCCTCAGGGACTTTAGCAAGGGGCCGTGAGGCCTCCAGAGCGGAGCTCCTCCAGGAGGGGCTGTGTCAGGGTCACTGATGTCCCTGCATCCAGCCCCGGCTCAAACACAGAGCAGCTGCTCAATGTCAGTGCTGTTAGGTGCCCTCAAGTCATCTGTCCTGACTCATGTCAACCCTGAACACAATGGAACAAAAGGCTGCCCAGGGCCCTGCAACCTCCATGCTCAATTCCAGATCAATTTTACCGTGATGAAAAGGTTCTCACTGGTTGCTTTTTGGAGGCCTTCCTTCATAGGCTCTCTTAATCTGGAAGCTCCACTGAACTCCATTCAGAATCACAGCAACACTCAAACCCCCACTGATAGGTCATGACTGTGCCTGAGACACACGGCTGGGGCCAAACCGCCGCGACCTGCAGGGAAGGTGGGGACTCTGCCCCATGATCAGGAGTGCTCAAATGACATAGAAAATGAATGAGCTGACACATCTGAAGACAGTGCATAAACTGTGACGTGTCAGAGCCGTGGGAGCAGCAAGAGGTGCTGGCATCAGCAGCTTCCTGGGTTCCCTGCTGGGATGACCTGGGAGCAGGCTGGTACCTAGCGCAGGCCCTCCCACACTCCCCAGGGGTGAAGCCAGAGCCCGCCTGAGCTCCATGGTGAAGACATTAGTAAATTACTCAGGGCCATGCGCTGGCCGCTACCTGGGGAGCACAATCATGGGGTTTATTCCTTTCATTGCTCCTGTGGCTCAGAGATATAATATTAGATGGATGGGACTCTTCTTGGTCACTTTCTGAGGTCCTATCAGCATATCACCTTGAGAAGGGAGTGGGAAAGCAAAAGTTGAAGGCTGACCACAAAAGGCTCCATAGCCTCCCCAGTGGTTTCAACACTGACCTTGACACCGAGTCCAGCTAGTTCAACTTAGAGAGCTGCCTGAAATGACAGCATTATCTCTCCCCTAGCCAGTGGGCACCCTGAAGCATAATGACCAGCAGCAAAAGCCAGTGATGGAGTAGGTAGAAGAGGCTGCCAGGGCAGCCAGTATCCACTGGTTCCTGGACAATCAAGTCTGATGCAAGAACACCTAAGCAACATAGTCTCCCCAGCACCAGATGACTACGGCTGAGCATTGAATGCCTCTCCCCATTGGTCTGAGCTGAGTGGCAAAGCTGACCTGCAGACTCATCCAATGGATCTCAGAGCTGGGTTGCCATATTACTCGGCAAATTCACTCACTGCTAAAACAGCCTAAGGGCTCACCTTTGGAACTGGTACTTGCTTCTTGAGATCTGTTTCCTTCTTGGACTGATGCACCAGTTTGCCTGAATTCCTGACACCCAAATCATGGCCAGTGGTAACGTCCGGCCAATGGGCAGCTTGGTCTCTGGCCTATCAATCATCACCAGGTGATGGGTCCTCAGCAAATACTCTGACTCCTTCCTAGCCTCAAAAAGTGTCATCTCTCTGTCGCGGAGTCTATTCCAACTAATATCAACCTTCCGTCAGATTTCTGAGACTGAACTGTTACTGGGAGGAGACTACTCATCTTGCTCCCTTGAAGATGCTGGTGGATTTGAACCGCCAGAGACAAGCTACCTTTTTGTCAATATTATAACACGCTATAGGTTACATCACTGGAGCTCCCTCCTTCCTAGCGTCAAAAACTCAAAGTCAAATTCATTGCCATCAAGTTGAAACTGACTCACAACTGAACTCCAGTGGGTTTCCAGAGGCTGTAATTGGGGTCGTAGTGGCAGATGTGTCAGAGACAGTGAAACTGGCACAGAACAGGGCAGGATTCAGAGTTACTGTGCATAGCATCACTAGGAGTCTCAGTCGACTCGATGTACACAACATCAACAAACTGCACAGGAGGAAATTGCCCATCTTTCTCTCCTGTGCAGTTGCTGGAGGATTCAGGTTCCCCAGAAACGTGACACCCACTAAGTTAGTAGTAGTCTCCTATAGACTGTGCCACCAGGGCTCCCTGGCCTCCTCTCTCCAAAGCATAAGACAAACAGCTCCAGTAAGGTGCAAGCACACTATTTCATAATGTACCAGCACATTATTTCATTAAAAAAATTTAAAAAATCTTCCTATACATAGGGAGCTTTGGTGGCCTAGTGGCATGAAGCTGTGCTGCAATCCCAACGGTGTGCAGTTCGAAGCCACCAGCTGCTCCATGGGAGAAGGATGGGAGTATCCTCCTGTATGATTGTCTCTGAAAACCCACTGGAGGGTCATCATTTCATAAAGAAGAGCCTTCTATATGTAGATTAAGTGGCTCTGTGGTTCACCACGCTGCAGTATGGACAAACACGGGTATATCATACTCCTTCATTAGGTACTTTAATTCTGATATGCACTGGGTAGATCTTTTAGCTGAAGTTCTTGTTTTAAAATTTTAAATTGATTTTAATGAACATTTACAGAGACTTTGGATTTCCATTCATTTATTGTTGCACTTTTCTCCCTGCCCACCCCTCCCCCAGTTTGCTTTTCTCTTTGAAAAGTAAAAAAATTCTTTTATTGTTATTCAATCCCTCCCGCCAAGTCCACTCCACTATGCTACCTTCGTTCTGGACTTCTGTCATAATATCTAACCATATATCCCTTTTAAACAGCTCTCTCCCTCATCTGTTTCAATGCCCTCTTTCTCAGTCCCCCCCAGCAAACCCGATGTCAGTTCTTGGGCAAGGAGAGAGTGCCTATCGACTATACTGTCTGTATCAACTTGGAGTCCCTCGTGGCTGATTACTGCCACCCGAGTTCCACAGTTCTGACTTGCAAGCTCGCCTTCAGTGAGAATTTGCCTACAGGAACCCTTCATATCTTGAGCAGACTGCACAGTCCTCAAGAGAGACTGTGAGTGAATGTATCTCTGCCAGGTACCCCCAGATGGCTGCCAACCAACTTTCATGTTCAAGCTTCAGAACCAGGAAAGTTACATCAATTTGAACCCTAAAATTCATGTAAATGCAAGTTTACAGTTACATTGTCCTAAGAAAGAAGATTGCCCCTACACACACACACACACACACACACCTGAAGTCTAGGTCAAATGGGATATGACATTTTTTGCTTATCTCTTTATATACATAATAAACATATGGCAAGAAGCTGCACTACAACCCCGAAGGCGTGCAGTTCGGATCCACCAGCTGCTCCATGGTAGAAGGATGGGCAATCTCTTCCTGTGTGATTAACTATCTCTGAAAACCTACTGGAGGGTCAGCTATGGGTCAGTTCTGACTTGACGTTACACAACAACCACCTATATACATCTATATGTATATTCAAGTTTAAGTAAAGGAATTGTAATTCCACCATTATGCAGAGGTTTCCATCACAGCCCACACGCCTATCCTAGCAGGCGTAAGGTCTCTCTGCTCCTGTCCAGCGTAGATGTGAAGACCTAAGTCCCATGGCTGTCAGCTCGCCCACGGCCCTCTCTGAGCCCTGGATGATATGGCACCACGAGCTATTCTGAGCTTGGGGGTCCTTGGTTCCCATTTAATTTCTGGGCCCAACGATTTTACTTCTCCATAATTTCAGGTTTAAAGCAACATTTGACAGAAGTTTATGCAGCATTTCTGTATTGTATTGTAGTTAAAAAAACAATCAAAGTCACTGCTGTAGAGTTGGGACCAACCACTGGGTTTCAGAGGGCATAAAATGCAGGATTTCCCACATCCTCCCTTGGAGCGACAGGTGAATTGGGAGCTGCCTTTGGATTAGCAGTGCAATATCCCACGGACTAGGCCACCAGAGCTCCTGCTTCATTTTCATTTCCTTTTGTAGCTAGGAACTTCTGCCATACTACTGGGTATTTACCACTGTGTAGATCATAACAAACTATGGCTGACTCTGAGAAGAATGGGAATCCCAAAACACTTGCTTGTTCTAATGCGAAACTTATACTTGGACCAGGAGGCAGTCGTCAGAACAGAGCAAGGGAACACTGCATGGTTCAAAATTGGGAAGGGCGTACGCCAGGGATGCATCCTATATCCACACCTTTTCAACCTTTATGCAGAACAGATTATCCAGGAGGCTGGGCTCTATGAGGAGAAATGTGGGGTCAAGATTGGTGGACAATTTATCAACAATCTGCGTTATGCAGATGACACAACCCTGCTTGCTGAAACTGAAGAGGACCTGAAGCGCCTGCTGCAGAATGTCAAGGACTGCAGCCTACAATGTGGATTGAGGCTCAATGTCAAGTAGACAAAGATTCTCACCACTGGACCAATTGGCAGCATCAGGATGGATGGTGAAGAGAATGAGATTGTACACAGCTTTAGCTTGCTTGGCTCCACAGTCAACAGTCTTGGCACCAGCAGCCAGGAAATTAAAAGGCGCATTGCCATGGGAAAGTCTGCTGTTAGGGACCTCTCCAAAGTACTGAAGAGCAATGGTGTCTCTCTGGAGACTAAGGTGCGTCTGATATAGGCCATGGTCTTCGCAATCACTTGTTATGCATCAGAGAGTTGGACAATGACCAGCGAGGATAGAAGGAGAATTGATGCCTTTGAGCTGTGGTGCTGGAGAAGAGTATTGAGAATACCATGGGCTGCTAGGAAAACAAACAGATTTGTCCTGGAGAGGGTTAAACCAGGTGGCTCCTTGGAGGCAAGGATTCTGAGGCTCCGTCTAACATACTTTGGACATGTTGTGAGGAGAGATCGGTCCTTAGAGAGGGACATCATGCTTGGGAGGGTGGAGGGACAGCGCAGGAGAGGAAGGCCCTCTATGAGGTGGACTGATTCAGTGACTGGGATAATTGGGATGGGAGTGTCAGAGACAGTGCGATTGGCACAGGACAGAGCGGAGTTTAGGGCTGTTGTACACAGGGTCGCTATGAGTCGCAAGCGACTCGACAGCACATAACAACAACAACAACTGCAGTTTACAGAGCCCAGAGATGGGCAATGAGTGGTCTAAAGCCACACAGCATGTCTGAAGCAAACTAAGGTCCAGACTTCAAGCCGCCTGACCCATTTCTCTCTATAGAGAAGGTTGTATGGAAAAAAACTGTACTCAAGAGTATATGTTGGGATCCCCACACCTGTGGTGGAAACCTTGTTTGGAACTAGAGTTTTCTCCCAAGTGGAGTGATTTCGAAACTTAATTACTTCTGATTTAGAGCCGAGCCGACACAGAGATGCACATGCGCAGAGGTGCACAGCTGGGGTAAGACTGATGTTATGTGAGGATCATCTACAAGCAAGGGATCAAGAACACCTGGGACCACCTGCAAGGAAGGAATGGATATGGCTAAGACCCTGGCTTGGATGTTGTGGCTCCAGAACCGTGATAAAACAGGTTTCTGTCTTTAAGGCCACCAACTTGTAATATGTATTCCAACGGGACTAAGGAAGCAAGATTCTGGGGGACAAGAAAGTGATACCTGCATTGTGAGCTCGAGCAACTTTGGATGGACATAAACACCACTGTGTACCTGAGCACCAGGAAGCCCAAGAGACAGAGAGGGGAAGTATAGGTTCTCCTGGGAGCCTGGAGCGTGCAGGGGGACCGGAGCGTGCAGGGGGAATGGCACACACTCACGCTTCCTGGAGCCTGGCTGCAGCTCTTCCACTCGGTACACGGACAGCCGGTCGACGCCCCCACACGCTGAGCCCTTCTCCCCCTTGCACTCGTGGTTGCACTCCTCCAGCCCCACGCTCATTGCTGGGAGCCTGTTCCCACAGTAGCACTCTGCTCCCGCCTCCAAGCCTGCATAGATGTAGGACCTGCAGGAGAAGGGTTCTGAGGTCAGTCTGGAGGCCCGGCCTGAAGTGAAGTCCGGCTCTTCACAGCCTTGACATCTAGCTCCAGAAACGACACTAGAGCCTGGACCAGGGTACAAGGAGCCCTGGAGGCTGAGGCTGGGTCTGGGTGGGGAAGGGGCCACAGACAAAAGTATGTGAATTAGTCCTTCCCCAGAGTCATCTGGATAAGATCAGAGAATAGAGTACTTCCTTTGTGATCGGTCCCTCTTGTCAGCTCTGAGCTTTGTCCCCTAATGTGTTGTCCATATTTAGTTATGTGCCATAGACAGAAGCTCTGAACCCTGCCCTGTCCTGAGCCAGTCTCACTGATTCCAACACACCAACCCTCATTGTCCCAGCTACTTTAACAATCCATCTCATCTGACGGCTTCCTTTGCTGCGTTGTCCCTCCACCCTTCCAAGCATGTTGTCCTTCTCCAAGGACCCTTTGGTCTCTCTTGGCCACATGCCCAAAGTTTGTGAGATGGAAATTAAAAATCCTAGCCTCCAAGAAGAAACTTGGTTTCACCCTCTCTCAGACAGACCTATTTGTTTTCTTGGCAGTCCATGATATGTTCAGGACTCTTCTCCAGCACGACAATTTGAAGGCGTCTACTCTTCTTCTGTCATCCTTAGTCATTGTCCAGCTCTCTGATACATAGATTGGGCACACCTTAGTCTCTAGACTGACATCATTTAGACAGGCCAAAAGTAGAGTATGCTGGTTCCCAGTTCCCAGCCTGAGTGTAGGAGGCCCAGGTTTGTTGTTAGGTACTGTCAATTGAGTATGACTCACAGTGACCCTATGGAGCCCTGACCTGAACCCTGCCCTATTCTGTACCATCTTCATCATCTCTGACACCCTAGAGCCCGCTGTTGAAGTCACTGTGTCAATTCATTTCACTGGGGTGCTTCCTCTCCTTTCCTGACCCTCCATCTTTTCAAGCAGAACCAATAGCCAACATTATGATAAAGGAATGAAGCTGTGAGTGATTTCATCTTGCTTGGATCAACAATCCACACCCAGATTTGTACTGCTTGCCAATTTCTGTGGTGTAAATACTCTCATCAAAGCTGATGTCAATATACCAACACTTTAATGGAACTCAACATTTCTGAAAACGTACCATTTGGCCTCTGCACTACCACGTTGGGAGCTCCTGTCACAGCCAGTGTGTAAGAAACATGCTGGTTGCCCTGCCTTCCTTCTCCAAGGCCACATCTTTACTTGCTTTACACAGATTCAACCCCATGGGTAAGGGTGGCTGGGCACTGGGTCTGTGAGGTACTGCAGACTTTATATCATGAGGCCACACGCTCAAACATCCATCTCCGTGGATGTAGGTGGAAAGGCTAAGACAGAAAAGCCAAACAACAATCTCCAGTCCCAGTCTGGCTGTGATGACATCTTGAAGGTCACGTACTACCTCTGTATCTGTTTCCTTAACTGGCAGGAGAAGCAAATGAGATCCTTTCAGCCTTGGCTGTGGCTTCTCAGCTGTGGCTTTATCGGGACTGTCAAGTACAGGTGAGCAAGGACCCTATCTTTTCCTTCTCCAGCCTCAGTCTCTCCACCTGTAAAATGAGGATACCTACTTGTTACCAAGCAGAGGGCGATGAGGATTACGTGAGGTAACAAGTGTGAAAGGATCTAATGTGATAGAAATAAAGCGTGGAGCTCCGTTTGTAGATGGATGCTGTTCTGTTCCCTCTTCCAACACAATACACAGACGGAACAGTGAGACCTGAGAAGGGAGACCATTCCCTGCACATGGCCATTGGCAGCGTGAGAAAAAACCTAAACCTTACTACAAACAAGATAGAAAGTGGTCCTTTTTTATTTTCCGAGAGAGCTAGAAGTATGTTCAGAGAAACTTGGTTAAAGCCTTTTTAGAGAAAGAAGAGAATTCGTGAAAGTCAAATGTGAGTTCCCAGCATGGTTGGATTAGAACCCAGGTCTCTTGAGAATCCACACCCACTCATCAACAAACTTTCTCTGCTGTGGTTAATTGGAATCTGCTCAGTTGAGGTTTCATTATTGTACCACAGAGAAGTAGTGGCAATGTCCAGATGAGTCATCTTGTTCTGGGGCCGTCTCTCGCCCCAATTCCCAGTGGTATCAGCCATGCAGAGCCCCCATACTTACCGCTCAGCACATGCGTCCTGACAGTGGGCAACCGTCATCTTCCTCAAGTCATAGAACACGGCGCCCTTCAGCGTTCTCTCCTGGCCATCATCGCTGAAGCACCCAATGTACGTGCCTGCAGGAGGTTACAGGGGAGACTCAGAACCCTGGGAAGAAGGGGAGCACCCTCAACTGATATTAGGGAAAGTCAGGGGACCCTCAGCCCTTCTTAGCCAGGGTACCACTCAAAGAAGACCTGGAAACGAGAGCTGCAGTCCAACCTCCAACAACTCCTGGTGCTAGAGTTAAACGGACAGGACACCACCAGAGCCTTGCTCATTTTCTGTCCATTTCTTTGGTCAATGGCCTACCATGCACTTGAACATCCCAGCTAGGACCCTGGAGTTCGCCTGCTCACCACTTCCTACCACCATCCTCATGTTACCAAGTTTGGATGTGGAGTGGTCTCCTCTGGACTCCAGCCCTCTTCTCTGCCCCACCTCCCTGTTGCCCTGCGCCCCTCTGCCGTACCGCCTCTCCACCCACTTCTTCTCTGGCCTCTTCTACTCACCTTCTCTCTGGCCTACCACCTCTGCCCCTCCTCTCCTAAGCCCCATCTGCTCTCTGGCCCACCTCCCTTTTACCCTAACTATTTTGTGGTCCACTTCCCCTCTGCCCCGCCTCCTCTCTGCCCACCTCCTCTTTGCCCTACCTCCCCTCTGACCCACCTTCCCTCTACACTGCCTCCTCTGGCCTTAACTCTTCTCTGCCCACCTCTCCTCTGCCCCACCCTCCCAGGCACAGAGCAGCTGCATTGCTTGCTAGCCTTCTGCCTCCACAAATGTCTTGATGGACTAGTTCTGTTGTCTTACTGAGATCCAGGGCCAGGGAGTTAGTTATGGAAAGAACAATCATCTTATATAACAAAGATCTTTCAAACAGGAAGAGTCGTTTCTAGAAAAAAATAAGCTTTAGTAGGAGAGAGTAAGTCCTCACAGCTGGAGGAGGGTAAGCAGAGATGACACACTGCCTGTCAGGCGTGTAAGAGGGATGTCCTGGTAGCAACTGAAAGGACCAAGTGACTTGGAGTCTGGTCACTTCTGGCACAACCTTGCTCAGGTAGGGGGCGTTTGGTGGCATGTCGCCATGAAGTAGTCCTGGGCGGACCAGCCACGTCAGCATCAGGTGAAGTCTGTGCCAACCCTGCTTCATCGTGCCCAAGAGGGAAAACGTCCTTAGAAAGGTACTTAGAGAGACTTGGAGAAAGCACGCACAATGCAAATGCATTCGACACATAAATGCCACACGCACTTCGGTGTTTGGAAAGAATGGCACACTGGGAATTTGCAAACATGCAATCACAGAGTCTCCAAGCTGTGAGCGCACCCCCACAATAGCTGTGCCACGATCTGGATTGGCACCTGTGATAAAGACACTGCACATCTCTGAGGAACGTCGGCACCCGCTCCCGGGAGTCTGCAGTGTCACCTGTGGAGCGTGCCGCAGCCTTCCAAGAGGCCGTCTCTGCGAAGCCACGTGCTCTGAGCTCCCCAACAGCCGCCAGCTCCCAAACGGCCTCTTGGTCAGGGACAAAGTCCTGGTCTGTCCATCTGGAAGGTGCTCTTCCTGGGAGGAACCTGGAATTCCTGCCCGAAGCACCAGGTCAGCCCTGGGGACCCTGACCTGCCACCCGCTAATTCCCCAGGGCCACAGTCAGCTCAGCGGTGACTTTTCTGTTTGTGACAGCCACACTTGATTGTGCCTCTGCTCCTGGCTGGATCGTGTCAATGTCGTGTGCCTTAGTTTCCCCAATTGTCAGAAGGCTCAATGTCTACTCTTTGTTTCTCACTCACTTGAAGGTTCAGATCCCTGACCTTTCCAGCTCACTCTGGTCTCTCCCTCCTCTGTTGTTGTTGTTATGTGCCGTCGAGTCACCTGCGACTCATAGCGACCCTATGTACAACAGCCCTAAACTCTGCTCTGTCCTGTGCCAACTGCACTGTCTCTGACACTCCCATCCCAATTATCCCAGTCACTGAATCAATCCACCTCATAGAGGGCCTTCCTCTCCTGCGCTGTCCCTCCATCCTCCCAAGCATGATGTCCCTCTCCAAGGACCGGTCTCTCCTCACAACATGTCCAAAGTATGTTAAATGGAGCCTCAGAATCCTTGCCTCCA
>NW_006400017.1:2231593-2248662 GCF_000299155.1 Elephantulus edwardii
AATTATCCCAGTCACTGAATCAATCCACCTCATAGAGGGCCTTCCTCTCCTGCGCTGTCCCTCCACCCTCCCAAGCATGATGTCCCTCTCCAAGGATAGCTTTTGTGTCTGGAAGTGGTGGGGGGAACTCCCCCAAAAGAACAAACTTACTTGCTATCAAATTTTTATCACGAAATCTGTACAGCTTGTCTTAGCAACAAGACTTAAGGCTTCAGAGGGGCAGAAACCACATCCTCCCCCTATCTGGTGACCTTCCTGCCTCCTAGTGACTCACTGGGGTCAGGCAAAGACTGTCAATGTCAACAACTGCCTGTCAACAGTGCCTTACAGCTCCTAAAACCATACTGATAAGCTCTGAGCATTCAGGGTGGAAGCCAACCAACCCACCAACTTATCAACTAACCCACTAACTAATCCACTAACCCACCCACCCTCCATCCATTGCCAAGTTACGGCCACTTCACAGCAAACCGAGGTGTAGCAGGGCAGAACTGGGTTCCGTAGTGTTCCCTTCCTTTTTCATTGTTGTAGAATTAGCTAGAACACAGTTACTGGTCAAGTCAACATTTCAGATGTACAATTTAGGGACATATCAGCACCACGGGGTTTATAACTGCTGGTTCTGTCAAGGGGAGGTTTTGGGTATTTTTAGGACGCTGGACAGGTTCTGGTGGAGCTTCTAGATGAAGAGAGACTAGCAACAAAGGCCTGGCTATCTACTTCTGAAAATCAGCCAATGAAAATACAAATCAGGACCCGCAAACGATCATGGGGTTGGTGCCAGCCTGGGCAGCGTTTCATTCCAGGGTGTACAGAATTGCCACGGGTCAGGCGTTGACCTGACAGCTGCCAGCCACAACTGAAGAGTGCCCTCCAGGTGCCCAGGCTCCTTCCAGCTTCTCTCTTTACGTGCAACTCAGCACCACTGAGGTGCAAAAGGGCAGCTGCAGAAAGCCTTCACCCAGGTCAGGGAGAATTAATTTTTCCTTTTCAGACTGCCTGCTTAGTAAAGAGAAACAATGGTGATATTTGAGAAATGTCTGCTGTGTTACTCAGCAAAAAAGAAATTCCATTACAGGTTTCAATTAAACACCCAAAACACAAGCTCAGGGGTTGTTAAACATTTATCACTGTACATGGGGAAATTAACCAAAAGGTTCTGAAAATGCCTGAGCTCCAGATCCTTGAAGGCTAAGACAATGATGTACACATTTTGGGAGAAGTGGGGCTGGAAACAGTCTTTGGAAAAAAGACAAGCTTAGGTTTAAATCTCAGTTCTACTCGTCTGGCCGTGGGATTTGGCAGGTGCTGCTTCTCCCTGAGCCTCAGCCTACCCATCTGTAACATGGAGACATAATGTCAATTTCATAGACCTCAGAAAGAAGTCTATAACACAAAGATTTAGTCCAAGGCTTAGAGTATAGTAAATACTCAGTACTAAACATTAATCGTAAGTATTTTAAAACTGTTGTTGCTGAAAGGTGCCATTAACTATGACTCACAGCAACCCGATGTACAACAAACCAACACCTTGCCCTATCCCGTGCTATCCTCATGACCTCCACAATGCTCGAGCCCTTTGTCGCAGTCACTGTGTCAGTCTATCTTGTTGAGGGTCATCTTCTCTTTTCCTGACCCTCTAATTTTCCAAGCATGAGGTCTATTTCCAAGGAGTTGGCATTTCCTTACAACTTGCTCAAAGTATGTGATACAGAGTCTAAGGAGCACCCTAGATGCAAATCCTCCAAGAGAGACTTGTTTGTTTTTCTGGCAGTCCATGGAATATTCAATACTCTTTGTCAACACCACAATTCAAAGGCATCAGTCCTTCTCTGGACTTCCTTATTCACTGTCCCAACTTTCACGTATATATGAAGCAACTGAAAATGCCAGGGCTTGGCAAAGGCACACCTTAGTCTTTAAACTGACATCCTTGCTCATTAGTGCCTTACACGACTTAAAAATTACTTTACTGAGACTCAATCTCATCATCATCATTAATGTGGTGATTACATCTCTTCCAGAGGCCCTGGGTAGCATAAATGCTTTAGCACTTGGCTACTAATCTAAAAGAAAAAGGTTCAGGTTTACCCAGAGGTGTCTCAGAAGAAAGCTTGTAGAGCTAATTCTCAGAATGTCAAGCATGGAACTCGATGGAGTACAGTGTCACACTGACACACATGGGGTTGCTGGTAGCCAGTCTACTCAAGAGCCTCCGGTGAGTTTTAGGTTGTGTTTTAATACCACTTACATCTTAAGGCTGTTTGAACATTAAATCAAACGAGGTAACAGATGCAGAGTGACACAGAACAATGCTTGACACATGACAGATGTTCCAATAAATACCAGTGATTATTATTCTAATCCTGTCCTCTAACATAGGACCTAGTATGCGGGTGAATCAGTGAGCTATTAGGGAAATGAACACATTAGGAGTTAACAAAGGAGTTTAAAGCACTAAATGGTCAGGGATTCTGAAAAACAAGGAGAGGCTATCCAGGAACCAGCTGGCTCTTTGATAGCACTGACCAATCGGGACAAGATGCTGACCCCTGGCTGCCCCTCGGTCCATTTGCAGAAAGGACCTCAGCTATGGCTATGGTGGCCCCTCACTGGTGAACAGGAGGTGAGTCCCCTTTTCTCCCCAGGAAAATAATAGATGGCTTTTCTAACTCCCTGACAGAGGCAAGAATGTGCAGAAAAGAACGAACTTCTGAGGGATTCGAAAGGACACATTCGTAGGCGGGTTTATTGCTTTCAGCTGAAGTGGAGGCGATGTATTATTGTCTGTGACTCCGCATCTGTTCATTTGCACATCAAAATGGACATGCCGTGCGGCTATTAACGATGGCTTTGGAGATATTGGAATGTCTTTGGAAATTACTATCAATAAAAAACAAACTGGCTATGGAGAAGTTACTATTTTTCCCCTAGTAAACTTACTGACATTTTATTCCATTATGAATGTTGTCCAAGGTATAATGAAATGCTCGGTGATTGATGGAGCTCCTGCAGCTTCCGCGGCTTCAGGAGCCCCTTTCAGGAGGATGGCAGGCTGCCCGGCCGCAAAGAGAAGCCGGCTTTGTCTGCAGCCCGCAGCTGCGCCCAGGGCTGAGCCTCGGGCTACTCCCCACCTGGAAGGATAGTGTGGGGCTGTGTGGGCCCACAGAGCCCCAGCAGGGAAAGGGGGCGGCAAGGGGGTCTCCAGTCAGGTTATCTCTCTGCCCCTCCCTGCTTTGGTTTTAAAATTCTGCAAGGAGAGCAAAGTCTTTCTTAAATCTTTGGGGGGGGGGGCACCATTCAAGACATTTAACCTATGGGGTACACCGGCTGCTCAGGACGACCCCCTGCAGCAGCAAGTCATAAACTTGTGCTTTCCAGGTAACAAACCCTTTATCAGCCGCTGTCTCTCCCATGCCAATCAAACTACCCTGTGCGTTTGAATTCTTGTATCAGGAGTTAAGAGAGCAGCCTCAACTGGGAGCTCCGGTGGCGTCGTGGGGAAGGAGTTGCCAACTCAAAGACAAGGGTTCAAATCCACCAGCTACTGTGCAGGAGAAAGCTGGACAATTTCCTCCTGCACGATTCACAGAGGCGGAAAACCCACTGGAAGGCTGGCTATAAGCTGGTTCTGACTCGGTATCAGTAAGTAGCAGGATGAGAGGCTCAACTTCTTCATTTATAAAACGAAAATGAATCTACCTTAGTGTCACCCAGAGGGAGCTGAGAGTCTAGCTCAATGGCTGAGGCTCCCCTCTAGCGGATTTGATTCCCCCAGTGGCTGGCTCTACGCGACAAAGAGGGCCAATTCCTTCCCTTGTGATTTACAGCCTCAGGAACCCAACTCAAAGGCAGCTAGGAGTCTGTTCCAACTCAGTGGCAATGAGGATGAGTTTCTGAGCAAGACCTTTCAGGTGCCGAGAAAGTGGGTTGGCTACTTTTTATTCAATAACAACAGGGTCCATTTATGGAAAGCCAAATGACACACCAGGCCCTCAGCCTCAGAGGTTTGAAAACGGAAGTTTTCATCAGGATCACCTATTGCTGTTAATGGTGCCATCAAGCCGACCACAACCCATAGCGACCTTGTGTTGTCCTGAGCCAACCACACCGTCTCTGACACACCTGACCTCACTGCCAGTCACTGTGTCAATCCATCTCATCAGGGCCTTCCTCTTCTGCACTGACCCTCTACCCTTCCAAGCATGATGTCCTTCTCCAAGGACTGATCCCTCCTGGAAACATGCCCACAGTATGTGACATGGAGTTTCAAAATCCTTGCTGCCAAGGAGCAGACTGGTTTCACCCTCTCCAGGACAGACCTATTTGTTCCCTTGGCTTTCCATGGTATGTATGTTCAAGTACACTTCTCCAGCACTACAACTCAGAGGAATCAATTCTTTTTCTACTATCTTTCGTCACTGTCCAGCTCTCAGATGCATAGCAAGCAGCTGAGAAGACCATGGCTTGGATCAGGCGCACCTTGGTCTCTAGGCTGACACTGTTGCTCTTGAGAACTCTGGAGAGATCCCTGACAGCAGCTTTCCCCAGAGCAATTAATCTTTTGATTTCTTGACTGCTCTTTATCTATCATGATACTGCTTATTGGCCCAGTGGTGAGAATCTTTGTTTCCCTGATGCTGAGATGTAACCCATGGTGAAGGCTTTAACCTTCTGCAGCAAACCTTCAATTCTTCTTCAGTCTCAGCAAGTAAAGCAGTATCATCTGCATAACTTAAGTTGATGATGAGTATTCCTCCAGTCCTGATGCCACATTCTACTTTGGATAATGATCTGGTAAGAAATTAAGCTGCAATCCTGAAGGCACGCAGTTTGAATCAACTAGCTGCTCTGCGGAAGGATGGACAACCTCCTCCCGTGTAATTAACTGTCCCTGAAAATCTGCCAGTGGGTGAGCTATGAGTTGGTTCTGACTCGACAGTACACAATAACAACACGCACTGAAAAGGTATGGAGAAAGAACACTCCTTTCTTGATTTTGAACCATGCAGTGCTGGCTCCCTTGCTCTGTTTGGATTATAGCTTCTTGGTCTAGGTATAGGTTTAACATGAGCACAATCAGATGTTCTGGGATTCCCATTCTTCTCAATGTTGGCCACAATTTGTTGTGATCCACACAGTCAAATGTCTTTGCATAGTCAATAAAACACAAATAGACATCCTTCTAGTACTCTCTGCTTTCAATCGTGATCCATCTAACATCAGCAATATTTCTAGAGCCACAGCCTCTTCTAAATCCCGCTTGTATTTTTATCTACTTCTGTCAACATTCTGTGGATGTATGCTTCCAGTCATTTTGGATAATCTTCAGCAAGACTTTGCTTGCATGTGATATTAGGGACATTGTTAGATAATTTCCACATTTTATAGGAGCATCTTATTTTTGCAAGCACCTAGATGAAGGCTAACCTTAACTTTGTATCACCCAGGGGGCACATAAAACTGAAGCCTGCACTCATCTGGCAAGGCAGCGGCCTCTGCCAACACTGGGACTTTAAAAACTGGTTCATTTGCATTTCCACCCTAGATATTCCAAAGCAGAACCTATCTTTTTTTTTAAATGCTAATTTATTTACAAAATTCAAATGCATTGTTTTTCCGCACCAGATCTTTCCCATTTCCCTCACCCTGCTAGCCATCAAACTGTACGACCCCATGATTGATCCCCCCATCCCCATACATCCTCACCCATCTGTTTCCACCTCCCCACTTGGAGCTCACACTCATTCAGAACCTATCTTTTTAACAAGATCCCCCATATGGTAATGCATATATAAGGTTCACAAAGGATCTTGTTAAAATGTAGGTTCTGACTTGGTAAACCTGGAGGTGGAAATGCAACTTTTCAGCAGGGAGATTAGTGAGCTCAAGTGGACCATTGCAAAGCCCTGTGAACAGAGCACTGACTTTACTCGAGAACTCCTCATTCAGTAGTTTTTTGAGGAAAGGCAGAATTTGCTCTAGCAACCATTTCCCAGGGGATACTGAGGCTGGTGGTCTGGGACCCACTTTATACCACCCCACTTCTCCCCCCACAATAACCTGGCAGTAGACAGTCAAGTCTCCAGTAGGTCTTGAGATGGAAAGTTCAAGTCTAAAGTCACACAAGCTGGTGGCTAAGCAGGGATTCCAGGTGAGGTCTACCTAAACCCACAGAGTGACCTGCTAGTACATCTGCCCGCAGCCCCGGGGAATTCCAGCTGTGAGTGCACAGAATCCCAAAGGACTTCACAGGCAGGCCCTCCAGGCCTCCCCAGGGGATGCAGGGAGCCCTGTGACAGCCATGGGCCTGCAGAAAGGGGACACCATGCCTGTGACATGCCTGACACCCATCAGGGCTCACCAATACCCAAGGCGAACTAGGATTGAATACTTACCTTGGCTCCGAGAGGCTGGCCTGGGGGCCTCAGGGCCCGGGGCAGGTGGTCCCTGGGCGTCACTCATGAAGTGATGGAACCAGCGCCGCCGCAGCTGACGCAGCTCGGAGTTGCGGCTCCGCAGCCAGCGGGGGCCAGGCCGAGGCCGGGCCAGGGGGCTCTGCAGCACGTCCACACCGAGCAGCAGCTCCGGGCTGACGTGAGGGTCCTGCAGGGCTCTGCTGTCCAGAAGGCCCACGCCGAGCGCCACGGCGGCCACGGGCAAGGTCTGCAGGGAGCTGGGCGCCCGGGGGCCCTGTGGGAGGGCCACTCGGGCCCGCTGCAGCAGTAGCAGGCTTCCCGTCATCAAGTAGGCGGCTGTGAGGAAGAAGAGCAGGAACTGTGTTCGGCGGAGAAACTTCTGCAGTCGGAAGAAAGGTTTGGCCATGCCCCTGAGCACAGGGCTCCAGGCTGGAGCCTGGGGACGGCTCCTAGCACCCGGGTGGGAGGGAGGCCAGGACCCCCAGAGATGTCATCCCTTCATCCTGGCTCCTGGCCCCAGTTGGCACCCCACTCCCCGTTTTCAGCAGGTGTTCAGAGGGCACCATCACTTTTCTCCAGCAACTGGTGGGCTCCACTGCTCCATCCCAGTGTCATGGAGTTCACCATCCCTGAGTGCCACCAGTCCTGGTCAGAAATCTGCAAAGTCAGAGAGAGAATGCTTAGCTGAAATGAGAGGCTCCATGGCCCCAAGTGTTATAAGGTCAGAGAAGCTCTGTCCTCTGTGCCCCAGGGACCAATGACGTAGGAGCATGGGACTAAGAGATGGGTTCCAACCTGTGACTGTGTGATACTAGGTGTTTAGCCTGCAGGCCCTCAGCTTCCTTATCTGTATAATGGGTATAATACTTCTTTATGCAAATATAAAGGACATCTTAATAATAACAACTTGCTCACTCACTGCTGTTGGACTGGAACCAACTCATAGCTGACTCTCCCTGGTGGGTTTTCAGAGGCTGTGAGCTGCACCAGATTGCCCACCTCTTTTCTGTAGAGCATCTGGTGGATTTGAACTCTTGCCTTTTGGTTGGCAGTGCAACCCCAGCCACCACACTAGGCCACCAGAGCTCCCAGTAACTAGAGACTACCAAGTGGATGTTGACTCCTGTTGACTCCAAGTATGTCAGAGTAGAAATGTGTTCCACAGAGTTTTCAGAGGCTTTTTTTTTTTTCAGAAGTGGATCACCAGGCCTTTCTGCTGAGGTGCTTTTAGAGGTACTTGAACTCTCAGTTTTTCAGTTAGCAGCCAAACAATATAACCATTTGAACCATTCAGGTGAAGGAGGTACAGCAAGTTTTTACTGAGCCCTTACTGTGTGTCAGGCACTAAGCTAAGCATTTTACACATTAGCAAATTGTACTCGCACACTAATTCAAGGCGGCAAATCGCATAACATCTCCATTTCACAGCTGAGAAGACTAAGGCAGAGGGAGGGGAGCAACTCCCCCACAATTACACAGCTGGTAGAGAAGGACTGAGGTTTGCTCACAGACATTCTGTATTCAGAGCCCATATTCTCTACAAACGCAGGACCCCAACCTGTCCAGAGACACCACCACAGCAGGCGAACCTTACCCAGCTTCGACTCCCGGCCAATGAACCTCAAGCAAACCCTATCTGTGGATTTGTGAGAGCTGCCAGGCTGCTGAGTAAGCTTCAGCAAAGCTTCCAGGCCAAGACGGGCTAGAAGCAAACCCGCCACGGGAGCTCTGAAGGTCAGCCCAGGGAAGCCCAGGGGATCACAAGGCTCTCACTTGCAACCAATTGTAAAAGACGGTTCAGGTCCCGCAGATGCCCCGCTCCCTTGTGCCTGGAGTCGCTGTGAGCTGGCTGCTGACTCGCCAGCAATTAATCAGAAATTCAGGGCATGTGTATGCAGCAGGTGCTCAATACATGTGCATTCCATAACTTCTGGGAGGTGCACTGGGATTTGGGACTATTTTGAATGAGCTTCTGTGGAGGCTGCTCGGCTTTAACTTGGGTCTTTAACCTGGTGGCGGAGTGGAGTTTGCATAACCTTCCAAAGCTACTGAATGCAACAGGCCACAGACAAAGGCAGAAGAAAGCAAGTATCAGGCGGTGCCCCTGGCAGACAGGGTGAGGCACCCAGGGAGGAGAGGGATTCTGGGGTGGCCTTCCAGGGTTGTCCCCAAGCACCCAGGACACTCTCAGGCTGGGGGTCAGTTCCCATTGGCGGCCCTACTGAAGTGTGCTGTCAGGGTCCTGCAGCTGCCAAGACCCAGGCTGCTGTGTAAGAATCCTCTGAGCACAAGGGCAGGCTTGTCCCAGGAAGAAAGGCTCCTGGGAGCGTGACTAAGCCGCTGCCTGGAACTAATGTGGCCCCGGGACCCCCGCCAGGCCCTGCAGCTGCTCAATGGCCGCTCTGTGTGCAGGGGACAAGCGGCCGGGTGTGAGAGGAAAGACAATGTTTGAGCTCTTGTGGCCTGGCACTGCAGGCCCTGAGGGAGGCCAGGGGCTGGGGCAAAGCCCCAAAGGGGCTCAAGCCAGCGTGACCCTTCCAGATAAAATACCAGGGCCGCCAGGTTCTCAACCCTTCAGGGAGGGTACAGGACTGTGAATTCCGGGGCACACTGTTCCTCTAGGCAGCGGGTGGGAGTGGCTGGCAAATGAAAGTTGAACTAAACTGAGTCAAGAAGCCATTTACAAAGCAGGTCTCTGGAGCTTTGCCTCTGCTCTCTAAGCCGGTACATGCTGGGCCCACCCCAGCCAGCATTGTCAGATTTGTAAAACTGTAGAGAAAATCCCAAGAAATCCTGCCTGATCTGTCTGCCTCCAGCCTGGGCCCCTCCAATCCATCCGCCTAGAGGCTTCAAGGTGATCCTCCTCGTGTACAACGCTGATCAGGGTGCTCCCCTGCGT
The DNA here is from genome assembly GCF_000299155.1 of Elephantulus edwardii. NCBI lineage: Eukaryota > Metazoa > Chordata > Mammalia > Macroscelidea > Macroscelididae > Elephantulus > Elephantulus edwardii. Next base: position 2,240,912 of record NW_006400017.1, read on the forward strand.
AAAATCCTTCTCAACAGTCTTCTGTGATTCTGACATAAACTCTCAGATCCTCCAGAAAGACACACAGAGCCTCTCTCATGATCCAGCCCAGCCAGCTCCATCTTTTACCAATCCTTTTCCCTCACTTTCCTTTCCCATCCCTGTCTCTTAGTATGTCTGTCTCTCTCACAGAACAATCTTCTCAGTAATCGCAGCACACTTGCCCCAGTGCCTTTGCATATGCTGCCTTTTATGCCTTTTCCTCCTCCCCTCCTCCTTCACCTAGTAAATCCCTGTTGTATTTCAGCCCTGATGCCATGTCCTTCAAGCAGCTTGCCTGACCACCATCTGCCCACACTGATACTAACCTCAGCTCTCTCTATCCTGGGGCAATTACAATTGTCTTTACCTGTCAATCACCCCCCACCGGTCTGTGGATGGCTGAAATGAGAGGCCAAATTCTATTCATTTCTGGAACTCCAACCCCCAGTATAAGAATGAATGCAGTGTAGATGCTCAGTGATTTTTTTCTTATTTTTTATTCTAAGTTCTAGAAATGAATGAGAGGCATGCACGCATGACCCAACTGGCAAATCTTGATAGGGGAAACCTGATCCCATTCCTCCTTGTTCTTGAAAGGGGTCTGGAGACAAGGCAAACTCAAAACACCTCTGATCCAGAACTGACAGACCTCACCCAGAAATGAGGTAAAGATCAGTGAGGCCCCTTCGCAAGCCCTGCCAACTATCCAACAGCAGAGCCTGATGGAGCAGACATGGCTCTGACATGCGGACGTTAACAAGAACACCATGTGCGCCTGCCTAGGCTGAGACTCTAAGAAGAGAGGTTTCCAGGGCTCTTTGCAAAGGGGTTCTAGTTAGAAGGTTGTGATTCTCAGTGAAAAATCCTAGAAGACAAACAGTAAAAGGGGCTTAGGGTAAAGCCTTCTGCTATACAAAGAACATGTCTGCTGAGCTAGGGTCAAGGGATGGAAAACAGAACAACAGTTTAAAATCTGGGAAGCAGCATGTAGTGTGAGTTGCATGTTTTATTTCTATGCAGAGTTTAGAAACAAGACACAAGCCGTGATGGTGGGGGGAGTTGTTGAGGCCAGTCCACTAGGATTCAATGGACCAGGCCCCCAAAGGCCCTCCGGAAGACCCTCCCAGTGGGGCTTCCCTGTCTGCAGGGCAGGGCAGTGAGCAGAGAGACTGAGGATTGCCACTTTGAGCCAATGTTCCACATCTCTATTAAGCAGGCTGCCACTGGAGGCTTTTAAAACCGCAAAGCTGATTGCCAGTCTTCAGCCCTCACAGGAGGACACCCCAATAGGCTTGGGGGGATCTGTGTGCCCAATGCATTGGCAATTCCCTTCCTAGGGCTTGGCCCTGGGCATCCTCGATATATCACCACAATCACCTGCCCTCTCTAATGCCATGCGCACCCTTCCCCTAGGCCAGGAACCCTTTGTTTCTATCTTGTCCATAGACCCACTAGCGCAGATGCTGCTGAGCAATGAACCTGAAGAGGCAATGACCCTGAACGAGGCCCGGGGCAGGGGAAAGACCAGAGAGCGTGCGTACCAGGGCCCACATGCAAGCCAGGGGTGTCCCATAGCAGAATTGGCCAACTCGGGGGGACCACCTAATCACTGTCTGAATGTGCTGGGCCCAGGAGGCCAAGAGCTGTGCACACTACCTCAAAACCAGAAGGGCTTCCATTCCTCTTTGGCCAAATCAACGCCTGAGGCCGAGCCTCCGTTTTCTCATCTGTTCAATGGGGGTAAATGAGCACTGCTGCAGGGACCATTCAAGGAGCAGATGTAAAGTCTCCCTGTCAACCTGCAGACTGAGGGCAGGCCTGTAACAGCCATGCCTTTGGGGAGAACAGTCTCCAGGAGCACCCCATTTCTTCTAGGCCGTCCTACTTCCTGGGGTGGTACAGTACTTCATTCCTGCTTGAAGCCAACCTCTACACTAACACTGCATACCAACAAACAACTCAACTCACTGCCATGGAACCGACTCACAGCAGACCCTCCAATAGCTCTTCAGTCTGTAAACTGCATGAGAAGATACTCCCTCGGTTTCTTCCACAGAGTCACTGGTGGATTCGAACCACCTGAGAAGTGTTGCCTTTGGGCTAGCAGTGCAACCCCCTCGGGGCCACACCACCAGCGCTCTGGGCTGCTCGTAGCAGTTGAATTTTCAATATCATCATTTATTAAGCTCTTGCAGTGCTAATCGGTGGGTGACTCTGGGTTATACATTTGACATGTCTCTCTCATTTACTCTTTACATGCCTCCCCAAGGCAGATGTGGGGATGTTAGGGCTCGGCCAGCACTCACCCCTGAACCACCCGATCCCACCCTGGCGCCAAGCTTCCTGCCTCTCCGAACCAGCCCCAGCTTCTCGGGCAGCAAGATTTATTCTTAAAAGGAGTTTAGCGTGCCTCTGTCAGCACCTTTCTGAAAACACGCCAGGCCCAAGCTTCCGGAGACACTGCTGCACAGGGATTCTCTACAGTCAGAGTTTCTGGATGCTGTGCTGTGGGTAAGTGCTGGTCTCCTGGGGTAGGCTGGAGGTGGCCTCAGGGCCCACCCTCCTGGAAGCCGGGATCTTTTCTGCCAAAGCTTGCATCCCGTGGAACCTTCCACTCTACAGCATTCAATGTGCTTCAGGCGCGAAGCTGGTGAGCTCCCTCTGCCTGGGGCTGGGGCCTTCTGAGAGTGGAGAAAGCAATGCCAAGGCAGAGCTCAGGTTAGATACTGTCCTTTTCAGTGGTGCCTTAGTAGCCCTAAAGTTCCCCAAAATGAGATTAAGGCTTCGGGAGGAGTGCCCTGAGTTTTCTCACAGTACTGGCAGAACAATGGACTATTGTAGTCTCTGGGAGGTGGCAGTCCAAGGCAGGTGGGGACTCAGAAATCCTTTCTTTGTTCCATTGCTATCAAAGCCCCAGGAACAGTAGCTGGAGGCAGCCAGGAGAGAGTTGGGCTGGGTAGATGGCACCTCGCCTTCAGCAGGTAGGCTCCCCAGACACTGAGCAAATGAGGGTGCAGAGAGGAGAGGAGGCAGTTCCTGGGCTGAACAAAGCAGAAGAGCTGGCTCCACGTGACCAAAGGGCCTTAGACCAGTGTGCCTCATGGTCCCTGGCTGGAGGGACCGCTGAGGTGGCAATGTCTCCAGGCGCCCCAGAAACACCTGGGTCACTATGACCACTGCAGCAAAGGCAGCAGGTCTCTCCAGATGCAGAATCTTAGCAAGGTGGGAGCTCCAAAGACAAAGCGACGGGCCCAGCACACTGCTCTACAGACTAGAGGAGATAGAACGCATGGTCCCAGCCCCAGTGGCCCAGCCAGGGGCTAGGTAGTCCTGGGGATGGGGAGGGGCCGTGATCTCAGCCTCAAGAGCTTAATGAAGCCAAATGAACGAGTCCCCATCTTGCTTGGGGTTCTGGATTACCCTCCCCGGCCTCCCCACTCCTCCGCTCCCTGCCTCTGCTCAAGTCAGCAGCTGCCACCTGCATCCTACCCCACCTCCAGGAGGGAAGGAGCTCTGGTGGTTTAGTGGTAAGGCACTGCAGTGCCAACTCAAAGACACATGGTTTGAATCCACTAGCAGCTCCACTGGTGAAAGATGAGTAATCTCCTCCCATACATTTTACTACGTCTCAAAACCTGCTGTAGGGTCAGCTATGAGTTGATTCCAATGGACCTCCCCATGGGAGAAGACAGGTCCCTTCTTGGATCCTACATGTAAGCTTCCTAACACAATGGGCTAATACTAAATATACTCAGCGGCAGCTCAGCGGGACTGGGACAACCGAGTGCAAGTTCCTTAGCCTGGCACCCAGTGGATGTCCTTGATCGAGAACCCCAGAACTCTCCCCAGCTCCACCCTCCCTATATTCCAGAGGATCCCCTGGCTAGGCTAAGCTATCACATGTCTCTCCAGCATGTTCGACAATCAGCAGGAATGCCTGTGCCCCAACTCACCACTCTGACATATTTCTCGGTCATTTATGGCTCAGCGTCAATGCCACCTCTTCCAAGAAGCCTTCCAGATTGCTGGTGCTGCCCCCTCCCCCAGCACCAAGATAATGAGGGTGTTTTCTGCCATGAATTGTGCCTAAGAGATCTGTTCTGCCTTGAGTTAAGGGTGCTTACTAATGGGTCTGCTCTTCCTACTAGACTTCCTTCAAAAAGACTATTAAGGCTTCTGCCCACTTCTGGAGACACAGGGAAAGGCCCCAGGAATCTATGCCCACAAGCCGTCCTCCAGGACTCAGGGTCATATTATCCTAATCCTGGACACACACACACACACACACACACACACACACACACACACCCCAGCCACTGCCCCCCCCCCACGCTTCTGGGTCTTGGAGGCTGAGAAAGGGAGCATGTTGTTGTAAAGTCCCATTGAGTTAACCACAACTCATAATGACCCTAAGAACAACAGACAGAACTATTCCGGGCCATCCTTCTAACCTCTGGGATGCCCAAGCCCATTGCTGCAGTCACTGGGTCAATCTGTCTCATTGATGGGTCTTCCTTTCTTTCTTTGACCCTCTGCTTTTAGTAGTATGATGTCTTTTTTTTCCAAGGTCTGGCCCCTCCTGACAACATGCTCAACTTATGTAAGGTGAAGTTTCACCAACCTTGCCTCTAGGAACACCCTTCTTGCACTTTCTACAAAACAGATTTGTCTGTTCTCTTCGCAGTCCAGGAGGTATATAATACTCTGCCAATACCACAGTTCAAAGGCATCAGCTCTTCTTCATCTGTCTTCCTTTTTCATTGTCCAACGAAATATATCTGATGTAAAGGAAACGGTATTGGGAAGGGAGCACAGGAAACTCTAGACGTGCTGGGTTTGCATGTGGGAATATGATCTTGAGAAAGAGATGGGATTTCTGTCTTTAAGGAACAAATCTTTTGAACTTCTGAACTTAGAACTTAAGACAAAGTGTTCCCCAAACATTACTACATTTTTATATATCACACACATCAGAAATCTCAAGCTACCTTCACTTACGATTATGTATGCTGAATAAACACTGGAACAAATGGATGATCACCCCACAAACCTGCACAGTCAAAACCATTATCCATCCCATTTTATAGATGCAGAAACTGAGGTTACAAAGAGGGCCGATTAACTTGACCAAAGACAAACGGCTATTGCTAGACTGAACTGAATGAAACTTTCTGACTCTAGGTTTGTGGTCCTATCAACCATATGCCATGGCCTTTATCTGTTCAGCCCTAGAGATGGAGCTCCTTCACTTGCCAGGCACCAAACTATGGGCTGACGCTGCAAATAAAGATGAGACAGCCCTCTTCAAGTTGGCTGACCTGGAGCCTACATCACCCTTCAAACAGCTAATCACCATCTCTTCCACACGATACCTTGTCTATAGATCCATGTTTTGTCCACTTGTTTGCATGTTTCTCTAACCAGGTGGGAAACCCTTGAGACTTGTCTAGTTCAAGGTCTTGCACATCTATATATATCTATCTCTCTATCTATCTATTACCTATCTATCTATCTATCTATCTATCTATCATCTATCTATCTATCTATCTATCTATCTATCTTTCTATCTATTCAAAGCCCAGAGTGATTTGGATAAATCCAGGCAAGTGCACTAAGTATCCAAACAAAGTCAGATTTGTTCTTTTCTGGCTTTATGTCCACCATGTCTGAAGCCATGGAGTTGGAGTCTAGTTATCTTGTCCTCTGAAACCTGGAAGAGCCTCTCATTACAAGGCAGCCACTCCCCATTTCCCAAATTTTCCAGCAGCAAGGAAAGAGAAGGGAGAACAGAGGATGGGGAGAGAGGCCTTACCAGCTCTCAAATGATGCTGAATTTTACAGTTTACAAATGAACCTGGTCCAAGCAGTAAGCAAAATTGAATTCTTCTCCTGGCCCACCAAAAGTGACACTTCTGCTAGTTTTTAAGGCGAGACATCAACATGGTGATTATGAAGCCAGGAGAAGAGGTAAGAGAAAATTGCGTGGAAACATGAGCAAGACAAGGGGAAAAGCAATCAAAGATCACACGGGGTTATTATGGTTAAGGTCAACTTAACAGCGCTTGGTTTGGATTTAGTTAGGCAGACAGTTACCGGGGTGGGAGGGGTTTGGCCCTTTGCCTAATCCAGGCTCATCACTTCTAGCCAGACATACAGCAGGCAGAAGACAGCAACCCAGAGGGCTCTAACTTAGGCTAAGAAGAGGAAGTGCTCTCATTCCAAAATCAAGCATTTTTTCAAGAGGAGAGTGAGGTGAGGGCCAGGAGGCTTCTCCTGGGGAAGAAGGGGCTCCCAGGCTCAGCCCATCACCAGCCAAGCTTCCTTCAGCAACTGTGAACCTGCCTCTGGCTGGGCTGATCAACCCTACCAGGGATCAAAGCAGCTGCTCTCCCTAAACCCCCTTACCCTTAAATATGCAGAAGCAGGGTTCCCAGTGATCCAATGGGGCACCCTCTCCAACTTCTGAGGGCCTACCTAATGGGGGGAGGTGTGCCTGAGAGAAATAAATCCCCTCTTCCCTGACCCCAGGAGACCTCCTCCCAGCCTTCTCCCCAACCTTTGCAGCCATCAGGTGGAGGGCTGCTATCAACAGAATGGAAGAGCAGGCTAGTTGCTTCTTCTAACACTTGTACTCCCCACCAGCCTCGCCTCCCTATGCTCAATTACACATGCAACCCTGCCCTGGGATCCCAACACTTATAACCTGATGGCTTCCCTTAACTGAAGCATGCCAGTCCACCAGCGAAAGGCCTGGTAACATCTACAGTGGTTAGGGAAGTACAGTGAATCTATTTTGAGATGGGGCAGGCGTGAGGGGGCAGCTGGATCTCAGCGCAGGGCTGATGGAGCTGCAACCCCTACATAATGCTTCTTATCAGAAGGAACAAGGGTGATCCGGCACTGAGCTCATGGAAATAAACGTTCAATACGCGATCCAGAATTAGGGGGCCCAGCCAGAGAGACTCATTCTGACTATCTGGTGGTGAGTCTCCGTTCACACCAAGAAAGACTGCAAAGCTTCACTTCGGAGTATATTTTCTGAATAAACTGTTATCTGTCTCGTTTTAGCCTGTGCTTCCTCTCAAGTTAACCAAAAGCCAGATGAAAACCCTCCAATGGTCGGAAGCCTGACTTGGGAGCAGGAGAGGAGCTGCGTCTTATTATGTTTCCCCCCAAAGAGGGAGGTGGTGTGCACCCCAATTCCTGCTCTAGCCCACTCCCTGGTCCGGATCTTGGCTCCAGATCTTGGGCTGCACATCTTGAAACCCCTATCCGGAGAAACGAAGGTCTCTCTGGATTCCAGACGCGGGACGCGGCTCCGCAAACTGCCCTGCGCGCCCCCGCCCCGCTGGGTCATTACGAGGCGCTCCGCACAGTCAGCGCACTCGCACCCTGTCGCCCGCGAAGCTGCCCCTGTGCCCGGGAAGGGCACCCCCCTCCAACCTGCCCAGGAGCCCGAGCAGGTGCAGCCCCACCATGCTCCCAGCGGCGTCGGCACAAACTTGAGTGCCCATGGCTGGGGGGACCCTGCGCACAGCCCGCGCGAGGGTCCCGGCTGGGGCAAACCTGAGACAGTACTCACCCTGCGATCCCGGCAGCATCAGGCTCGGGCACCTGCGGCCGCGCGCTCGCCTCTCCGGGGCCGGAACCCGCAGCCCCGCAGTGCCCGGAGCCGCTGCGCCCCCGGCGCCCGCACGCCCCCAGGCCGTCCCTGGCCAGCAGACAGAGGC
>NW_006400017.1:2248851-2293525 GCF_000299155.1 Elephantulus edwardii
GCTCACTCGCGCGGCGGAGGGACAGCGGCCGGCCGCCGCCGGGTCCTAGAGGCGTCGGCGCGCCTGCCCGGCCAAGGCTCTCCGGTGGGGAGGGGTCCCGGGGGCCGTGGCTCGGGGCACGCACTGGCCGGGCCGGGGGCCCCACACTCGGGACTCCTCCTCGTAGAGGCGCCGACAGCGTCAGTCTGTGATACACACAGGCACAGTCCCACTCACTCTAACGCGCGTTCCAAGGCATTGGCATTCACACACCGACGCACATACACACAAACACACAGAAGACCGCGACTCAGAGGAGCGTGCCTGCACCTTCACTTAGACGCACACACACAGCGACAGACGCACGTTGTCTGACACAAATACACACTGAATCACTGCTACACAGACAGACACACTGACACCCACGCGGGCTTGCACTCCCCGTTCTCTCTCTGTATGTGTCTCTTTCTGTGTGTGTCTCTGGCTCCCCTCACTCCCCTGGCCCATTCACTCTAACAAACTGGGACACACACACACACACTCTCTCTCTCTCTCTCTCTCTCTCTCTCTCTCTCTCTCTCTCTCTCTCTCTCTTACTCTGCCACACTTAGAAACAAGGACATACTGAAACACACACAGTCTCATGCTATCACATACAGGATCACCACACCACACACATATAGACAAACATACCAGCACCCCCTTACCTTGTCTACACACACAAGGATTTGCCACCAACTTGCTACACTGAGCCAGGCAGTCACCCTCACACATGGAGACTGACAAACCCGCACCTTGATATTCTTATCCATGAAAGCAGGGCCACACACTGGAGTCCACTGACACACTCTAATGTAGAGAAACACACTGACCACTACTGACTCATGACATAAATAAACGCATGTGCACACACGCACACAGATGCAGGCAGGGGCTGAGACAGGCACATAGATATACAAGCACAGTGCTTGTTCTATGCTCCCCGGTCTTTAAGGGATGGCTTCAACAGTGAAAGATCTCCCCTCCAAGCCATCTCCTTGCTTTTCCAGAAGCACCCAGGTCACAGCACCCACCCCTGTCCTGTCGGATGTATTGGTGGCCCTTCTCCTCACCGGGTGCTTGGCTGTTAAGATGCTCCGGAGACTGAGGACTAGCACAGGCAGCGGGAGCAGGTGGTGTGGCTCTAACCCTGTCTTCCTGAGAGACAGTTGTATGCCTCCGCCTCCCGCTAGGGGCAGAGCTGATTGGCAAAGACTCAGAGAAGCAGTTTTCAACAGGTGCTGCTGACAGAGTGGGCATGGAGAGGATTAGCCTGGGGTCTGGCTGGAGCCCCACTTAATGTAGGTCAGTCAAGTGGCACCTAGAGGGGAAAGGAACTGGCTAATGCTCACAAAGGAAGTGAGGAAAAGCATAAGATTTAGAACAGAGTCTACATCCACAGAATGAAGATTGAGGGTTTCAGAGCCCCGAGGGCACGAAGGGACACAGGGATTGAGAGATTTATCTTTTTTTATCCCAGCATTCCTTGCTTGCAGAAAAGCCCCAAAGCCCCATGCACATGTATGCATATTTCTTGAAGAATGTGTCTGTTGTTTGTCTAATGTAACATCTTTTGTTATCAGGATCAACAGCAGTAACCCACTGGGCATTTTTATAATGCTTTTTGGTTTTCAAAACTCTCTAGGAACAGCTTCATAATTTTCTAGTTGCATTGCACAATGAAGTATGGGACCCCTTGTTTAAATATTTTTAAGAATTTCAAGATGGAAACTCCAGAGCATAAAAATCAAGTGTGAGACTGCTGAGCTCCAAACACTGTGCAAAGTTCACATGCCCTGCAGCCGTCCCTGGTCATCTCATACTCCTTGTCTCACCTACAATTCATGAAAATTCCATAGCACCTTCATGTGCCCACTTGACAGATGTGACGACTGAGGCTTATAAGTGGATGATTTCCAAAGGCGCTCGGCTCCCCTGGGAGTTTGAGCACCGGCTGCCAGCTGCCTTTCAAGTGGGAGAGACCACCTTGAGTGGTGGCCACTTGGAACAGAGGTCTCAAACTGAGGGGAAGGTGTGGCTCAGTTCACCTAATGGCACTGGGGAATGGAGTGGGGGAACCTGGGTGCATAAAAAAAATCCATAGAATAGCTCAGACGGGCTGGAGGTTGGTTAGTTAGTTGTCAGGATGGTCAAGTGTGTTTCAGAGTTCTGAGATGGCAGGGAAGAGGGGTGACAAGACATATCTCTCAAGCAAGGGTGCCAGAGAAGAGACTAGGAATAGGCCACCTGATAACACAAGTCACTCTCAGCCTCAATCCCCCTCTCCTCCAGTCTCCTCTTGACATAGTTGAGACCATTTCATAATCATTTGCATATCAATACTGTTTGCAAAAATTGTGGGGTGATAGCCTGATATCAGAGCTGCTGCTAGGTAGCCCCACAATGGTGCTGGCAAATGCCCAGTCACTGCTGAGTAACATCCTGTTCTCTCTAGCCCCCATGCCCCAGGTCTGAACCCCAGAATCACATCCGCTGATCCCATTTCATTTCCATCCCTATGTGTCTATCTCTGGACTTTAATTGCTCCTCTTTTTGTGAATTCTAATGATTGAGTCTCAAGCAGGCACTTTGCTTCTTAACCTCATGTCTCCTGCTAGTGTATCTTTCTATCCACCACTGTCCATCCATCTGTGAGCAAGACCCACCTGTACATAAACAGTTTTTTCTTGATACTGGAGATTCTTCAAAAGAAAGAACCCAACTCCTTGCTATTGTGAACAGAGCCGCAATAAACCCAGGTGCCTATCAACAAACGAATGGATAGAGAAGCTGTGGTATATTCACACAATGGAATACTATGCTGCCTTGAAAAACAAGGAACTCATGCAATATTATTCAAAATGGTGAGCCTGGAGGACATTATGCTGAGTGAAATATCTCAGATGCAAAAGGACAAATATTGCATGGTGCCACTGTTGTAAAATGGGACTGATATCAGGGTTGGGGTAAGACTGAGAAAAACTGGATAAATTGTGTATACTGCACTGAAACAGATGAGGGAGTGAATAATTTAAAAGCAATGTATGATAAGGTCTTATGGTTATCACAGGAGTACACAATTAAGGTTGCATAGTGGAATGTACTTGGGGTGGTGGGAGGGGTGTACCAGGGAAGAGAGGAGCGAACTGGGGGTGGGGGCGATGCAGGGAAACAAACCTAAGGTGGTAACACACTTAGCAAGAAGGAGCTCCACTGCACCTGTTGGGATGCTTTGTGAAAATTAGGTCCACCAAAATATTTTTGATGCCACGTAGCAAGGAGTCTGGAGGTGGGAAATTCAAAGGCTCAATGGTTCAGTAACTCAGTGATCATTAGATTTAGAGTAGGAGATGTGACGTTTCTCAGCCGTTCCTCAGACATCCTCATCCTGACTGCAAGATGGCTACTGCAGCTCTGTGCATGACTTCTCCAAATACCCAAGTGCAAGAAAGGAATTCATCATGTCTTTCCCTTTCATGGAGAAAGACAAGCTCCCAGAAGGCACCCAGCCCAAAGCCACTGGGTAGAACACCATGCTAAAACCAATCACTGAACAAGAAGACTAGATTTAGGAAAATGATGACTCATCCTCTGGAGCTGGGTCAGTCTTTTCTTTTGAGCATGCTGTCACCTGATCAAAATTGTTTCTCTGTCAGCAAGTAACAAGCAGGATGATGGCTGTGGGTGCCACACATGGACATGGTACATTGAACATAAAAAAGTTTGCAACACCGCATCAGAGGAACTCAAGGAAGACTTCTTGGAGGAGGTGACCTTTAAGCTGCCTTTGTAGGAGAGCACACACACTGAGGCAGAGAGGCACATCATCTAGTTCACGTGGAGAAGGGACCTTTCCAGTACTGTGGAAAAGGCAAGCAAGCAAGCAAGAAGCCTGTGGTGTGTTGAGGAACTGACAGTCATTCGGCAGGGCTGCTACATTGCTAGGTTGGCAAGACTGTGATTGAGACTGAGCCCTTGTTCAGCTAATTGACAGCTGTGAACAGGACAAAGCTGATGTTAAGCCTGAGTCATCAACATGAGTCCCTTCACAGAGATGCCATCTAGTCATCAGCACCCTTTGGAAATTGTCATTCAACAAGTTGTTGTGGTTGTTGTTAGGTGCTGTCAAGTTGAGTATGACTTATAGTGACCCTATGAACAAAAGAGCTGAACCCTGTTCTATCCTGCACCACCCTGACACACAAGAGCCCATTGCAGTGGTCACAGTATCAATCCACCTAGTTGACAGTCTTCCTTTCCTTCACCAACACCCCACCCTTCTCAGCATCATGCCTTCTCTAAGGAATAACACCTCTTAGCAACATGTCCAAAGAAGGTGCAGTGAAGTCTCATCATTCTTGCCTCCAAAGAACACTCTGGTTGCACCCTCTCCAAGACATATCTGTCCATTCTCTTGGCCATCCATAGGAAGTTCAGTGCTCTTCTCCAACATCACAGCTCAAAAGCATCTATTCTTTTTCTGTCATCCTTATTCATTGTCCAGCTCTCATACACATAGCAAGTAATCAGAAAGACCATGGCCTAAATTAGACACACCTTAGTCTTCAAACTGGCATCTTTACTCCTCAATAATTTGGAGAGGTCCTTAATTGCAAATTTTCCCAGTGCAATGTGTCTCATTTTATGCCTGCTCATACCAAGGATATTAATTATGGATCCAAGCAAGATGAAGCTGTTGACAGTTTCAATCTTTCCATCTATCAGGACACTGTCTAATGGTCCTGTGGTAAGAATCTTTGTTTTCCTGATACTGAGATGCAACCCATTCTGAAGGCTGCATTCCTTGATCTTCTGCAACAAGTGCTTCAAGTCCTCCTCACTTTCAGCAAGCAAGGTTGTGCCGTCTGCATAACACAAGTTATTGATGAGTCTCCCACCAATCCTGATGCTACACTCTTCTTCATAGAGTCCAGCTTCTGGGATAATTTGCTCAGCATACAGTTTGAATAGGTAGGTATGGAGAGAGAACACAACCCTGATGCACTACTTTCTCAATTTTAAACCACAGAGTGTTCCCCTGCTCTGTTCGCACAACAGCATCCTAGTCCAGGGACCATTGACTCTCATAGTTGTGCACTGTGTCGAGGAGGTTAGTCTGAGCCATCACTGGCATTGTCATGACAAACTCAAGGAGGGGGTCCAGTCCCACCACCATAACTCTCTTTCCTGAGCAAGCCACAATTTTCCTGAACCCCAATGCCTTTGCCTGTAAATTAAAGAGAGTGCACCCTTTACTGGGTCCTTGGAGGGATCAAAGAAAATTACTAGAGTGAGTGACATAGTATATGCAACAGAAAAAGCATAGAACACATTTTGATAATTAACATATGAGTGGATCTTCCCCAGGGCATCGCTGAAATCCAGCCATGCCACGTGTGCAATGATCTCCTGGTCTACCTGGCTTCTAGTGTGTTCTCTTCCTCCAAATGTCACCTCCCCAGAGAGGCCTTCTCCGGCATTTCAACTAAAGCAATCTCCTCACCCTCCAGTTCCTGGTTTTTATAGAGCTTATTACCCTGTCATTCCCTTATGTATCTATTTGGCTATTATCTGTCTCCTCCCTTCCCAAACCCTCACAGTCCCCATAGCTAGAGAACTAGAGTCCCGAGAACACCAGGGAGCTTTCTGTCTCATTTAGTATGACCACCCTGAGCACTTCTTTTCATCCTCAGCACATAAGGGATGCCCATTCAATATTTTTTAAATAAATAATGGATTGACTTTAAAATGAGAACTCTCTAGCATGAAATCTTTCTAATGAGCCCAAGATGGTTCTCAGTGGTCTTCATGTTTCCTCCCACAAACTCAGAGACTGCTTCCTCTTGTTCTGGCCACAGACCGATTCTTGGCAATGGCCAGCAATTTCACAGCTGCCCATTGGATGCCACTATCCACTGGGGAGACCATGGGGCAGGAAGAATGAGGATGGCTAGTTGCATTTCACTCTCCTCTGTCCAGGGGCTTGTGGTGGGAGGAGACAGCAGGTGCTTCTCCAGCCTGACAGCAAGTGCATCCAAACATCCTCTCTTCTCTTGACCACTTAGCTTATGATGGTGATTTTCCCCCCATACTACCCTGGCCATAGGGGCCACAGGTCCTGACTGTCTTAGTGTCCTGGAAAGGTTGTCTTTTGTTCTATGAAGTATTGCATCAGCTAAGAAAAATGTCAGTCAGTGACCAAGAAAACCTTTGGCAGCATCTAAAATGGAGAGATGCATTCTCCACCTTCTCTGCTTGTGTGTGTGTGTGTGTGTGTGTGTGTGTGTGTGTGTGTGTGTACACGGATGGAGTGCTGTGCACTATGGGATACCCCCTCCACGCAGTCAGACCTGAGGCCTGTTCAGCACTTTGCTTGGCTCTCTGTTTGCTTGCTCTGTCCTGTGACTGCCGCAGCGACTTAAATATGCCTCTGTAAAGATGCCAGCGACACAGATGGTAATTGTACCCCCTGCTGAGATCTGCCTGAAGACACCAGGATCAGGAGGAGGGGACAGGGAGGGATCTGCATACCTGCCTGTGAAGGGAGGAGTCTTCCTGAGAAATTGTCTGGGAGCAGCTGGACTTCCTAAGGTGGGCCAGGAGCAGAGGGCGTCTGGGTCAACCATCCATTGTCTAGAAAAGAAAAGAGACCCTGTTTACTTTCTGTACTTTTATGCAACTCTCTCCTTCAGACTGTGAGGCATATTCCTCAATATCTGGAATTGGATCAGTGAGCTCAGAGGTGCCCAGGGAGCTTCCGGACTTCAGAAGCAGTACAGAGAGTGCTGGGCTTGTAGTGGGGAAGTTACCATTCCTTTTCTGCCTAGATCTGAAAAGGATGTGTGGCTTCCTGCATTGCTGCTCTGTGAAACAGGCATGCTGTTTAGTTAATATGGAAGAGTCTTTCTTTAAGAGAGGTTGTTGTTATTGTTGTTAGGTGTCATCGAGTTGACTATAACTCTAGTGACCCTCGGAGCGACAGATCTGAACCTTGTCCCTATCTGGTGGCATCCTCACCATGGCTCACATACTTGAGCTCCTTGTTGCTGTTGCTGTGTCCATCTGTCTCGGCGAGGGTCTTCCTCTCTTGCACTGACCCTCCACCTTTCCAAGCATCATGTTAGAGGAATAAAATCAGGGTGCGTTGGGTCAGTTCTGCCTCTGGAGTTGGGCAAATGACATCATTTCTATCAGATGTCATTTTTCAATCTGCAAAGTATGCAAAGTCTTTCATTTCTAGTGCATAGTTCCTACACACCAGAGAGTAGACAGTCAAGAAATGGTATCTATGATGATATTTCCCTTCCCTAACAGGCCTAGACATGAGTCTAACAAGGCAAGTGCTAGAAACAGGGTTGCTGGATTGAGCTTGTAAGTGCCTGATCCTTTTGCTCCCTGAACAGCCATTGGCTGGGTCTGAGGAACAGACATAGAAGTTCAGGACCCTATCGGACCAACTGCAGAAGCCAGGGGACCAGTCACAAGCTGCAGGCCGAGGATGCGAGGGCACCAAGTAAACCTTGGTGCTAGAAGATTGCAGAAGGAGATCCTGCCTTGCTCACGTGCCTGCCCAATGTGGGCTCCCTGACCCAGCAGAACCCATCAGCTGACACAGGTACTGGGAATTCACCATGCTTAGCAGAGGAAACGTCTCATCTCTGGTCCATTTTATGAGCTTCACGTCATGCCGTCCATCAAGGTCCTTGAACTTGCAAGTAGAGAGCAGGTGGGTTTATTTTAACATATATATTTTATTTTGGAGTGATTTTAGATCTAGTGAAAAGTTACAATGATAGAGAGTTCCTATGTACCCCTCACTGATTTTCCCTCAACTTACATCTGACATTACCTTTGTGAAAACTGAGCAAATGCCAAATAAATTAAAATTAAAAGTGAATGTAAATTAATAGTAGTGTACAGAATCACCATTCACTAAAAAGAACCAAATCTGTACTGGAAGAAACTAAACCAAGATGCTCCTTAGAGGCAAGGGTGGGGAAACTTTGTCTCACCTGTTTTGGGCATGTTTTCACAAGGCTCTGGAAAAAGACATCATGTTCAGAAAGGTGGAAGGTCAGAGAAAGAGAGGGAGACCCTCAAGGAGATGGATTGACCCAGTGACAGTAACTGCTTGCACATATCAGAGATTGAGGAGATGGCACAGGTTGCAGCAAGGGCCCCACCTGCTGTTCGTAGTGTTTCTATGAGTCAGTCAACTCCATGGCACCTATCAACAACGATAGCAACAACAAACACATCCCTACTCATTGGTGCTAAACATCACTGTTACCCAATGACAGGCTTTATTTGCATTTCCCCAGTTTAATATCCTTTTTCCTTTCCCAGATGCTACTCAGGAAATGATATTGAATTCAGTTGTCACGTTTCTCAGTCACTTCGAGACTGTGACAATTTCTTATTCTTTCTTTGTCTTTCATGACGACCTGCAGAGGATTGAGACATGCTGGCCAGATATCCTGCCAAACGTCTCGGTTGGCTCATTTTAGTCCAGTCGTGTCAGACTAGAGAGGTTCTAAGTTGGTAGTGTCACGTAACCAGTGATACCATGTCTTGGGCATGAGTTCCATTGAGAGACTTGACTGACATTCTGAGAAAAGGAGAGTGGGAAAGGGAGGTCATTGTGGAAGAAATTCTAGCACAATAGAGACAGATGCTTGATGGGCAAAAGCACACTCTGCAAGAAGCACAATGTCAAGTTCTGAATGCACTTGACCGATGCTCTGAAGCCCACCTGGTCTGTAGGGTCAGCTTGTACCTGTGTCCCTCTTCATCCTGGATATCTCAACCTCATAGACATAGTCCCTTGAGAAAAAGAACCGTTCCCCACCAGCCTCAGCCTCTTGTTCTACCTCTTCACTCTGTCCTGTGTGGGGCCCCAGGTCCAGCCATGCACACAGAATATCAGTATTATTCCCTCCCCTAATTTCTATCCAATAGAAAACAGCACAGTGGGTATGGTGAGGGAAATTGAAAGAATTTGTTCTTGAAAACAATGCATTAGAATTTTGTAAATAAACTAGCAGAAAAAAAAAAACCAAACAGCACACTGATACCAATGGGCCTCCAAATTTACCATGAAGTTCTTTCAAGCCAAATTAACCTGTTCTTTAGAATTATCTTTGTAAAACTTCTCTTTTAAAAAGTATATTTTTTAAATACTTTTGCATTTCCAGTCCTTTTCTCACTCTTCTATTTTAGAGATTTCTTGATCCCTTAAAGTGTAGCATTTAAAAATGTAGCAGCACGTTCCCAACCCCCCTTGAAAGTCAAGTCACCATTTAGGCACAAGGAGGTGACAAGCCAATTCTCTAGAGGGCAGACACAACAAAGATAGCAGAAGCCTCAATCTCAAACTCTATCTTCAACTGTTGTACCAACAAAGGACATGTATCAAAAAAATAATAAAAGTCTATTGTATAGACAAAAAAAGACATCCCGCTCACTCTATGTACTTTTATGTGGGTCCCTCCTTCACATTGTGAGGCCTATTCCTCAATATCCAACATTAGATAAGTAAGTTCCTAATAAATATTTGCTAAATGAGTAAGTGGCATTCTTTTAAAAAGCCATGATTCTACCTGTACACCAATGTTCATTGGATCACATTTCACAATAGCTTAAAGAAGCAACTGAAATGTCCATCAATAGATGAATAGGTAAATAGAATATGGTATATACACACAATAGAATAGAACACCCAGTCATAAAGTGAAATGAAATTTTGGTCATAAAGTGAAATGACATTTTGATCCATAATATGACATGGATTAATCTTGAAAACATCATGCTGAGAAAAAAAAAACAAAACAAAACACCACACACCCAAACACAAACCAGTCGGTTGTAAAAGGGCAAATACTTTATAATATCACCTATGCAAAATAAGTAGATATGTAACCTAGACCAAAGTCATTACCATCATATTAATATTGCCTCATGTTGTTGTTATGTGTCATTGACTCATCTGCAATTCATAGCAACCATAAGTACGATAACTCTGAACCCTGCCCTATCCTGAGCCAGTCTCATTGTCTCTGACACACTTACCCACATTACCTCAATTACTTTGTCAATCCATCTCATCTGATGTCTTCCTATCCTGCACTGTCCCTCGACCTTTCCAAGCATGATGTCCTCCTGTAGGGACTAGCCCCTCCTGGCCACATGCCCAAAATAAATGAGATGAAGCTTCAAAAACCTTGCCTCTAAGGATTTTATTTCACTCTCTCCAGGATAAAACTGTTTGTTCTCTTGGCAGTTCAGGTATGTTCAGTACTCTTCTCTAGCAACACAACTCAAAGGTATCAACTCTTCTTCTGCAATTTTTGGTTGTTGTCTAGCTCTCTGATGCATAGCAAAGTAATTTTCCAGCTCTCTGATGCACAGCAAGTAATTGCAAAGGCCATAGTCTGAACCAGGTGTACCTTAGTCTCCAGACTGATGTTGTTGCTCTTCAGTACTTTTGAGAGGTCCCTGATAACAACCTTCCCCATAACAATTTGTCTTTGACTTCTTGACTGCTGGTGACAAGAGTGTAGATTATGGAGCTGAGCAAGTTGAAATTGTTACAAAGGATGGAAGCTCAACATCAAGAAGACAAAGATTCTCACCACTGAAGACTGCAATTCTTGACCTTCTGTAGCAAATGTCTCAGGTTTTCCTCAGTTTCTGTGAGCAAGGTTGTATCATCTATAACATAGTTGTCTTACTCCAATCCTGATGCCACGTTTCTCCTCATAAAGCCCAGCTTCTCAAATTATCTGTTCCTTATACAGACCAAAAAGATATGGAGATAAGATGCATCCCTGGTGTACCCCTTTTCTGATTTTGAACCATACAGTGTTTCCTTGCTTTCTCCTGATGACTGCATCCTGATCCAAGTATAGATTTTGCATAAGCACAATCAGATATTCCAGGATTCCCTTTCTCCTCAAGGTTAGGCACAATTTGTTGTGCTCCACACAGTCAAATACCGTAGCACAGTCAATGAAACACCGAAGGACATTGCGCTGGTTCTCAGAGTGATGTTGTAAAACAGAACAGAAATTCCCCATAGGATTTCCAAAACTGTAAATCAGCCAGCAAACGACTACCTCAATGTCTTTCTGCTGAGGAATGAATGGCTGGTGAGTTTGAACTACTCACTTTCTGGTTAACTGCTGAGCCCTCCTAACTCACGGGTCTCCTAACCAAATGTTGTTGTGGGTGGTATGTGCCTTCGAGTCACTTGTGACTCATAGCTTCCCTATGTATGTACAAGAGCCCTAAACCCTGCTCTATCCTGTGCCAACCTCGCAGTCTCTGACACAGAAATTAAAAATCATTTGTGGTTTCAGGGGATTGGGTGGGAGAGAGAGAGAGGCAGAAAGGAAGTTTTTGCTCAGGGACCATTGAGTTTATGCTAATGGTGGTGGAATTATCTGGAAAAAGATAAGAGTGGATGCACAACTGGAATGTAATGAGAGCCATCGAATCATGCCTGTAGAAATCGCTAATGTGAATTAACAATTGAGTATATTTTCACCACAATGAAAAAAAGCAAGAGCTTGGATTAATTCCACTCGCTGTTACGTTCCCAGCCTGTCTAGCTCCTTCCGGAACCATCTGAGTAGGTAAGAGTCACCATCGTGCCCCAGACACCTGGCCTTCCTCTAATGCCCTGTCCTCTCTGCCTCATTCTCCTTCTCCTCCACGGGATCCTCTTCTCCTGTTAATTGCTTAAACAATAATATTTTTTAGTGTTCTGTTCCCAAGTATCTCGCCTAGTTTTCCTCTTCTAGACTCTGCCTTGACTTCTACACCTTGGTCCCAGCTCTCTGCTCAGCATCACCCCATGGATGGCTCACCAGCAGCTTAACACCATCTGGTGGTGCATCACCTTCCTGTCTCCTGAGTGTCTTCTGAACCTGGTTAAGGCCATTACCATCCACCCAAGAACCTGGCCTGGGAACCTGAGTATCGTCTCATTGTTAAGCCTAGTCCACAGTCCTAAAGCCTATTGGAATGGGTCCCTTCCGCCATATCCAGTATGTCTTGTCTAGTCTAGACCCTCCCCTACAGTCCTGGCCTGACCTTCCTCCCTGCTCACAGTCCTGCCCATATGACTCTCTGCCCATTTGACAGAGGGCGGATGCTAACTTAACATATCCCCCTGCTGGCCCTTGGCTATATCCCCACTGCCTGCAGAGTGAGGTCCAACTTTGGTGTCAATATCTAAGGTCCTTCACAGTCTGGCCCATCCTCCTTGAGGCCCCCTCCTGGTATACAGGGCCCTGATCACCCTGTGTGATCCCATCTCTTGAATTTATCCACTGTTTCTCCTACCTGGAATGCAATCCTCCACCTTTCAGGGCCTGGAACAAACTCTGCCTTCTTTCCAAAGCCTTCCCATGTTCCACATCAGGACTTTAACTCCATCCATTGCTGTTTTCATAGCCCCATTCCAGGGACAAAAGCCAAAGATGTCAAAGTGGAGAGTAAAAGAGGGTGAATGTATGTATGTGTGTTCCCTGAACTGAATGAACATGGCAGGAGAAGATATTTCTAATAGGATGCATCAAGGTTTGCTAGATCTTGTTGCTGTTGTGTACCACTGAGTTGAAACTAACCCATAGCTGACCCTCTGGTGGGTTTTCAGAGGCAGTAATTGCACTGGAGGAGATTGCCCGTCCTTCTCCCACAGAGCAGCTGGTAAATTCAAACCATGTGCCTTTGGGATTTCAGCACAGATTATATGATCTATATTTCCTGTTATTTAACATAATTCTCCTTAAAACCCTAAGCAATGTGTACTGATTTTAGCCACATTTTATAGATGAGAAAATTGGGAGCCTCATAAGGTGACTCGACCAAGTCAAGATCACAAAACCAGAAAAGGACAAAGTTGGGATACACTTTAGATCCCGTTTGGCTTTAAAAGAGCCATCTCCACAGGCTCTAGCCACCCTCGTTCCTGGTGCCCACTCCTGCGTCCAGGCCCCACCGTCGCCATGACACACACACACACACACACACACACAAAGACAACCATCTCTTCTCGCTCCAGAGGAGACTCTGGCCTCCTTCGTCAGCACGGCCAACTCACAGCCTAGTACACATGTGCTGTGCTCTGTCTCTCCCAATATGAAGTAATGAAAGGATGCTGCTGAGTGGTTACTAAGGGAGGACAGGGACAATGTCACCGCCAGAGCCCAGGGGACTGAGGTGGGAGGGAGGAGAGAAAGAGGAAAGGGGAACTGCAGCTCTCAGATCTGGATCAAAGGACGCTCTGGAGGGAAAGGAGAAGAAGAGAGAGAGAGAGAGAGAGAGAGAGAGAGAGAGAGAGAGACAATGGCCTAAGGAAGAACAGGAAGCTCAGCCCCTCCCTGCACCTGGTCAGAGGGTAGCCTCCTCCCTTCACTCCTGACATCCTGACATCCAGGCTCAATTCTCTTGGGAGGAAACTATTTTATAACAGGAAGTAAATAAGAATGCAGACAAAGGTACTTGGATGAGTGAAAGTTTCCCCCAGGTCTCATCTCTGCCCTTCTGTTTCCTTTTATTTGTTTTCTCAAGGAGAACTGAAAAGAAACACAAACCTGGAGGTCTCTGGAAGTCCAGCAGGCCGGGCTGGCGCTGTGTTCACTGTGTGTCCTTGAAGAAGTCTCTTCAGTAGTCTGAGCTTCAAAGTCTTTATATGACAAACAGAGCGAATGAAAGGCAAGTGAGGAAAGTTCTGTTGGGTCCCTATCACTATCCCAGGAAAGCAATAACAACAACTAGTTGCCTTGGCATTGACTCTGAGTCATAGCATCAACCCTGTATGTGTCAAAGTAGAACTATGCTCCATAAGGTTTTCAATAACTGAGTTTTTCAGGCATCAAGCTTTTCTTCCAAAGCACCTCAGGGTAGACTCGAACTCCCAACCTTTAAGTTGGCAGTCAAGCACATCCACTGCATCATCCAGAAACTTCCCCCCTCGCCCCACACACACACACTTTGTTGCTGTTATTAAAAAAAAAACAACCCAAACAAACCCAAGGACCTCTGGTGGCTTAGTGTGTAGTGTGCTATATGCTGCTAATTGAGAGGCTATGCATCTCCAGAGGTTCAAATCCACCAGCGGCTTCTAGGGAAAAAGGTGGACCATCTCCTTCCTGTAAGATTTACAGTCTCAGAAATCTGGATCTGATCGCTCTGCACTGTTAGGTGCTGTCAAGTCAGCTCCATCTCCGAGCGATCTCAGGTTCCCTGCAACGCTACTCGATCTTACACCATCTCCACAATCATTGCTCTGCCTGAGCCCTTGCTGCAGCCACATAGCAGCCTCCAGTCCTGTTTCTGGCAGTGCCCTGTTGTGATGCACAAGACTTTCAATGGCTACTTTTTGGAAGCAGGTCCCCAGGGCTTTCTTCCTGGTCTGACTTAGTCTGGAAGCTCCACTGAAAATGTCCACCATAGGTGATTTTTCTGGGGTTTGAAATACTTGTAGCACAGTTTTCGTTATCACAGCAAAACATAAGCTCCACAGTCTGACAGACTTACAGATGGCTGATGTACTAAGTTAAAGACCTCCTCCCCTTCAGACGTTTTATCATGATTTGTAATCATATTTTCACTTGGGTGTTTATTGGACTAATGTCTGCCCTGACATTAGGTGCTGAGTCCCACAAACCTGGTCCAAACTCATTTACACTGCTCTCCAGGATCAAGAAGAGCATCTGAGCCGAAGTAGGTTCCATTAATACGTGTTCTGTGAATGGGGCTTCCTGGTTCTCTTCACTCACCATCCCAACATCCCTCTCTTGGACTGAGCATGAGACAAAATATGTTTCTTCTCCATAAGACAAGAGCTGACTGAAGTGGGGAATTGAAGGGTGGTGGGGAGAGGTTGGAAGCTGGCAGGTGACCTAGGGAAAGGAAAGGATGAACATAATGCATACCTTTGTTCAGCTCAGGAGAGCAAAGACTGAATCTTAGAGGATTGGGGCTAGGGCTTGACAGAAAATCTCAGAGAAGGCTTGAGTGAATGAAGGGGAAGGGTCGACCAGGAGGTGAGGATGACATAAGCCAGCCAAAAGGAAAACAGAAAACAGCCCCAAGTGCTCAGAAAATAGTAGCTCTGCAGCTGGTCTGCGGGTGGGGCAGGAAGCCGGAAGTGTACTTGATGCTGAGGAATGTCTTTTCCTGGAGCTAGGTGATGGAGAACCACTACAAGATTGTTCTTTGGCTTTTTTTCCTGTTCTTTGGTTTTTCTTTTAATCAATGGACAGAAGCAGCAATGTAGGCAAGGGAGTGGGATGATAGGTCCTGACCGTGGAGAGGAAAAAAAAACAACCACCCATCTACCTGTTGCCATAGCAACCAATGATCAGGTTTCTGCTTCTGGATGTATAAGTTTGACTCTCAGACTCTTGGGCTGAGTTTAGGGCAAATAGCTATGGTCACCTTCTCCCCTGAGAAGCCTCCAGCCCAGTGCCCCTCCTAGTTCTCCACACCTGAGGAATTCTCTCCTCGTTCACATATCTGAGGTCTGTCCCTTTGGTACTCTATACCTGAGCTGTGCCCCTCCTGGTTCTCACATCTAAGGGGTGCATCCACTGGTTCCCACACTTGAAGGATGTCCCTCTGGTTCTCAAACCTGAGAGGTGCTGGGGTTCAGGTGTGAGCTGGGCTCTCTCAGAGCAGCTTCTGCACAGGTCTAGCAAAATTCTGAGGAACTAGGAGATGGGAAGTGACAGCAAATGCCAAGAGTCACTACATCTCTGTCACCTCGATTCCGGGAGGGCAGAATGGCTCTAAGTGAATATGGCACTTCAGAGATGCCCTTGTCCTGCAGCATCCACCTGAGACCAGCTGAGGTCTGGTCCCCAAGTTGCCCCTCTGCCTTTGCGAGCCTGCACCACCTCACTCCCTGTCCCCTTCCTTTCCCTCTTTCCTTCATGAAAATCAAGCTCAGCTGTTTCCTGGGCTTCTGTTCCAGCATCGTCACTGGACACCCTATGGTCCATTCCCTACGTTCATCAGAACCATCCTTTATAAAGACAGATCCAGCCTTTCCCAACCCACAGGCACCTCTTTGTCAATCATTAGGACCATCTTCTAAATAAATGAACATTGTCAAAATAAATGAACATTTCATTGGTTTTGAAGATAAATTTATTATTGTTGGTATTGTTGTTGTTGTTATGTACAGTCTAGTCAGAACTGACTCATAGCTGACCCTCCAGTGAGTTTTCAGAAGCAATAAAACCCACAAGAGGAGATAACCCATCTTTCTCTGCAATATTATATATGGTAGTAAATATATATATATGCGTATACACACACTTCTATCTCTGCGTAGAAACTCATTGCTGTCCAGTTAATTCCAACTCACATTGACTCTTCATTGGTTCCCTGGCGTAAGAGGAGGAGACTGCCCAGCTTTCTTCTGTGGAGCCGCTAGTGGATTTGAACCTCTGGAGACGTGTGGCCTTAGTGAAATTTCCTATGGACTGTTTCACTGTGTGTATAAATACGTGTGTGTTTACGTGTATGTGTGTATATAAAACTAATTCATTGCTATCTAGTTAGAACTGACTCACAGTTGACCCTCCAGAGGGTTTTCAAAGGCTGTAAACTGCCAGGTGGTGATTGCCCATCTTTCTTCTGCAGAGCAGCTGGTGGGTTTGACCTGGCAGCTTTTGGGTGTACTGAGCAACCCCCTTAACCAGTAGGCCACCAGAGCTAATATTATATACATATACATACACATATGCATATATGATGCCCCTCTGGTGGATTTTTAGAAACAGCTAATTGCATGAGAGGAGATTGTCCATCCTTCCGTGGAGCAGCTGGTGGTCTCAAACTGTGTTCCTTTGGGATTGCAGCATAGTTTCTTGCCACTAGGCCACCAGAGCTTTATATATGTTGTTTACCTTAGAGTCGGGACCAACCCATAGCTGATTCTCCAGTGGGTTTTAAGAGGCAGTTAATCACATTGGAGGAGATTGCCCATCCTTCTCCGGCAGAGCAGCTGGTGGCCTCAAACTATTTTGGGATTGCAGTGCAGCTTCTTGTCACTAGGTCACCAGAGCTCCCTATATCTATGTTGCAGACCAAAGGTAAAATATTTTTATAATTATTAATAATGAGGCAGACAACCAGGAATGAGATAGAACTGAGAGCATGAAAAATAGGGGCCAGCAGTTCTCGACTGAAGACCCCCAGTTCTCGACTGAAGACCCCCATTCCAGCTTCCCTGCATCTTTATTGAAAAGTATCAAGAAGTAAATCAGAATTCAATGCAAATGAAGCCAAGCTCTTTCTATTGAAAACCTTCTGCTTGACTCAGGAGGGAGGGGTCAGCAAATGCAAGAATCTGGTGAACCCTTAAGTATTGCCTTAGTGCCTCAGGGTGAACTCTAGGGAGTACCTCACCTCCTCCACAGCCTGATAGCATTCTAACATTCAGTTTATTACAAACATTTAGTATTGGCTTACCATATATCTATATCTATCATCTCTCTCTCTCTCATCTCTAACATCTATATCTATCTATATCATCTCTGTATCTACATCTGGGAGCTCTTTGTGTGTGTGTGTGTGTGTGTGTGTGTGTGTGTATTTATATGGCATCCACTTCCTAAACAACATGCCTCCAGAAACTCTATGAACTTTGATAAATATCGATAGTTGTAGAGGAGCTTCAGGTCTTGAGTCGCTATGAGTCGTGCTTGAGTTGGAGGCAATCGAGATATATATATATATATATATATATATATATATATATTGTTGTTGTTAACTGCAGTCAAGTCTCAGGCAACTTATAGTGACCCTATGAAGGAGAGTCCTCGACGCTTGGGTGCCTTTCATCCTCTCTCCAGGTTCATAGGGTTCATAGGGTTTCTGAAGGCAAGCTATTATGGAAGTGGATGCCACTCCTCCCAAATTATATATATAAAATTTCACCACATTCACTAATTTGACATTTTTTTACACATACTGCCCAATGACACTGACTGTGACCCCCTCAATCTTGCTCCACAATTGTCACCAGCATCCGTTGTCAGATTTCCCATCACCACGTTCCCACTCAACTTCCTGCCCCTCACAATGACTCCCATTTGCCTCGCCACCAGGTAACCACTAATAAAAATTAGGCTCTAAGAGAATCTATTACTCATTTATTTTAAAATAAAATTTCATTTTAATTGTTATGATCTTTTAAAGATAATCTTTTAAAGGTTCCCTTACAACAACATCCAACAATTGTGAGGTCAGCCTCCCAGAAATATATAATGATCCCATCATTTGCGTTAAATTCCTTTGTCTCTTCATTTTTACAGACAGATGGAGAGGGTTTCACGCTACCACAGCTTCCCTCAAATAGTGCTGCTTTTCTGAGCATTGGTCCTAGGTGGTACCCGACTGGCCTGGGAGGGACCCTTTCTGGGGGAAAAACCTGAAGACAATCATCTCATCTCATATGCAGCATTTAGAATGTCTAAAATGCAGATCCGGTCAAGTCATTCTCCTGCTTACCATCCTTCAAGGCTCTGAAGTATAAGGTTCAAACTCCTTAACCAGCGCCTGATTGATTCAGTCAAATGTTTTACCATTATCAGTCAAATGTTTTACCATTATGAACTCACTTTACCTTCAACCTCTAGGTTAAAATCTCCAGCTTCCTCAGGCCCAAACACATGTACACATACAGACACATATATGTGCAAGCACATATTCACATATGCATACCATATAAGCAAGTGCATACTCATCCTATACACACAGAAATGTATGTAATATACACATACACATACTCATCCTATACACACCCCTATGCTTACCACACATATAATGCCACATCCACATACTCTTCCAATATACACATATGTTTGTTACACATACACATATGAATCTTATACACACATATACACCTGCCCTATGCACATGCACATATGCATACAATATACAAAAATACATACATGTCCTATACACATAAGGGACTTCTGGTGGCCTAATGCTAAGAAGCTGCACTGCAATCCCAAAGGCATGTGCTTTGAATCCACTAGCTAGCTACTCTGCAGGAGAAGTATGGGCAATCTCCCGTGTGATTTACAGTTACTGAAAATCCACTGGAGGGTCAGCTTTGGCTTTGGTTCCAACTCAACGGCACACACACAACAACAACATACACATACCATATACACCCACCCCATTCTATACACATACATACACATCCTATGCACACAACATACACAGACAGGTATAAACCCATGCAAACCAACACAGGCATACACACACGTGTGTTCCCATAGACATATACACACATGGACTTACAGATGTACCATGTGCACGTGCACACACACATGTGCACAGACATACACAAGCACTCTGGTATTTTGTCACAACACTGGTGTTTGACACTTGTCTATAGTGTCTTTAAAGCACTGGGTCTAGTCTCTCCCTTTTCCACACTGTAAATTCTTTATCCATAGGGAGCTGACAGTTTCAGTGTCCAAGTTGTTAGGAGCACGCTCCCAGGCCAGGAAATACGATAAGGCCTAGGACAGTCCCCTGCATACCCCGAGACTCATCCCCATAACAGGCAATGGTACGGAATCGTTTAGACGGGGTCTGTCTCTCTCCATCGCGCAGCCTAGGTGGAAGCAGATATGTGCCTCAGGCAGGAAGGAGCCAGGAGACCACTCTGAAAATTCCCTCTGCGACCAGCCTATCAGCTCAGCCTCATTTATTTACGATGCTTTTAGCTCCAAGCAGACCCATTTCCGAACTCCTCTCTCCGATATAAATTATAGTAAAGGGCTGATTTGTATCACTGTGGTGGGACAATGCCTAACCAGAAAGCATCTCCTGCCTTCCAGCAATTTCAACCCAAGGAGAGCTGAGGATTTTTTTCCCCCACCCTAATTAAGCTCTTCAGAAAGGGGGGCTGACAACCTTCAATAGGTTTCATTTTTAGGGAAAGCAATTTTGACTTATTAGACACTGTTGGCTTCAGAAATATGCTCACTAATGACTTCTATTTAAATATTTTCCTCCAGCTGAGGCTTTAAAAAAAAAAGCGAGAATACTCTGTTAATGGATTTAGCATCCCAGAAATGAAAATTTTTTCCTACCCTGGCCTCTGAACTTCCCTGATCAGATCATCCCAATACTGTCAAGGGGTCATGAGGTCTCAAGCAGCCTGCAATAATCAAACCTGTCAGAATCACCTACTGGAATGTTGAATCCCACTCTGTCTCTCCTTTTAACACTGAGCGATGTGCTGGTTTAGTCTGCAGGGAGTTATGGTGCTGATCTGAAGCGTGTGCCTTTCTGGTGCTTCGATTCTACAAACTTCTCCAGGGGAGAAAGATGGGCAATCTCTTCCTGGGCAATTTCTGCTCTCAGAAACTCACTGGAGGGTTAATGAATCGGTTCCAATTTGACAGCAATGAGATAGAGAAAGAATCTGGATGAACAAAGGGGTCAGTGGTGGCTCAGTGGCACAGTCCTTTCATGTGGGAGACCAGGGTTTGATTCTGGCCAATGCACTTCCTGCCCAGCCACCACCCGCCTGTCAGTCAAGTTTGACGTGATACTATGATGCTGAACAACTTCCAGCAAAGATTTCAGATTAGGCAAAGCCTGACAATTTACTCCTGAAAATCAGCCAGCAAAATTCCCATAGATCAATCTAGTGCTCAGCCAATCATGGGGATAGAGTAGGACCTGGCAGTTTTATTCCATTGTGTGTGGGCACTCCATGAATTGGACTTGACTTTATGGTACCTAAAAACAGCCTGTTACACACAAGCACAGTTTCAGGTGAGACCATGTCCCTGCGTTACTTAAAAGATTTCAGGAGGTCTCTAATGCCCATAAGGTTAAATCTAAGCCATCAAACCTGGCAAATAAGCTTACCCTGTTCTCTTGTGCATGCATTATATCTATTACTCTCCCTAATGCTGGTGACCTAGTGGTAAGAAGCTGCACTGCAACCCTGAAGGCACAGAGTTCGAATCCACTAGCTGCTTCACAGTAGAAAGAGGAACAATCTTCTCTCATGCAATTGACTGATTCTTCTTCAGTCTTTCTTATTCTTTCAGATGCATAGGAACAAAATAAATATGCCATGATTTGGATCAGATGCACCTTAGTCATCCTGACATCCTTGCTTTTTTGAACTGTGGTGAGATCCTTGATGACAGATTTTCCCAGTACAACACATCTCTTGAATTCTTGACTTCTGCTACTACACCATGGATGAGATCTGTACAAATGCCCAGAGTCCCCTGTTCAGAACAGTCTGCAATTGGTCTAATGTTCTACTGCTGCAATCTTGACGTTTTTAGGACTTTTTGCACTCCTTATTTTCATTTTGCCCTGGACCTGGCAAATCATGTAGCTTCCTTTACCCATATTCACCATCCACCTTCTTTCTACTTCACGCTGCTTCCTCTATTTCTATCCAGGCTTATCTGTTCTTTGACCATGAGAGATGCTGCAGGGAAGGGCGTAGTAAGGATGAAGGTGATGCAGATTGGTGGATGGATGCTGGAGTCAGAGGGCAGGGTGCAAATTTCAGCCCCACCACTTGCTGGTTACACAACCTGTCCACTCAGCTCAACCACTCTGAGCCTTTGTTTTCCTATCTGAAAATTGGGAGAATAATTGTAGTCCCTACTCCCACAGTTATTATTAACACTAGTTAAAATATAATCACAGAGCCCTCAGATAAGTTCCCGCCACAGCATGGCTTTTGATTGTTCTTGTTATGTGCTGTCAAGTCACCTGTGATGCACAGTGACCCTGTGTACAATAGACCACAGCTCTGAACCCTGCTCTATCCTGAGCCAACCTGATTGTCTCCTATACACTGACCTCCATTACCCCAGTCACTGAGTGGACCCATCTCATTGAGATTCTTCCTCTCCTGTGCTGTCCCTACACCCTCTCATGCATGATGTCCCTCTATGGATTGTTATTTCTCAGGTTTTTTATTTGTGTTTCTCTCCTCACAAAGCCTTCTCTACTGCCTAAATTCTTCATCTAGAGTCTGATGCCCTCTTGCCCATGTTCCCGAGCCATCTCTTGTGTCAATTTATAATTATGCCAGCATGTTGCAGGCATCAGTCATAAGCTGAAGGACACTTTCATTTTCAAGTGTCAGGAACTCATTCAATCTAGCGTAGGCAAAAAGAGGGGCCACTTTTAAGGATGTGATGTTTCTCACAGAAGCCAAGGGCACTTGAGTGTAGCTGAACCTCACCAGTACCTGGAATATGACCTTGAAAAGCTTCTGGAAACATAAGGAGGACCTTTTTTCTCCTTTCAGTTCTGCTTCTGACTATTGGCTCATTTATTCCCCTTAGGCTCCTTTCCTCTTCAATTCAGTCACGTAATAAAACATTATCACCCCACATCCTTCTAACTTGACCTTATAGGCCTCGCTACTGG
Organism: Elephantulus edwardii; assembly: GCF_000299155.1. Classification (NCBI taxonomy): domain Eukaryota; kingdom Metazoa; phylum Chordata; class Mammalia; order Macroscelidea; family Macroscelididae; genus Elephantulus; species Elephantulus edwardii. Next base: position 2,271,319 of record NW_006400017.1, read on the forward strand.
AAAAGTGAACAGTTTTTGACTAGTTCCAAACTCCTTCAGAAGAAGGAGGCTTAGCAGATGGATCCAGGTACAGGCTCTAGCCACAGAGCCCAACCTATGGGATAGTACTGCTCCCAGCATGCCCCATCCCTCTGTATCAGTCTCTACATATGTTTTTATCCTTCTCTAAAGGGCAAAGACTGTGCATTTTCCATCTTTCATCTCTTCAGTTACCCTGTCCAGTATCTGGAATAGTTAAGCTCTTGTTGAGTAAAGGAAAGATTAGTGAAAGAAGGGCTTATGTTTCCCATCTAGGATATTGTGCACCCTATCAGCTGTTCAGTCCTCTGCAAGAATCAGGGCAGGAGTCCACAAACCCTTCCAGGGAAGAACTTCATCTGCAGATTCTTGAGAGTCCATCCTTAAGCCCATATATTCGGGCAGAACCTTGCCTGGCTCCTGCATCCAAAGCCCCCTTAGCTTGTCTCTCCTGCTTACAGCCCAAACAAATCAGGGCTCAGTCTTCCTGAATATGCAGTGTGCAGCCTCAGGATTTAAGTTGATTTCTGCAGGAGGGAACCTGCTCACTCGACAGAATCTACACTTCCAGAAATTATTAAAGGAGCAGAATTAAATTCACGTGGGTCAGAGGTCAAGGAATGTGGAAAACAAAGCGATTCCAGCAGAACCTCAGCTAATTGCCACAGTCAGACATGCTGGAGGAGCAGAAATGCTGCTGAATTATTTACTGGGTCCCTAATACTAAAGCAAATAACAGAGGATCTGCTTCATGGTTCGGGACTGTGGGAGAGAGAGAGAGGGAGAGAGGGGAGGCAGGGATTCCTGACCAGGGATTCTCAGTGTCCACCTAAGGAGTCACACTGCATGGCAAATCCTTCCTAGAACCGCGTGGGACCAGGTGAGGTGGGAGAAAAGGTGTGGAAAGAAAAGTGTGGGCCTTGTTAGGACTGTTCAACTAACCAGAAAAAAACCAAACCCCAGTATCTCAAACTCAAAGGCTCTTTCAAGTTTTAAAAAGCATAGAAAGATGTCACTTTGAAGACTAGGGTGCACCTGACCCAAGTCACAAATTTTCAGTCATCTCAGCTGCTCTACAATCCCTAAGGTACGTGGTTCGAAGCCTCCAGGTGCTCTGAGGGAGAATGGGCAATCTCCTCCCTTGCAATTAACTGCCTCTGAAAAGCCACCTGAAGGTCAGCTATGGGCCGGTTTTGACTCAATGGGCCATAACAATAATATATGTATGTGAAAGCTGGATAGTGACTAAGGAAGATCAAAGAAGAATTGATGACTTGGAATTAGGGAGATGTTGAAAAATATTAAATATACTATAGACTTCCAGAGGAATGGACAAATTTATATGGGGACTGATTGTTCCTTGAAAGTAAAGTTGATGGAACTTTGTCTCATACACACTGGATGAGTTATCTGGACAAGTCAGTCCCTGGAGAAGGATGTCACACTTAGGCAGACTGTCAATAAGCTGCATTAGCACAGTTCTTGAAGCAATGGGCTCAGGCATTGACTGGGCTGTGCAGATAGTGCAGGCCCAGGCAGCATTTCCTTTTGTTATGCATATGGTTACGATGAGTTGGAAATGCCCCTACGACGCCCTATTCCAAGTCATGGCAACCCCATATGTTACAAAGTAGAACTGTTCCATAGAATTTTTTTCCTTTTTGATGGGGAGTAAGAGGGCTGTACAATCTTTAAGGAAGCAGATCCTTGGGCTTCTTTCCATGATGCAAATGAGTGGTCTCAGATTGCCAAGGTTCAGGTTACTAAGCAAAGGTAGACTGCATCATCCAGGGACCTTTCCCTCCGACTGAGAGAATTCAATACACTGACTTTGGATTTTACCACATTGACAGAATGTGTTAGGAACTGGGGATCTCCTCCTAAGAATCCATCTTCCTTTTCATGGATACCCATCTTGAAGAAGGGTGTTAGCAGGGAAAAACCTTCTCCTCTTTGCTGGTCTCGATGAGGAAGACATTCCCTGTGCTGCCTTTGTCTTGCGAGTGAGCTGAGAGTGATGGGATGTACCGTTCCAGCCCCTCCAGGGAGAAACCCTGCCCTGGTGCCCGCAGACTCCACATCATACGGGTTAGCCTGATTGGACGCAGTAGTGCAAAATGGGTAGCTTTTCATTTTGTTTCCACAATTTGTTCAAATCCCAGATGGAGAGGGGGAGAGCTATTTACTAGGCAGAGGGGTTTAGTAGCCCCAATATCTGCTTCATGAGCCTAAAGCTACACTACTCACCATGGTCAATATACCACTTGGCCAAAGGCATAAGTGTCCCGCCTACACCAAATCTGTTAAAACATAAACATGCAATGCAAAGGCTATTTTACATCTACCAATCTCTCTCTCTCTCTCTCTCTCTCTCTCTCACACACACACACACACACACACACACACACACACGTCTAATGCCACTACCATTGAGTCAATTCCAACTCATGGTGACATTTCATCTTGTCTCTGAGGTTATAGTGGACTCTTTTGGCAGGATTTTAGAGGCTGTAAATTACATGGGAGGAGATTGTCCATCTTTCTCCTAAGGAGCAATTGGTGGATTTGAACCACCTGACTTTGGGTTGGCAATAAACTCCTTATCCACTAGGCCACCAGAGCTCCCTCAAACAGAAAATAGATTTTCATATAAAGACAACAAAACAGCGAAGTAGTGAGGATTTTACTTTCAATAAATGGTGCTGGTTCATTTGGATGTACACACAGGAAGAAATAAATATTGATGACTATACCTCAACACCATACCAATAAGGCAAGTTATGGTTGATAGAATCTAATATACATAAGTATTAGTGTCAATAATATATAGAGAATTGTAGCTATAACTCAGGGTAATTATCTTAGCTGCCTAGTGCTGCCGTAACAAAAATACTACAAGTGGATAGCTTTAAAGAATAGGAATGTATTTTCTTATCATCCAAGAGATTAGAAGCCAGAATTCAAGGTGTTCTGGTAAGGTCTAGTGACGAATGACCCCTTTCTTGAATTAGTAATTTTTAAAGGAGGTAAAAGTGGAAAAAGAAATCTATCCACTAAAAGAAACAGAAAATATCTACCCACAATTGCAATACTGATCTCATTTTAACTTTTTCGTAAAGTAGATAAAATGGTAAAAAGAAAATAAGCAAAAATTTTTACAGCTTAGTTAAAAACAGTTCTAGAAATATGAATACTGACTGGATGTTTGATGACTGTAAATGTTTAAATATGGTAATTTTGGTGGTCATAGTTTCTCATAAGATCTCTTATCTTTTAAAGTTAATTTTTTGAAGTACATGTATTTTGAATATTATAATGTGAAGGATTTTCTTCAATTTAATTTGAGAAAGTGTAAGGATATGAATAAAACAAGACTTGACATAAATTGATAAATTGTTGGTTGATGGGTTCTTGAAGACTTTTTTTTACAGTTATCTCTCTATATGTTTGGAGCTTCCACAAATAAACATAAAGTAAAATAAAAATAATTCCTATCAACTGGGAAGAAAAGCATAAACCAATAGGAAATGGAAGAATGGTGTGCCTGGACAGTTTACTGAAGGGAAACACATGTGATCTATAAACTCGTGGAAAGATGGTCAATGCTAATAGTGATTAGAGAAATGACCAGAGCAGGACAGAATTTTGTGTTTATTCTTTTAGCACAAATATTAAGGAGTTAGAGTTATGTTCTGAAGAAGGCTTGGAGTTATCAGATCTTTTTTAGATTGTGGTAGGAGTTGAAATGGCACAACCACTCACCATATGACCCAGTAATTTCACTCCTTAGAACATATCCCAAAAGGACTCTTGTTCATTCTCATCAGAACTCATGAACAAGAATGTTCTCAGCTGCACTGTTTACAATAGTCAAACTTGGAAACAATCCATGGAAAAATAGATCAATGAGTTTATTAAGTGGAATATTACACAGCAATCAAGGCAAATGAATTACCACACATACAGCAGATAATTGTAGTGGTAAGAAACGAGGAAAGACATTCTACCTTCAATGTGTAATGCTTTTTTGATAAAATTATTTCTTAATACATATGTGTGTGTGTGTGTGTGTGTGTGTGTGTGTGTGTGTGTGTGTGTGTGTGTGTGTATACAAAGTGAGTCTTGGTAGTGTGGTGTTTAACATATCAGGCTGCTAACAGAAAGGTTGGTGGTTTGAATCCACCAAACACTCTGTGGGGGAAAGATGGGCATTCTCCTCCCATAAAGATTTATAGGTTTGGAAACCAAATAGAGGGTCACTTATGAGTTGGAACTGACTTGATGCTTGTGGGTTTTATATGTGTGTACATACACACACACTGAAGTGTTAGAACCTTGAAAATTGGCTTTTTTAGCCATTATATTAGCTCCTGTTGGAGGCATGCTCTCCAGCTAGCTTAACTGCGAAGACATGGTCTTGCTGTGGGGCTAATATAAAACAATGCTTCCACATTGTGAAAATGGTAACAATGGTGGTGGAGAGACTGTGAAGAAACTATGGCACTTCTGTGAAGAGATTGTGACAAGGTGTAACCAGAGTAATAAAGGCCACAGTTAAAAGTTTTGCTTCCTGGATGATTGAAGGAAAAAGCTTACTTGTAACTGCTCAGGAATAAAGTTTTTTTGACAATTGAGGAAATCAGAGATATTTGCATTTGTGCTGCTGAACTGAACTGTTGTTTTGATTGCCTTCAAGTTGAGCATGACTCATAGTGACCCTATGAACAAAAGGCCTGAAGCCCTCTACAACTATCGACATTTATCAAAGTTCAGACTGTCACTAACTGAGGAATTGTGCCTTGTTAATCTGGCTTGAGATTTCTGGGCTAAATTTGGACTCAATGATTGGTAGAAATAAGTTCAGGAGCATGTGAGGTGGCATGTCTGACCATGTAGCTATTTTGGTACTATAGATATTATTGATGGGGACAGTACCCCTTTAAGAAGCAGGCAGAAGTCAGACTTGGCCATCCTCACATTGCATCTGCTTCTCTCTGTGTGTCTGTCTGCCTCTCTCTCTCTCTCTCTCTCTCTCACACACACACACACACACACACACACACACCCTCCATTTGCTTTTGAGCTTCCAGTCCATCATGGTGACCTCATATATATTATATTAGAGAGAACTGTATTCCAGAAGGTTTTCACAGCTGAGTGTTTGACATTAGCTTGTTGGCTGTTTTTCTTTTTATTGTAATCTGAGTAAAACTTTACAAGTCAGATTGGTTTTCCATTGAACACATTCACACACGTTTTGCTTTATGACATTAATTATAATATCCACAATGTAACCCCACACTCTCAACCACTTCATCTCTGCGATTCTTATTTCCATGATGTTCCTAGCCTCTGGCTTTCTACCTTCTGAGATTTATCCCTGGGCAAATGCTGCCCTCTTGATTTTACATGACTGATCATTCTAAGGAGCAAATGCTTCCCTGGTGTTACAGTTCACCTTATAGGCCTGTGTAGTATGTGGATGAAAGGTGAACCATGGGGGTGAGGTTGTTTTGGCTTTTTTTTTTCTTCTTCTTCTAGGTTCAAAGGATGACTATGGGCCATAGTCTAAGGGGTTCTAAAAGTCTCTTTCACATACAGAAGCCTAGCCTTTTACATATTTTTGAGTTTTTATTTTCCTTCTACTTTTCCCATGCATATAAGGTGACTGACTAATAATACCACGCGGGAGAAGGATAGGCAACCTCCTTCTGTGCGATGAACTGCCTCTGAAAACGCATTCGAGGGTGAGTTATGGGTCAGTTCTGACCCAATGGTAAACAACAACAACAACAATAATAATACCATAGTGTATTAGTTATCTAATGCTGCTTTAACAGAGATACCCCATACAAGTGAGTGGATTTAACAAATAGAAATGGATTATCTTGGAGTTTAGGGGACTAGAAGTCCAAATTTAGGGGCCAGCTCGAAGTGCATGCCTCTATCTGTGTCTGCTGGAGGAAGGTCCTCTTTTCTTTCAGCATCTGAAGACTGCATTCTTTGGATTTCTCCAGGTTCCTAGCCTTCTTAGGTTGTCAAGGAGCTTTCTAGCCCAGGAGTCTAAAGGGATACATTCTACTCAGTAGTTCTTTCTTTGTGATGTCTAGTGATGTAGAAAGTGTTAGAAGTCACACCCTACAGCAACTTCCCTTCTATCTAGCAGGCCTGGGATGGATTAATGCTGCTGCATTGTACCCTTATCATTTTACAACCACATAGTTTCCACATTGTATCATTTACATACATGCATTCTGGGGGATGAAATGGAACCCATGACACACTGCTTGGGCCAAGCAAACTTGAATCCTCAAAAAGATATCTTTGCTCTTTAAAAAGTATGTTGTTGTTGTTAAGTGCTGTTGAGTTGAATATGACTCATAGTGACCCTATGAACATCACAGGTAAAGCTTGCCCTATCCTGTGTCATTCTTATCATCTCTACCACACTAGAGTCCATTGTTTCAATCACTGTGTCAATCCAGCTTGTCGAGAGTCTTCCCTTCCTTTGCTGGCCCTCCATTTTTCTGAGCATGATGTCCTTCTCCAAGGACTGGCCCCTCCTAACAAAACACCCAAAGTATGCGAGATGAAGTTTCACCATCCTTCCCTCTAAGGAATATCCTGTTGCACTCTCTCTAAGATATACTTGTTTGTTCCCTTGGTAGTTCATGAGATAATTAGTGATCTTCTCCAGCATCACAACTCAGAGAAATTGATTCTTCTTCTGATTTTCAGATACACAGCAAATAACTGAAAATATCACATCTTGGATCAGGTGCACCTTAATCTTTAAACTGACATCCTTGCTCTTCAGCACTTTAGAGAGGTCCCTGACTGTACCCTTTGCCAGTGCAACAGGTTTTTTATTTCCTGACTGCTGGTGCTATGGTTGTTGATTGTGGACCCAAGTAAAATGAAATAATTGGCAATTATTCTATCTTTTCTTCATTTGTCATAATGCTATTGTCCCAGTGGTAAGGACTTTTGTTTTCTAGATATTGAGATGTAATCTCTGTTGAAGGCTGAATTATATGTAGCAAGTGCTTCAAGTTTTCTTCACTTTCTGCAAACAAGATTGTATTATCTATACAATGTAAGATGCTGAGAAGTCATCCTCCAATTCTGGTGCCACATTCTTCTTTGAAAAGTCCAGTTTCTCAAATCATTTACTTATCATACAGAATGAGTAAATATGTAGAGAGGTTACAACCCTGATTCATGTGTTTGCAAACAAAAAATATTGCTGAAGATAATCCAAAAATGGCTAGGACAGTGCACTGACGGGGAATTCCCAGAAGTTCTATTGGAGTTTAGAAGAGTCTGTGATATCAGGGATATCATTGCCCTCAACCTTGGATTGACACAGTAACTGCAACAATGAGCTCAGGAGCATCAGAAATGTTGAGGGTGGTACAGGAAAGGACATGGTTTCTATCTGTTGTTCATAGGGTCTTTATGAGTAAAACGTGACTCAGTAACACCTAACAAAGATATATGTTATTTGGTGTTCTTGTAGTGTGAGTTGCAGCATATTGCTTTGCTGTATAAAGACTGCTTATGTCTACCTGTAGGAATCGACTAGCACTTCCTGGGCTGAAGATGAACAATCTCCTTCCATTAGCTATCCAGCCTTGGAAACCACATGACAGGTCATTATGAGTCAACACTAATTTGATGGTTGTGAGTGCATGTGAAAATAGCCAATTAATCAATAAAGAATAAGATATTTCTCTCATGACCAAAGATGAAGATAAGTTAGGAAACAAAGATTGTGCTTCATTTAGTTCTATGCACCTAAAGTTAAAAAAGAGAAAAAGATGGTAGATACTCATTGTAGCTTCCACAACAACTGTACACTCTCATGGCACTAATCCCAGCAGTACTTTCTTTCTTTTTTGTTAAGATTTCTTTTTCTCTTTTTCTTTTTATTTTATTATTTTGTGCATGTACCATCAAATCAGATCTAACCGGAACAGGAGGAGATTGCCCCTCCTTCTCCAGCGGAGCATCTGGCGGATTTGAACCACATACTTCTGGGCTTGTAGTGCAGCTTCTTGCCACTAGGCCACCAGAGCTCCCTACCAGCAGTGCTTTCTTGTCTGCCTGACTTCATAGCTGACTTGTACATATTTCACTAAATCAGTAAATTATTATTGAATGGTTGAATGAGTGAATGGCAGGAATCCCACCACTCTTGTTTTCTGTTGCATCTGTACCTTCTGACAGGGTGATTGATACAATTAAGTGCTTGCTGAATCAATGAATTGGCAAATCAATGTGTGCATTGATCCACAAAGGACAGGCTTTGGCTGTCATTGACTTCGTCAGTGTATCCTAGAAAAGAACCCAGTATCTGGTAGAGACTGAGTAGACAGAGGATTTACTAAGTGATGGATACTGAGGTGAGTTCGTGAAAGAGTAGCAAATGAATGAATAATTTTCTACAGGATACAATGAGGGAGTTGAAGGTCTTGCATGTCCAGACATGATCCAAGAGTTGGGTACGCATGCTAAGAGAAAGACCAGAGGAAGTGAGCATTAGGTAGATGATTTCTGTAAATGTTGAAAGAACTAAAAACTTGACCCTGCCTTCACTTTGTGTTTTTAAACATCTGCTGGGCTGTCATGGGGAAGAGAAAGCACACGCACTCCAGGTTCACAAGGGACCAGTGGGGGAAGCATCAGCAAGGCAGATTTGGGCACAATTAAAAATGAAAGAGCATGCATGCTCTGTGCACCAGACATGCGTAAGCCATTCTGCTAGCTTTTTAACATACATTCCATTCCTATTCACACCTCTTGAGGCACACATGATTTCTCCAGACTTTAGACCCAAGAACTGACAGATCACACAGTTGTGACAAGATAGCATGCAAACCCAGGACCAGCTGACTCAAATGGTACACTACTTCTTTCTATTGTTGTTGTTGTTGTTATTAGGTGCTATCTAGTCAAGTACGACTCATAGTGGCCCTATGAACAGCTATCCTGAGCCCTGCCCTATATTGCACCATCCTCATCATCTCTGAGACACAGGAGCCCATTGCTGAAGTCACAGTGTCAATCCATCTCATCAGGTGTCTTCCTGTCCTTTGCTGACACTTCATCTTTCCAAGCATGGTGCCCCTTGCCAAGGAATAGCCTTGCCTGGCTACGTGTCCAAAGTATGAAAGATGAAGCTTCTTCATCTTTGCCTCCAAGGAGCACTCTGGCCGCATCCTTTCTAGGACATATCTGTTTGTTCTTTTGGCAGTCCATCGGATGGTCAGTGCTGTCCCTAGCAATTACCAAAAACCCCATACCCATTGCTCTTAATTCTGACATAGAGTAATCTGCTAGAACAAAGCAAAACTGTCCCAAACGTTTCCTAGGCTGTAATCTGTACAGAAGCAGAATGCCACATCTTCTACCTGAAGAGAAGCTGGTGGGTTCAAACCACTGACCTTCAGGTTAGCAGCTGCGTGCTTAATCACAGCACCATCAGGCTTCCCTATCCTATCCATTAGATCTCACCAAATTAGATGTAGGATAACTTGTATGCAGAAAATTCCCCACCACCAGTTCAAGTGGAGGCTTTAGTCAATCACTTGGCTGAGAGAAGCGAGCCCACAACATGTAGTTGAAAGAACAGATTGAATTGGAATCTCTTATCCCTTGGCTGTGGGTTCACCCCTCTAGCATTGGGCCCATCCAAGCATCATAATCATTTTTTATAAAATGACTTTGGTCTAGCCAATTTACTAACAAAATCTGCCTGCCTTTAAGCTATAGCTAAGAGGCTTGCAGACCACATCTGGCTTTAAGTGTAAGGATGGCAAATCGATTTTATTTTATGTTTCAATTTGATTCAATTGGTAGTGGCTGCCTGCAGTGCTGCTCGGAAAAATAATTCCAACGCATTGTTTGGCCTCCGTGGGAAATGGTGCTTTGATTGATTAGTGATGTCTGCCATGAGTGCTGGATACTAGCTGATAGACATTTGCAGAGGACGTGTGTTTTTAACTGGTGTGCCCAAGGAGATAATCACAGAAAGGCTGGAGGCTCTATCACTAGGAAGCTTCAGGGGCGGGAGGTATGGGTGGATTCCACCTGGTGACACTGTTAGATGGGCAACACCAAAATGACTGTCTACAAGAACTTTGTGTTGAAATTTTATTTTCATCAGAAGTTATTTTGTTTAATGAAAACATCCTGTTGGGGAGCTCTGGTGTCCTAATCTGTAGGAAGTTGCTCTGCTAACTCAAAGGTTGCGCAGCTCACATCTGAGGGAGAAGGATGAGAAATCTTCTCCCATGCAGTTAGAGCTCATAGACCCAATGGAGACTCATAAAGTCAGTTCCCACTCCATGGTAATGAGTTTTTGACTCAGACTATTTATTTAAAATGACAAAAACATTATATATATCTACAAAACTAAAAATATTATACTTTTTTCTTTTAAATTTTATACTGGTTTATTTGCAAAGTTTGTATATGTTGTTTTTCACACCGGATCTTTCCCATATCCTTCATCACCACCACCCCACCCGTCAGATTGTGTGATCCTGTGATTAACAACCACCCTACCCCAGCCCATCCTCACCCTTCTGCTTTCACCCTTCCCCTGTTTGGATCCTCATACTTGTTCTACAAAAAATGGTCTTACACAGTATTTGTCCTTATCGGACTGAATTAATTCACTTAGCATAATGCTCTCCAGTCCCTCCCAAGTTAGGTGGTAATTTACAAAATTATTGCTCCTGCAAGCTGCAAAGTATTCCATCATGTGAATGTACCATAATCTCTCAATCTGTTCGATTGTGGTTATAATATACTTTTTGAAGACAAAGGTGTACCTAATTCAAGCCATGGTCTTCTCAGTCACCTGCTATGCATTAGAGAGCTGGACAATGAATAAGAATGACTCTTCTAAGAAGAGAAATTGATGTCTTTGAGTTGTGCTGGCAAAAGAGCAAACAGATGTGTCCAGAAATGATGCAGACAGAATTTTCCTTGGAGGCAAAGATGGCAGTGATTCTTCATCTTTCATACTTTGAACATGTAGCTAGGTGAGGCTATTCTTTGGAAATAGACATCATGTTTGGGAAGATGGAGAGTCAGTGAAAGAGAGGAAGACCCTCAATGAAATAGATTGACACTGTGACTTCAGTGTCTCAGAGATGATGAGGATGGAACAAGATAGGGCAGGGTTCAAGTTGGCTGGTCATAAGGTTATTCTGAGTCACACTTGACAGGACATCTTTTAACAACATCAATGATGTTCTCCTAAGAGAGCTCTACTGGTTCTGATGGTGAGGAATTGCACTGCCAACCCACAGGCAAGCGGTTCAAATCCACCAGCTTCTCTATGGGAGAAAGGTAAACAATCTCTTCTCCTGTGAGTTACAGCCTCTGAAAACTCACCGGAAGGTCACTTGTGAGTCACTCACAACTGGACAGCACACAACAACAACAATAATATCAACAATGTGGTTTCAGCAGATCCATCACTGTTACCCAATTCCAATGCTTTGAATCACATGCTTCATATGCTACAATCAATGCTGCTGTTTTTACTGTTGCCTGGGTTTTATAGCCACTGATTTGGCCCAACTTTCTGTTACTTTAGTATTATGGTAATTAGTATTTGTGAACCTGTATTATTAGTTAACTATTTTTGAGAATAGAGTAGGAATTAAAGGAAAACCTGGAGAAAAATCTTAAAAGGGTCCTCTACTCAGTTATTAATAATGTTTAACTAATAATGTTGTAATTCAATGCAGAAAGTTTATAAAATAATTTTGTTCTTACTATTCATACAATTTAACAGAGCAAAGAAACACTACATAGTTTAAAATAAAAATGTGGTGCTCGCTTCGGCAGCACATATACTAAAATTGGAACGATACAGAGAAGATTAGCATGGCCCCCTGCGCAAGGATGACATGCAAATTCGTGAAGCGTTTCATATTTTTGGACAATTCAAACAGACATTCGGGGTGGGGGAGAAGAACGAACTGGGGAGGAGGGTAGAGAAAACAGTGCAACAATGAATGAATGAGAACCCCAAATCTCTGTAAATGTTCATTAAAACTAATAAAATTTAATAATAATTTAAAAAAAATTTTTTAAAGTGTGCATCAAGGAGGTATCTTTTCTCCATACCTACTCAACCTGTATGCTGGGCAATTCATTTGAGAAGCTGGACTTTATAAAGAAGATGTAGCATCAAGATCGGAGGAAGACTCATCACCAGCATGCATTATACAGATAAAACAACTTTGCTTGTTAAGAGAGGAAGACTTGAAGTGCTTCCAGTAGAAGATCAGATATGATAGTCTCCAATATCGATTACATCCCAATATCAAGAATGAATAAAACTCCTTGTAAACCTTCAGTAAAATAAAATAATTGGGGGAAAACCCCAACCCTCTAGCAAGTTAGTTTTGAGTCAGTTCCAACTTGACAGCACATACAAACAGCAGCACGGTTTGGGCAAGCTACATCTCAGTCCTCAAACAGATCCTTTTGTAGCCCACTTGCCCAGTATAATCTCTTATTGACTGGTTTCTTGACTGCTGCTTCCATGGTGTAGACTGTGGATCCAAGTTAAATGAAGTTCTTGACCACTTCAATCTTTTTCTCTATTTGTAATGATGTTTATTGGTCCAGTTGCCAGGATTTTTATTCTTTTGTTCTCGAATTATACATTCTGAAGGTTGTAGTATTATATCTTCAACAGTATGAGCTTCAACTCGTGTTCACTTTCAGCAAAGTAGTGTCATATACATATTTCCTCCTGTTATGGAGTCTTCCTCCAATCCGGATGCCTGATTTGCATGACGAAAGTTAAACAAGGGTTCAGCTCTTTCATTCATAGGGTCCTTATGAGTTTCTATGATTCCTGATGGCACTTAACAAAAACAACCAACAGTTTAAGGGTCCAGTCCTTGGGAAATCACATCATGCTGAGAGAAATGGAAAGTCAGAGAAGTAAAGAAGATCTTCAACTCAATGGCTTGATAAGGTGACTATAGCAATGGGCTTGAGCCGTGTTTCAGATTGTGAGGATGATGTAGGATAGGGCAAAGGTTGTATTTGTTGTTCATAGAATTGCTGTGAGTCATAGAGCTCTGCTGGCCTAATGGATAGAAAGTTATGCTATGAAGCCAAAGGTGGATGATTTTAATCTGTGTCCCTCAGGCCTGGTTTAATTGTTTTTGGTCAAACATTCTTCTAAGTGGTATAGCACTGGTCTGTACAGAGGTAACTCGTGGTTGCTGTGATGCTAAACACTGTGACACTGATGTGTCAAATGCGATAATGGTCACCCATGGTGGACAGTGTTTGATGGAGCTCCCAGATTAAAACAGGCTTGGAAGCAGGAGTGGCATCGCTTCTGCAATAACTTGCCTCAGGAAACTATTAACTTAAAGAAACAATCAAAGTTACACAAGTGCACAAATCTTTCATGCATAGGGTCACTTTGAGGCACTTAACAACAACAGTCTAACTCCGTAGATTTGTTCCTCATGCAGATTGAATATGTATGGTGAAATATACAATTCTCATGCACATCTTTACTGATCTGGGGGGAAGAAATCCTTACCACTTGACTAATAGGCAATATCCTGATAGATGGAGAAAAGATTGAAATTTTAAACGATTTCACTGTACTTGGATCCACAATCAACATTGTTTGTACCAGCAGTCAGGAGATCAGGAAATGTATCTCACTGGGAAAATCTGCTGTCAAGGACCTCTCCAGAGAACTAAAGAGCAATGATGTCAGTTCAAAGACTAAGATGCACCTGATCCAAGCCATGGTTTTCTCAACTGTTTGATCTGCATCTGAAAGTTGGTCAATGATTAAAGATGACAGGAAAAGAATATGGTACCTTTGAGTTGTATTATTGGAGAAGAGTACTGAATATTCCATGGACTGTTAAGAGAACAAGCAGATCTGTCCTAGAGAAGGCGAAACCAGGGTGCTTCTTGGAGGCTAGGATAGTGAAACTCATCTATTTTAGGCATTTTGTTAGAAGAAATCAGTTCTTGGAGATGGATATTGTGCTTGGAAAGGTGAAAGGTCAGAGAAAAAGAGGAAGACCCTCAACAAGATGGTTTGACACAGTGACTGTAACAATGGGCTCAAGTATGTCTGAGATGCTAGGATGGCACAGGATAGGCCAGGGTTCAGATTCGCTGTTCAGAGGATTGCTGTGAGTCGCAGAAATCTCACAACAACAACAACAACAACATACAGTTAAACAATTTACTTTATCGTACTATTCTCTGATTACAATTGATATAAATATTGCCAAGTGTTCTGCATGGTCTGGTATGAGAGGAGGTCCCTGGACCAGGGGCTGTAAAACAATGAATTACTGCACTGGGTGACACCAATCTTAATGACACCACTGATAAAGCCACTTTGGTCTAAGAAAATATCAAAGCGTGTTGTCTTCAAGGCCAGAAAAGGGATTAATTTTCCAACATGGAGATTTACAGCAGCTCCGAATCCAATTCCTCAATCACTTGACTTACTTCCTGTGGGCCTGTCCTTTAATTAGGAAGCTCTGCAAACACTTCAAAGCTCAGTTGTTCCCTGACTGTCCCACCCAGCCTCTGCCTCTGCCAGTTCCCTAATCCCCTGCCACCTTCTTCCCAGAACACCAGGCTGGGTTTTGATCATCCAAATCGAAATAGATACTCCCTGCTGAGAAGTAAATAGCTGTCCCCATGCTTGGCCACATCCCTATCCCTGAGTCAATTAGAAACATGGCTGCCTTCCCACGCTCTGTGGAAGGAGGACCTCTATCTCATTCCCTCCTTGGGTATCTGGGGGGTGTTTTGGTCCCACGACAGCCTGCCCAGAAATTCTGGGAGCCTTCCTTGGACAAAGAGCCTAAGAAGTTATTGCCACATGCTCGCCGCCTGTCCAATGACAACCCACTCTCACCCAGGTGCCTAAGTGGCTGCCTTTTGAGCTCAAATCTACTATCAATTGCTGTGTTACTCTGAGTAAGTCACATTGAGCTGCACTTTTATCTAAAATTATAACAATATTATAAATTCATTTTTGTTTTGTCAGAAGGGATTGTCTGCTTTATTCACTGATGTGTCAATCATGAGTCTTCAAAGGTATGCTACTCCCAAAGTTTGAATTCAGATCTTGTCACCTCTTCCCTCTCTAGCACTTATGCCTAGTTAGACAGGAACTTCTGATGGTCTAGTGGATAAAGAGTTGGGCTGCCAACACAAAGACAGGAAGTTGGAATTCACCAGCTGCTCTAAAGGGAAAGAAATGGATAATCCCCTCCCATATGGTTTATGGCCTCTGAGAACCTGCTGGAGGGGTTGGCTAGAGTTGGTTCCAAGCCGACAGCACATAACAACAAAGGCAGAACTTCTTGCTATTTTTCAGTCAGGGATGCTGCTATTTAGATTTGCTATCATCTCTGCGTGGGTAGGACATCTAGTCATCTTGGAGAAGATATCTGTTTTGCTGGGGAGAATTCATGAAAGCATCCCTCTTAGTGAGGGGAGGGGGCACAGCCAGGTACCCTGGGAGAAATGAGTGACAGGAGGTGTCAAGATCTGGCCAAGACCACAGCTCCCAACATTCCAGAATTGCTCATTGGGAAAGAGAAAGGAATCCCTGGCACTGCAAATGTTTAACACACCCAGCAGCAACGGAAAGGTTAGAAGATTGAGACCATCCAGGGGCACCTCAGAAGAACAGCCAGATGACTCACTACAGAAAAATCAGCCACCGGATGCTGTTCAGAGTGCGTTTCTGCTCTGACAAGCACTGAATGTCGTCCAGAGCTCAGCTCGGCTCTGACATGCAGAGTTACTGTGAGATGCAGCTGGTTTGGGGGAAAGAAATGTTCAAGTACTTCTTCCTCACCACTGATGTTCCATGATACAGGGCTTTTCTGGTAGTTGGGAGGGTCCTAATGGCAGAAAAGAACACTGTGGTAAGGCCCTGGACTGAAGATTCTGAGCAAGGCTCAACCCCAGGGAATGGGCGGTAAGCTTGTCTGGACTGGAGCGGGGCTGAGTGGCCTGGAAGTTCTTCTTTGCAAGCCTCTTTCTAGGTAAAGGTTGTGCCCCAGCGAGGATGCTGCAACTACAGTGTTAAACAGAGAGGTTTGTACCTAGGAACGAAGAACCATCACCACAGGCTTCTTAGAATGTGGATCTACCTACGGAATACAGTATCCATTAGCCACATGGGCTATTTTAATTAAAACAAAGTGGAAAGATTCTCACCGCTGGACTAATTGGCAGCATCAGGATGGATGGTGAAGAGATTGAGATTGTTAACAACTTTAGTCTGTTTGGCTCCACAGTCAACACTCTCGCACCAGGAGCCAGGAAATAAAAAAACGTATTGACATGGGAAAGTCTGCTGTTAGGGACCTCTCCAGGGTACTGAAGAGCAATGGTGTCACTCTGGAGACTAAGGTGCATCTGATACAGGCTATGGTCTTTGCAATCACTTGTTATGCATCAGAGAGTTGGACAATGACTAGGAAGGATAGAAGGAGATTTGATGTCTTTGAGCTGTGGTGCTGGAGAAGAGTATTGAATGTACCCTGGACTGCCAAGAAAACAAACAGATTCATCCTGGAGAGGGTTAAACCAGGCGACTCTTTGGAGGCAAGGATTCTGGGGCCTCGTCTGACATACTTTGGACATGCTGTAAAGAGGGGCAGGTCCTTGGAGAGGGACATCATACTTGGGAGGGTGGAGGCACAGCGCAGGAGGGGAAGACCCTCTATGAAGTGGATTGATTCAGTGACTGGGGTGATGGGGGTGGGTGTATCAGAGACAGTGAGATTGGCACAGGACAGAGCAGAGTTTAGGGCTGTTGTACATAGGGTCGCTATGAGTCGCAAATGACTCGCCAGCACGTAACAACAACAAAGGGGAAAACTTAGCTCCCCATTCACCGCTGGCCACATTGAAAGGGTTCATTAGCCACATGTGCCTCGCTGTACTACACATCACAGAATTACAGATCCTTTTCATCACTGCAGAAAGTTTTCTCAAACAAAGCTGATCAAGTTTTCTTGCCCTTGGTACTACTGAAATTTATGGAAAACCTCTAAACTCAAACTCACTGCGGTCCATTCGGAACCTACTCCTAGATGACCTCCCAGTGGGTTCTCTGGAGTCTGTAAACTGCATGGGGGAGACTTGCCCATTGTTCTCTTGTTGAACAGCTGGTGGATTTCAGCCGTGGGTTGGCAGTGCATCTCTCTATAAAGTAGGCCACCAGCGCTCCCTGTGGTCAATGTCTCCCAAAGTCAAGGTCAAACAGCTCTCATGGTGAGGGCGGGGGTGGGGTGGGGGCGAGAGCTGGATAAAAACCACTCAAGCTGGAGCCACTGGGCTGGCTAGACCAACATAAACATCATTCAGAGTTGGCCAAAGACACAACTGGATGGGGACTAGTTTTTCTCAGGACCCTGGGATGACAGTGACAGAATCCACAGAGGGCTCCGTGAAAATGTGACCAGAGTTCTTCAAGAATTGAAAAGGTGACACAGGAGAGGGGAGGGCCATCCAGACAATGAGAAGGGTCACCCAGGTCACACAGGTTACATTTGTATCCAGGCACCTGGCCCCCGAGCCTCCTGTCTGTTCTCCCCGGAGTAACATGTTCTGTCTGGAATAACCCTGTACATAGGTCTGACAGTGAGCCCCACCATAGTGGATAATGGGGGTCACTGAAGGATTACTCTCATTGAATGGTGTTTGTTGTGCCTCATTCCCTTGGGTGAAGAGCAGAAGAAAGTGCCCACTGAGTCTAAGGTGCTCCTCTGGACCCCTCCTCCGGGCAGTGATCTGTCCCATTACGACAGGAGGGTTTTGCCTGGTCCTTAGAGCTCACCACATCCCACTGGACATATTGGTCAACCAGGTTCACCTGGGAGCACATGAACCAGCTTTGTCCAATGAAAAATAGTACCGGCGACTCTGGAGTAACCATGGCAACTGCCTTCTGAACAGGATTAGTGTTACTTTATCTGAAAGTTCTCTGTTCCTTCAGTTTTCAGAGGCTCCAAAGTTCACTGGATTTTTAAGTGTGGTTTTATTATATCTTGGAGCAAAATCTTTTTGCTGCAGCAAGCCTTCCCTGAGTCAGTTATGAAAGCCGACAGGAAAGTGTCTCGAAATCAGCTCTAAACACATTCGTTTCCCCCAACTGGCTCACAACCCCTGTGTATTTTTACTCTTAGTGAATATAATCGCATAGGCGGTCATGTCCTCTAGTTGTAGGTGACCAGCTCTATCCCTTGGGGCTCCTCCCAGCTGTCCCACCCACATAGCCTAGGGGAGAAGTTTTTAAATGAAGAGAAAGTCAAGGGAAGCAGTTGCAAGACCAAAAACGGATGGCCCTTCAGGCTCAGGTTAAGTCTCACCTCCAGGAAGCATTTCCCCTGCCTGTCCTAACTGTGTGACCACCCACATCTGTCCGAGTCTCTGACAGAAGGGTCCCCCAGGCATCTGCGGGCTTCTCAAGGCAGGGAGACTGCCAGAGTCAGTTCTGTAGCTGACCAAAGAAAGAAGAACTTGCTAAAGCAAAGTTGGATGAATGAATCCAAACCCATCTCAGCTTTCTAACTGTAGGACTATAGGTGAGAAGGTTTACTACTTAGGGCCCCAATTTCCTTAAGGGATGCTGTTCAGCATTCAGTTGTGCCTAACTCATTAACGACCCCATGGACAACAGAATGAAATGTTGTCCAGTCCTGCACCATCGTCACAACTCTTAGTGAGCTAGAGTCTGCTGTCTAGCCACTGTGCATTTTCAGCGCTGTATCAGACACTATTCTGCTGTGAACCACAGGGCTCTCAACGGCTGACATCTGGGGAGCCTCAGTGAGATCGTTTGACAGAGTCACCGCCACAGTGGGCTTGAGCATGACAAAGAGAATGAGGATGTCATAGGACAGGGCGAGTTTCAGATCTATTGTTCATAGGGTTACACTGAGTCACCGTGGACTTGATGACATCTAATAACAACAAGCTTTGGTGGCCTAGTGGCAAGAAGCTGTAATCCCAAAGGCACACATGGTTTGAGACCACCTGCTGTTCCGAGGGAACCGGATGGGCAATCTCTTCTTGTGCGATTAAACGCCTCTGAAAATCTGCTGAAGGGTCAGCTATGGGTCAGTTCCGACTCTGCGGTACACAACAAACAACAACAATGGCAACTTCTGGGGTAGATTCTCAAGCCTTTCCTCCAAGTCTGTGTTAGTCTGGAAGCTCCACTGAAAGAAGTCCACTATGGTGTGACCCCGTTGATATTTGAAACACTAATGACGGAACTTTGGGCGTCATGACTTCCAAGAACAACTGATAGACGGGAGGGGTGGGGGAGGGAGGTGGGGGCGTGGTTTCCCATTTTAAAGGGGTGAGTGAGATTAAATTAACAGGCCAGCCCGTTGCTGCTTAACAAGTATTCTCTAATGGAATGAATGAATGAATCAACTAATTAATTCTCTGCTGTGCCCCTTGCAGGGCTTACATGAAGGAATGATTATGAAAGTTTATTATAAGCCGTAAAGGGCTCTTAAGTGCATAGGATCATTGTTAAGGGAATTGTGGCTAATTATAAAACCACCACCACTGTCTGGCCCTACCCTGCCCACAGCACTGCTTTCTGCAAATCCTGCTCAGCTGGGGCTGGCCTCTTCTTCGTGCCCTTCCTCCACTGTTCACAGAACACAGCCCAGGATCCTGGTCTTGGGAGAGAAGATCCCGTTATCAGGCTCTGC
Source organism: Elephantulus edwardii (assembly GCF_000299155.1). Classification (NCBI taxonomy): domain Eukaryota; kingdom Metazoa; phylum Chordata; class Mammalia; order Macroscelidea; family Macroscelididae; genus Elephantulus; species Elephantulus edwardii. The sequence continues at coordinate 2,291,115 of NW_006400017.1, forward strand.
CTTTGGCCCATATTCTTGGACTTCAACTCTCAGAGTTCATATTTAAAGAGCTTCCTCCTAAGAGAGTGAAGGGGGCAACTAAAACCAAAATCAGTTGTCATTACCTCAGTACTAGTCGTGATGACCACATGTACATTAGAGTCAAATTGGGCTCCACAGATGGTTTTCAAGGGCTGAAATTTTTTTTTTTGGAAGCAGATCGCCAGGCCTTTCTTCTGAGGTACTTCTGGGTGGACTCGAAGCTGCAACCTTCCCGTTATTATCAAAGAGCTCACCATTACCGCATGAAGTACTTTCACTAAATGCTAAAGTTAAGATGCTGGGCTTTGGTTTATCAAACGAGATTGTGTTGGGGTCAAGGGAGAAATGAAAGAACCTGTCCATGGCAGCCTGGCCGTCTCTCTGGGTCTGAGCGTGCACCAAAGACATTTGCTTTTCAGTTTCTTTAAGGTGAATGCGCCTTTGGACAGAGAAGATGGGGAAGAAGGTATCTTGTGACTCCAGACGGTCCTCACAGAGCCCTACAGCCTGCTCACAGGGCTGGGTAGTTTCTAGAAAAGTTCAGGGACAGATGTGGTCAGTGTGGAATTAGTACGAAGGGCATAGTGAGGTACCACTCACTGCACACCGCACAGTGATTCATGGTGTGTTGTCCATTCTCCTCATCCGATGGGATGTCTGTGTGTGAGAGTGAAGGACAGCTGATGTGGAGCTGAACACAAGGTTGTCTGGGGCTCCCTCTCACCTGGGCATGGCAGACAGACTCTGGGGTGGGGGTGAGGTAAAGGTATAGCGGAGACTCTATACGGGCCTCTCTCGGTGTCAGTGACCCCCCCCCCACCCGTTTGAGGGGACTGAGCAGGGCCACACGTCAGAGTCATGTGGCCTGGGAGGGATGGGATAGAAGAGCTGTCTTCCAAATCATAGGGTTACTCTTGTGAGCGAAAACCTGCGCTGGAGTACTCTGCTCTGTCCACCACTGTGGCTCCCTTCATGGCATTGTGACTGACCCTGAGGTCGGGGATGGCCAGGAAAAGGAAGAAGTACAACATGTGACTGGTGCCCAGCATGTTCCAGACACTGTACTAGGTTCGTTGGGCCCCACAGTCACTACCAGTCCCCGCGTTCATTGTTCACTGGTTCATGGTAATTCCATTTGCGTCAGAATATAAACTGCGCTCCGCAGGGTTTTCAGTGGCTGGGATTGGGGATTGTGGAGCTTTGGGTTTGTTGTTTTTTTTTTAAGTTTATTGCCAGGCCTCCTTCAGAGGCATCTCTAGGAGTCCTTGAACTTTCAACCTTCTGGTTAACAGGGTGATACCTGACAGTCAACTTCAGAAAGAAGTAGAGCCCAGTTATCTTCTAAAAGTACAAAAAGTTGCCATGCGTTGTGGTTGATACTCCAACAACTGGCTTTCATATTCTGTACCTAACATAAACTGTGCCCAGCGGAAGTTTGGGGGATACTTGAAAGAAGAGGTGCGGAGAAAAAGGAGAAGTTCTAGGCCCTCGCTGCTCAGCACACTGTTCTTGGCCTGGGCCATGTTAAATTTCTGATGCCCCTCTGTAATGGCCCCCCAACTCCGGCTTGCCTACTACTTCAAACCCGGCCTTATAAGAGCCTCGGGTGAGGGCTGCTGAGTGAGGGGGATGGGGGCCCTAAGAGCAGTGAAGTACTGAAGGTTCCAGGGATGGGTGTCCGTGCAAAGACAGTCTCCACCAGAATCTGCAGGTCCAGAGCCTTTGAAGGAACACCTTCTCTGTTCGTGACAAGGGCATCGTTTATGCCCAAACTGTCAGTGCCCAGGCTGGACTCATCACAGGCATCTTATAAACACTGGCTTCCCTCTTGAGTGTCACAATCTGCAGGAACATTCTCGCCAAAGCAACTCTAGTAAGGTTGTCTTTCACCCTATTATCCTGCTGGTGTTGGTGTCTAAAATTAGCCAGTCGATACTATAAATACCGCTCAAAGGTCGGGCCTCCCACAGCCCTTGGCGGGACGCTGCGGCCCTGAGTGACTTTGAGCGAGTGAAAGCTCACAGCTACTTAGGTTTCCACACCTGCCTGGCAACAGCTCAGGACTGCAGCATCTGAGTCTTCCCTTTCCTGGCCTCATATGAACAGTGTCACCATATCCGCTTTTTCCCCTCTCTCTCTCTTTGGAGTGGTCTCATGGTCCACCTACCTGGGGAGGTGTGAGGATGTCTGGTGACAAGCCAGCCCCTACCAGAATCCAGAGCGCCGCCTCTTTTGAAAGAATGCCTTCAAGGTCCCTTACCACTGCCTGGCCTCACCATTCTTATCTGGATGGCTCTGCTCCTTCTGTACCAGTTTTCGGCCTTCAGTTCAATCCTCCACACTGAACCCTAGACAAACTTCCTTCCTTCCTTCCTTCCTTCCTTCCTTCC
>NW_006400017.1:2293917-2412275 GCF_000299155.1 Elephantulus edwardii
CCCTCCCTCCCTCCCTCCCCCCTCTCTCTCTTCCTTTATTCATTGAGGTCAAGTTGGGAGTGACTCGTGGCTGACCCTCTAGCAGGTTTTTAGAGGCTGTAAATCACACAGGAGGAAATGACCCGTTGACCAGTGGATTTAAATTGCCAGAGAAGCATGGCTTTTTGGTCAGCAGCTCAGCTCTCTCCAAGTAACCCCCACCAGAATTCCCTCAACAGGAGCTTTCTTGGAACACTCATTAAGGGATGTTAACTACTAACCAGTTACCTTGGAGCTAAGTCTGACTCTCTGTAACTTAATCTGTGCCAGAGTAAAATTTTACTCTGCGGGCTTTCAAGGGCTAGTTGGTCAGGTGTTTTGTTTTAAGTATTAAATTGCCAAGTCTTTCTTCCAAGGTGCTTCTTAATAGACTTGAACTTCCAACCTGTTGATTAGTAGGTAAGCATGCTAATCTGTACTGTTCAGGGACACTGTGTTAGCATTTACTGAGTGATCATCACGTGCCAAGTCCAGCACTGAGCACTTGTGTTATGTGTGTCTGTTGTGCACTGTCGCGTCTGAACTGGTCACAGTTGACCCTCCAGCGGGTTTTCAGAGGCAGTTAATCACATGGAGGAGATTGCTCATCCTTCTCCCGCAGAGCAGCCATTCGTACCTTGTGTCTTTGGGATTGCAGTGCAGCTTCTTACCACTAGGCCACCAGAGCTCCTTGATCACTTTAGATGTACTCATTCACTCATTCTTCAGAAAAACCCTTAGACAAAGCTATTCTTGACATTTCCATTTCACAGCTGGGGAAACTGAGGCTCAGAGTAGTTGAGTAAACGGCGTAAGGGCCATAGCTACACAGCAGCAGATCTGATATTTGCCTCCAGATACATTTGATGATATAGTCTTTATCTTAGTTTGGATATCATGCTGAGCTGCATGGGGCTAGATATAGGAGGCATATCCCTGCCTTCAGGTAGCTCATTGCTTTACGGGAGATAAACAGATAGAGTGAACTGATAAAACAATGAGATGGGTGGGATTTGAAATGTGTAATATACTGTCAGGCCTGCCTGGGGTCTTGGGGAAGAGTTGACTGCCTTACCTATGATTTGGTGTTTGAACTAGGAGATAGCTCAGCTTTCTTCCTTGGAGAAGCTGGTGGATTTGAACCGCCTCTGGATTAGAAGCACCCTCTCTTTGAACTATGCCATCAGAGTTCCTGAGGAGTTTTAACTTGGAGTTGGAGTATAAGTTGGACCAAAAAGTTAAGCAAACCCATTGTTGTGAGGGTGAAAAGAAAACCTACGACTGGGACAAACATTTGGTAATACCATCATCTCAGACAAGAGTCTTACAACAAAAGTTCACAGAATACTCCTGGGCTTCCACAGGAAAAAGACTGATAACCCATTATAAAATGGGCAAAAGACCTGGAAAGAATTTTCACCGAGGGAGATATTCGAGTGGCAAACAGACACATGAAGAAATGTTCCAAATCACTGACAATAAGAGAGATGCAAATCAAAACCACCAATGAGTAAGAGTGGCAAAGTTTAACAGGGCATCAAGTAATAAATGTTGGAAAGGATGTGGCAAGAAAGGAACTTTTATACATTGTTGGTGGGATAGTAAATGGTACAACCATTATGGAAGGCAGTTTGGCGCTTCCTCAAAAAGCTGAACATAGAAATTCCATATGACCCAGTTATTCCACTACTTGGAATATACCCTGAGTAACCAAGAACTGAGGCACAAACTATTATTTATTTGTACACCAAAGTTCATAACAGCATTATTCACCATCGCAAGAACATGGAAACAGCCCAAATGTCCACAAATGAATGGATGGAGAAATTATAGTACATTCACACAATGGAATACTTTGCAGTACGCAGGAGCAATGATTTTATAAATTATTACCTAAATTGGGAGGGACTGGAGAGCATTATGCTGAGTGAACTAACTCAGTCCCACAAGGACAAGTATTGTATAAAACCATTATCGTAGAATGAGTATAAGGATCCAAGAAGGGTGGGAGAGGCTGGAAGCAAAGGAATGAGGATGTGCATGGGGAGGGGGATTAATCATGGGTTTGTACAATTTGATGGTAGGGGGTCAGGGAAATTGAAAGAATTTGTTCTTGAAAACAATGTATTTGAATTTTGTAAATAAATTAGTAGAACCCCTCCTTCCCCCAAAAGAGAAAAAACCCACCCCGTTGTTGTGGAGTCAGATTCGACTCAGAGGACCACCCCCCCGCTCCCCTGCAAGTGATGGAGCAGACCTGCCTTGGCAGGATTTCCCTGCTGTGACCTGACAGACTGCTGAGGCTTATCTTCCAAGACATCTTTGGGTGATGCTGAACCGCCTCTGTGGGTTAGGTGGTTGTTGTTACGTGTCATCAAGTCACCTATGACTTATAACAACCTTATGGGCAACAGACCCAAACCTTGCCCAACCTACATCATCCTCATCATCCCTGATAAACTCGAGCCCATTATTACAGTCACTGTGTCAACCCGTCGCTTTCTGGAAACTCCTATTTCTCTGAATCCCCACCTTTCCCAGCAAGATGCCTTTTTCCAAGGACTGTCCCTTCCTGCCACCATGCCCTAAGTATGTGAGATGAAGTTTCACTATCCTTGCCTCTAAGGAGCACCTTGGTTGCCTTTTCTTCAAGACAGACTAATTCACTCTTCCGGCAACTATGTGCTATTCAGCAGTCTTCTTTAAAACAAAGGCATCAATTCTGATCCAAAGACATGTAATGATATATATAACTATATATGTACACAGATGATACAACACTGCTTGTGAAACTGAGAGGGACCTTAAGTGTTTGCTGTAGAAGGTCAACGACTGAAGCCTTCAATATGGATTGAAGCTCAACATCAAGAAAACAAAGATTCTCACCGCTGGGCAAGTTGGCAGCATCATGATAGATGATGAAGAGATTGAGATTGTTAAAATTTTGATTTGCTTGGCTCCACAATCAACATTCTAGATACCAGCAGACAGGAAATTAAAAGATGAATTGCATTGAGAAAGTTCCATGTCAGAGACCTCTCCAAAGTACTGAAGAGCAATGATATCAGTCTGGAGACTAAGGTGCTCCTGATTCAGGCCACATTTTTTGCAACTACTTGCTATGTGTCAGAAAGCTGGACAATGACTAGGAATGATAGGAAAAGAATGCCTTTGAGCTGTGGTGCTGGAGAAGAATACTGAATATACCATGGACGGCTAGGAGAACAAACAGGTTCATCCTGAAGAGGATGAAACCAGTCTGCTCCTTGGAGGCAAAAATTCTGAAGCTTTGTCTGACATACTTTGGACATGTTGCAAGGAGGGACCAGTCTTTGGAGAGGTATATCATGCTTGAGAGGGTGAATGGACAGTGCAAGAGAGGAAGACCTTCGTTGAGATGGATTGATTCAGTGACTGGGGAGATGTCGTAGGTGTATCAGAGACAGTAAGATTGACACAGGATAGAAAAGGGTATAGAGCTCTACATAGGGTAGATATCAGTTGCAAGTGACTCGACCGCGCATAACAACAACTACGTGTGTGTGTGTGTGTGTGTGTGTGTGTGGGGTGTGAGTCACTGTGCCACAGAACCGAAGCGACTCATAGCTGTCCTTTTTTTAATTCTTAAGTCTATTAAATTCTAGATAGATTAAATATGTAAATGAAATCATTAAATACAAAGCAAAAGAAATTTTTTTTTTTTTACTTCTTCCAAGACTCTATTTGTTCTTTAGGTATGATCAAGACTCTTCTCCAACATCCCAACTTAAAGGCATCAATTCACCTTCTGTCATTCTTAGTCATTGTTCAACTTTTTTTTTGTTTTTTAAAATTTTTTTAGATTTATTAATTGTTGTACATTTTTCTATCTCATTCCCCCTCTCCTAGTCCCGTCACAATGCACCCCTTGTTCCAGATTATTCTCATATATATAATGTATAATCTTATATTTCTTTCAAACAATTCTTACCCTCATCTGTTCTAATGAAGTGCTCATTATCTATCCACTTTTTCCTCAATCTCCCTCCAACCCCCTCATATCTGTCCTATTTTATAACAGTGGTGTGATGCAAGGTTTGCCCACAATCACCTCTCCTATTCAATATTGTATTGAAAGTCTTAGTGAGAGCAGTAAGACAAGACAAGGACGTAAGAGGTATCCAAATTGGCAAAGAGGAGGTAAAACTATCTATATGCAGATGATATGATAGTATACTTAGAAAATCCTAAAGATTCAGTGAGAAAATATTGGACAGTCATCCAATTCAGCAAAGTAGCAGGGGACAAGATCAACATACAAAAATCAGTTGGATTTCTCTACAGTGACAAAGAGAAATAGAAATGGAGATAGGAAAAACAATACCCTTCACAATAGCTATCCATTTGGTTTTGAGAGGCACTAAATTGCACAGGAGGAGACTATTCCTTTTTCTCCCTTAGAACAGCTGGTGGATTCAAACCAAGTGCCTTAGAATTGGCAGCACAATTTCTTACCAGTAGGCCACCAGAATATATATATACACTCCCACACATATATTTGTATATAATATATATTACATAAGCTATAATTACACTTAATAATGAAATATTATGTAATAGGTAATATATATGATATAATAAGTATATAATATGTATTATATAATATATATCTATATATATATTACACCTTCTCTTTTGTTTTTATTGGTTTGAACTAGAACTTACAATTCTATTGGTTTTTAACTCAAATACGTTTTGTCAAATACAGTTTCAATCATACATATGTGTATGTACATATAATTTTCCAATACTTTAGAAGAATCATTAAATTGCAGTAGGTTACCAGAAACCTCTGCACACCGTAAGATCTTGGGCCAACGTGAACAGTGCCATGAGTAAGACCTATCTGTTAACAGAAAGGTTGGTGGCCAACCTTGGGAGGAAGTCTTGAGCACCTTTGCATGTAGAGATTACACCCTCGGGCAGTCCTACTCTGTCACACAGGGTGACCATCAATCTGAACTGCATCACAGCCACCCAACAAGAGCAACAGCAGAAGTTTCTGTAAACCATGAGGTCTTGGATCAACGGGAGTTATGCCACATCACACCATCACTCTACCCACTGTTTCCTGCACAGACCTTCTGCAGTCTCAACCCTGAGCCTTTGCCTCTAACAGTCACTGGCCTTTGCTCAAGGTTTTTCCCTTTCTCTAAGTCTCCATAATGAGTCTGTCTAGCACCAAAGCGATGCACTAGCTTATGAGATTAGCATTGTCTTCTCTCTGAGATCATGTGCTTTCCTAGGGCAGAGGGTTGGGTTCCTCCAACCTGAAAGTCCCTGGCCAGGGCTGTGACCATGGGGGACCCCTGATTCATGCTGGTTTAACTGGATTACAGTGAAAGAATCTGGGGGAGCAGTCTTCTCTCCTTCAATCTCTCTTCCAATCAGATGTCTAACTGCTTCTCTAGGATAGGAATTAATTGAATCAAGGACCATTTTCCTAGAGAAAAGAAGCCAATTTAGGATTTTAGAAATAATTGCAGTTCCGTGTTATGTCCCATTTGGGGAAAGAGAAGGAACTCGGATAAACAAGCTCACAGCAAGCTGGCAGAGGTGTCGCCATTTTTCCTAATAAAGGATGCACTTAATCTCTTATAAGATCACTTCCAAAGTGCCCTCCCACTGGCCAAGATGTCCTCAAACCCCTAAACATCCCACCCTCCTCATGGGGGGTGCCAAGTGGGAGCCCCAGGCCTCCTGGCTTCGAGCCAAGTTCTGGCTGCCTTCTCAGTCTTCAGCTTGACATCTGCTCAGGCTTTGCCAAACTCCAGGAATTCTCAATACTCTGGAGCTATCAGTCATCTGGTTGGTCCCCATTGCTCCCTCCCAGCCTGTCCTCTCCCAAGTCCACTTTAAATATGGCCTCATCTGGTAAACTCTTCTCTACTGAACAGAATGCTGTTGTTGTTGTCGTTGTTGTGTACTGTAGAGTTGGAACTAGTCCATAGCTGACCCTTTGGTGGGTTTTCCGAGGCAGTTAATCACACAGGAAGAGATTGTCCATCCTCCTGCAGAGCAGCTGGTGGCCTGGAACTGTGTGTCTTCGGGATTGCAGGGAAGCTTCTAGCCACTAGGCTACCAGGGCTCCCTGAACAGACTGCTACTACTCCTTAAATGTCTATACATCTCTACTTTAATACATTGCAAGGATTTTATTATATGGTTTCCCTGCTCCTCCTAACAACAACAAAAATCCCAGACAAAACCCTGTCAAATTCATTAGTGTCTAGTCGGACCCGCCTGGGCATTTCCAGAAGATGTCAATTGCACAGGAAGAGACTGTGGTGGGTCCCCACAGCCAGAGAAGCATGGCTTCTGGGTTAGCAGCACTGTTCCCTGGAGATGACACCGCTAGAGCCCCCTTAAAGGGCCTGGGACAATGTCTGTGTTTCCAGAGCCAAGCAGAGGATGGGAGGAGAGAAGGGATTGCTTCCTTTCCATCTTGGGCATGATCAAACGTCCCTCTGGAGCATACTCTGTTCTTTCACAGTTTGGGGTCCTGGTTATGCTAAGAGTTGGTGGTTTCAGCCAAACAGAGTTTAGATCAAAGTCCTGTCCAGTGAACAGACCAGCAGACTAGCTTGAAATTAAATGTTCATTCTGTGAGGGTTCACCCTCAGGCACCTTGGCATTGCAAAAGCTTCTGGTGGAGGATCAGAACCTGAGAAGATCATTGCTCCTGACTTATTTGTCAGTAAGTTTCTGGAAGGCAGCGTTGTCTCTGGGTGGTGGTGTCCCAGCACCTCCTGGCACACAGGGAATATCGATTGCACAGACTGAGAAGATATATGCTTGTTGGTTGGGATTATCCCAGAGAGTAGAGAATTTAGAGGCTACAGTATGGAAGCATCAAGGCCTGGAGCTAAGCAAAGCTGAATGTAGAAGCCCACACGTACCCACCGCAGACCAGGGGGATCCAGAATCCCTCCCACCCACTCTATGTTTAACCACTGCAACACTCTGCCTGTGTTAGATTAGGCAGCTTTCCCCAGAGCTCTGAGGCCCAGCGGCCTTCTCACAGGGATTCATGGGCCTTTTGCAGCAGGTGCAGTAACATCCTTAATGCCTAGTAGACAGAACAGAGCTTCCTCGGGTCCCGTCAGGGGCTGGCTTTCCCCACTCCAGCTGGAAGCTGCCAACATGATGCCTGGACTCTGCACTATGCGTGGCATTAGAAAGAAAGAATACAAAATTCTGAGCAGTGATTATCTTTGGGTAGTGGAATTTCAGGAGAGTTTGACCTTCTTTCTGATCTGAAGTTCTACCATATGCTCATAAGATGTTGCAACCAGATGCTTACTATCTTTTCAAGAGTTAAAGAATTAAGCTTGAAATACCTGCGTGTTGCTGAAAGCTGGACATTACTTTGTCCCAAACTCACTCCTCCAGGCTGTGCCTAGCTTTGCTTAAGAATCTTATCCTTTTAAATTATTCCTCTATCTTAGGATAAAGAGCTCTGCTGGCCTAGTGGGTGAGGAGTTGCATTGGCAACCCAAAGGCAAGTGATTCAAATCCACCAACTGCTTTAACAGAAGAAAATGGACAATCTCCTCTCAGATGATTTGCAGCCTTTGAAAATCCACTACAAGGTCAGCTTTGAGTTAGTTTTGACTTGGTGGCATACAACAACAATCCAATGAGAAGAGTCTTGGAGACATAGTATGTATTGTACCGTTAACTGAAAGGTTGGCAGTTCAAATCCACCAGCTACTCCTCCAGGGAAAGACAGAAAGTGACTTTTTATAAAGATTTGCAGCCACATCTAGCAATCGAGGTTCATTATGAGTTGGAAGTAGAGGGTCAGCAGAAAAGAGATTAATCCTCAAGAAGACGCATTGACACGGCGGCAGTAGCAACGGTCGTTGAGCAAGGCCGAGGTTGTGAGGACAGCACAGGATCGAGCAAGGTTGTTCATGAGCTTCTATGGGCCACAGTTAACTGGACGACACCTAACAACTACAATAGCATGAGTCAGCACCAATGTGACTTCAGGGAGGTTTTAATCTTGTCAGGTCACAAGATATTCCCGGTAACTTAGCTGAGGACTCATATCTAGGTCTTCTTTATTTGCTGGCAAAACTCCTCTGTATTCTGTATGTGAATAATATCCTGTGGAGCTTTGCATATGGGGCCCTGCACTGTAACCCCAGGGTCGAGGATCTTGTCCTAAACAATGCCTGGTTAGCTGGAGGAGAGGAGACCTCCACATGCCCATATGGAAATTCTATTGAGTCAACACTATATTCCCAAAAAAGGCCACTGGGATCAGACACCTGCCCTGACTCTTCAGTTCTGGCCCCATGAATCACTTGAGCCTCCCATTCTCAGTGTTGTCTGGGGCCACCGTCCAAACACAAGTGACCTCTCTCGAATCCGGGAAGGGCAAGAGAAAAGAGGCACCATCATTAGGGAAGCTGATGAGGAGCTGATTACTGCTAACCGTGCCCGATTTTCCTTTTCAATTATTCATAAACACAAGTTCAAAATGTTTGTGTCCAGGCAGCCATTTAAAAACTAACTAAGCTGATGCAGTTAGGGGAAATTGCCCTGTCGGAAACACCACAAAGAAATTTGACAACTGATTATTCTACGAATGAATTTCTTTTGTTTTCAGCATTTCATCTAGACTTTTGCCAGCCTGAGGTTTTCTAGACTTTCCTTCCTGAGGAAGGAAGGAGGGGGGAAACACGCGTTTTACTGCTTTTTAACCCTGTGGTACACTGACTCAGCTGCGGCCTACTTACTTGGCGACTCTGAGCTGAAGTCTCTTAACATTCCCCTCAATTTTAACTCTACCACTTGCCTGTCTGTCTGTTCAGACTGTGGTAGTTGTCTAGGTTCTGGACGATTCTAGAAAGGGAGGTCTGGTGGCATAGTCTGTAGGGAGTTGTACTGGTAAAAGGAGGTGCCTTTTACCACAGAAGATGCCTCTCTGGGGGTTCAAATCCACGAAAGGCTCTAAGGAAGGAAGATGTGCAGTCTCCTCCCATGTGATTTACAGCCTCTGAAACCCCACTGGAGAGTCAGCCTTGACAGAAATGAGTTGATCATTCTAGAAGCTGTATCATTGGCATTTCCAATACCTGCAGGGTCACCCATGGTTGACAGGTTTTAGTGGCGTGTCTAGACTAAGACAGGGCAGAAGTAGACAGAAGTAGACAGCTGGGTAATCTTTTTTTTTTTTTAAATTAACATATGAAAACATTACGGATCACGACAGAGCACAGTTCTGGATCATGAGCACTCAAATACACAGTGGCCACAACAATGTCAACGAGTGTGGAGAACACTCGAGACTAGCAACATTGTGCTCTGCTGTATACAAGGTCACGTGAGTTGGATACTAACAACAGGTTCTGAATCTCTGCTTTTTTTTTAAGGTGAAAGAAAAGATAATTTTATTAGAAAATATGCATTCCCTGGGGCAAAACAGACCATTTCTCCAGAGACCAAAGGGTAGAGAAAGACCCTGAATCTCTGCTTTTAGTACTGCTTCTCCAGAAGCCTCATGGGAGAACGTGCTGGAAGCTTGCATGAAGCCCATCCAAGAGCATTTCCATAAACTGCTGATAAGATTTCTCTTTCCAGAGTCAGTTTGCTATCTGGGCATTCACTCTAAGGCGGTAAGCCACGTGTACAAAAAGATAAGAGAGAGGGAGCTCATCAAAGTATTGTTTAAAATAGAAAATGATAAGTTGTTAACGTTCAGTATTAGAGCTTGAAAGACAAACTGGAACTCATATTCCAACAAAGAGAAAACTCAGCACTCAAATGCACTGCCATTCTGCCTCATAGCGGCCCTCCACCAGATTCCTGAGGCTGTAAAGTGCAATGGAAGGTGCCTGTTCATCTTTTTACCTTGAGGCGTAGATTTCTACCAGCAGTTCCGTGGGAGAGAGATGGACAATCTCCTCCCGTATCGTTTACTGGCTCTGAAAACCCACTTCTCAGAGGGTCAGCTATGGGTCAGTTCTGACTCGATAGTACACAACAACAACAGAGAGTTTAATCGTTGAGTCAGCAGCACAACTCACTAGGAAATATACCACCAAGGCACCTTCGAAGAGAAAGGTCATTCATAAATATCCCAGACTTTTGACCCCAAGGAAAACAGAACTGAGAGACAAGCGGAGGTTTATACACTAATGTTCTTCTTGTTGTTGTGTATTGTAGAGTTGGCAGCGACCCACAGCTGATCCTCTGGTGGGTTTTCAGAGGCAGTTAATTGCACGGGAGGAGACTGTCTGTCTTCATCCCATGGAACAGCTAGCCTATCGAACTACTTACCTTTGGGTTACCTTCTAGGCCACCAGAGCTTCCTCAAAGACCTTTAGTACTGACAAAGATGTGGGAAAATGAAAGTTACTTTATCTTCTGATGAAAGTGTAAATTGGTAGAAAAGAGTTTGGAAATATCTCCAGAAGTTGAAAACATGTCTATCTTATCACCAGCAATTCTAATCTTGGGCAACATTCCTTAGACATCTCCACCTATGTCTATCTAGGAAAGATACGGGCAAGAATGTTCTCAGTGACATTATCTGTATAGCTTAAAATTGCAAATAACTCAAGTCCCATTAAAAAAAAATGGACAAATAAATGGTGATGTATTCATAGAATGGAACAGGAAGCATCAGTGAAAACAGGCAAGCAATCGCCATGCATATTAACGTGGACGAACCTCACAGAAAACTGTTATCAAGAAGTCAGATATACAAAGGACACATACTCTAGGATCTCATTTCTTTAAAAAAACACAACATTCAAAATTAGGCACAATGAACTGGTATAGTCAGGCGTGGGGTCAGGACAGTGGTCATCACTGTAGAGAAGGGCCAGGTGCAACTGGGTGTAGGGGGAACCAAATGGGTCACTTCTGGGTGGCTGACACTCTCGAGTTCTTGACTATAGATTACCTGATGTGACAACTTCATGAGATTTTAGCAAACAGTGTCTCTGTGCTCTGTGCACACAGGAAAGTAACCGCTTCTAAAACTACTTGCTGTGAGTCGGTTTGAACTCATGGTAGCCAGAATGTGCCAGAATAGAACTGTGATCCAGAATCTTTTCCAATGGATGATTTGGAGGACAGTAGAATGCCAGGCCTTTCTTCTGAAGCACTTCTGGATGAACTTGAACTTCCAGTACGTTGGTTGATAACCATTTGCACCAACCAGGACTCCCAATATTTCAATACATGTATGTTTACATACACATGCACTTATACCTAGTGTTTAAACATGAGTTTTGCTGTGTTTTGTTTAAATAACGTAGTCCTAAAAATGAATGTCATTGTTAGGTGCCATCTAGTCATGTACAAATTATAGGGATTCTACGAACAGTAAACCTGAACCCTGTCAAATCCTGTGCCATCCTCATCATCTCTGACACATGTGAGCCCATTGCTGTAGTCACTGTGTCAATTCATCTTGTTGAGGGTCTTCCTCTCTTTCACTGACACTCCACCTTTCCAAGCATGATGTCCCTTTCCATGGAAGAGTCTCCTAACAACATGTCCAAAGTATGAGAGATGAAACTTTGCAATCTTTGCCTTCAAGGAACACTCTAGCTGCACTTTCCCCAAAACATATTTTTTTTTGTTCTTTTAGACAGTTGATGGTATATTTATTTATTACTCTTCTCCAGGCATCAATTCTTCTTCTGACATCATCATTCATTATTCAGCCCTCAGATGCATAGCAAGTAATTGAAAAGACCTGAATCAGTTGCACCTTAGTCTTCAGACTGACATCATTGCTCTTCAGTATATTTATATTTATATTTTAATCTTGAAACCAAGCAAATAGATAAGGAGAAGAGAAAAGGAGGGCCCTAGCCATGCCACTATATGGGTACAAAACTACAACATATGCATGAGATGGTAAGCCCTCCTGGCTGGGCAAGATATAGCTGGCAGGTGGGGGGAAGGTTGTAGTTTCTTCTGCGTTTTCCTCTGTGTTCTGGGAGATTAAATTGCAGGCAGGCTCTTCACCAATTGATATTTGCTGCAGATCCTTAATGACTTGTTCTTTGATGGGAATGAACTTATCCATTCCACTGAATTGATGATGATTTTATTGCCTTGGGAGTTGAGGGGGTTGTTTCTTGTTTTCTGCTTCCTGAGCTCAATGTTTCACAACACTGTAGTCAAAACACAGCCGCTGCCGATGAGGAGAGGAGGGGAAAATCAATAGAGGATTTGAGTTTATTGGGCGTGATCTTATGACTTTCTATCTTGAAATAATTTCTAGAATTGGAATCTGGAAAGTGAAACAAACCGTGAGGCGCATAAGAGGTATTGTAATATCTTCCTTTCCTCATCCCCACCTTGACGCACCTGCCTGGGGTTTAAATGCCACCTCTTCCTCAATGTTATTTACACACACACACACACACACACACACACTCTCTTTCTGTGTCTTACCCAAACTCTTCTAGATACTTCTCTCTTTGTCTTTGGAGCTTATGATTGATCTCTTTTATTTCCTGAGTGAAAAATTTCCACCATGTCCTCAATTTCCCCACCTGCACAAAAAAAGGGAGATGTCTAAGAGGCTCTCTTATCTGGCTCAGACCCCAGACAGTGGTGCTGTGATTCCTCAGTCACTTTTGGACGTGTGTGAAATAGGCAGCATACACATGCAAAGAGTGCTGAAGACCCAGCTGTCCTGTTAAGGATGCAACAAATTGGGTTTATGTTTGAGAATTAGTTTGTATCTAGTGCCTTAGCCTCACATGAACCCCACTATCAGGAATTTCTCCTGCATTCATAAGAGACTGAGGAATGGACCTGTCACAGTGTTAAATGCCTGTTTCTCTCCATCTCCACTACCACTGCCCAGACTGTCATAACATCTTCAAAGCCATCTCTCTGACTCTAGCTTCTCCTCCCCACTTCAGTCATTCAGTCAGCATTCACTGATTCATGTGCTTCACTCTACCCCAACAAAGCCTAGTACTGAGAAGACCCTTTTTTAAAAAAATTTTTTTTTTAATTATTTTTGTGTGTGTGTACCATCAAATCAGATCTGACTGGTACAGGAGGAGATTGCCCCTCCTTCTCTGGCAGAGCATATGGTGGATTCGAACCGTGAGCCTCTGGGATTGTAGTTGCAGTTCCTTGCCACTAGGCCACCAAAGCTCCCCTCGAGAAGACCCTAAAAAGGTGACCAGACCTCCATCTCCACTTTACATTATGATCCAACCACTGGTCACAGGAATTTGTCATTTCTTTAGTCGTGTCAAAGGCCAAAGACTGCTCAGCTATCCCTAAGAGCAATCCTAAGGTGAGCGTCCTGTGGATCAAGGAGGCCTGTCCAATCCCTGAGGTCACTCCCTAGTTCAAGTTGCCACTTTGACTTTGTTGCTGCTTCCAATAATTCCTTATGCTGGCTGCTTCTCCCAGGAACTGGAGAAGTCAGATATATTATTATTTTTCTTTTTTAGTTTGAAACTAGGTGTTTTTTTTTTTTTTTAAGTCCAAGCTCTCTGGATCAGGCTCAGGACCTGAACGACTCACGGCATCCCCGGGAGCGGGCTGTGTGGCACCTGCTGGTGTGCATGTGACTTTCATGTCCAGCTGCTTTAACGCTACTCTCGGCCTCAGTTCATCACATTACCCAGCTTCCTTTCAGCACAGAGGCTGCTCGGTGAAGGGTATAATTTCCTGCCTCTAATGCATGACAAGGCTTCACTTAAAGGATGAAATAAAATTACCTTGGGAGGCAGACACTGGGAAGTCATAGATATGGGATCTGCAGGGATACGCAGGGTTGGGCAGATGGGAGCCCCTGCTAGTCCCTCTGTGCTAATGAGAACAAGGCAGCCTCCCGGCCACTAGTCCGTAGCTTCATGGCTGGAAGAGGACTCAGCACAGAGAAGTGTGCATCTCAGCCTGGCCAGAATCAGGACACTCTCTGTGGTCCAGGCTGGCTGCTGTAGATATAACTTGCCCTTTTATGACTGGACTCTATGGTACGTTTATCCTGCACTCCACACATTGACCCCCTCAAGTCACCTTTAACTCCAACAAGACCTCTTATGATGCTGGAAGCCTCAATGGCAATGTAAACTGCCTTCCTACAGCCCACTAGATTATACAGAACAGTGTGAATACAGGAGCTGAAAGCCAACGGCCAGATACGGCCTTCCACCTTCCACAATGACCAGCACTTACACCACCGTGAAGGGTGGAGGGATAAGGACAAAGACAGAGGACATGGGTGAGACCCTTGAGGTGGAGTGGTCCCGTGCTGGGTACCAGTCTCCTGAGAGTCACCAGTCCCGTGTAAAGTGTTCTCTGACAGACCTGCAGACCTCGAAGAGAACTTTTCCTGGAGATGTGGACGCATCCTTCCCGCCTCTTGCCCTTTCTCCTAGAAAAGTGACTAAAGAAAATGTCATTCCTAGATGTTCCAGAAAAAGCCAGAAGGAATTGGACTATTTCCAACTCCAGGCTCAGGAGAAACTAACTGCACAGAGCTGACACACACACACACACACACACACACACACACACACACACACACTACATCAGAGCTGAGGAAGTTAAAGTTCCCCCTCCCCAGACTGTTCCAAGCACTGAAGTACAACTCAGTTCTAGCTCTTCGGAATCCAGGTCGCAGGTAAAAGGCTTGCTAATCTCAAAATGTCTCAGAGGTGGGAGGTTCTGGGTACCATTCCTGAGACTTTAGGGCCAGACACACTTGCCTCCACTTCCATCTGGAGGTGAAGTGGCCGAGATTTCTGGCTTGTCCTCTGGAGGGGTGGGGAGGGGAAGAAGGGTCTAGTGACAACAGAGCTGTTCCTCCCTGAAGAGTTACTGCCAAAGGAACCACTGGTCATTGGAGGTGCCTTTAAGATTCTGTCCCAAAACAATGCCCAGAAGGGCTCTCTTGCCATGATGTCATTGCACAGGCTCTTTCTCAAGCACTTGACCTTGCTTGGAGATAATGATAGAAGTGCCAGTATGCAGAGAATGTGCTTTGATTATGGACAAGCTCTGGATTTGACCCTACCAAGGCTCATCATGCAGTGTATGGAATTGGGAGAATTTATAGTTTGCAGCAAAGGAACAAGCTGAGATGGTGTGAAACGTGGATGGGGTCAGAAGACACAAACTTGGCCAGGAATCTCTCAGCAGTCATGGACAGTGCTGTCCCTCTCTTCAACTCTCCACATCCCATTTATAACCTAGAGATGACCCCACCAAGCCTCTGAAGAGAAGCCATAAGCATGAGGTGTAAGGAGAGGTCTGTGGAATCCATGGGCAGCAGAAATGGTTAATGTGCTTAGCGGATAACCAGAAGGTTAGAGGTTTGAATTCAACAGAGCTGCCTCGGAGCAAAGGCCCATTGAACAACTTCCCCAAAAGTCAACCAATTAAGAACATTCTAGTAATCAAGGATGCTTTGGGCAGAATATTAAATGATCCAGGAAATATTAAAAGAAAATGGAAGGAACATACTGAGTCACTATATAGAAAGGAATTGGCAGATACAGAGGAATTTAAAGAAATAACATATGAGCAAGAGCCTATGGTGATGAAGGAAGAAGTTCAAGCTGCTTTGAAGGAAATAGCAAAAAATAAGGCCCCAGGAGTAGATGGTATACTAATTGAAGTATTCCAGATAACAGATGTTGCCCTGGATGTGCTCACCAAGTTGTGCCAAGAAATCTGGAGAACATTCACTTGGCCAACTGACTGGAAGAGATCTATATTTGTTCCCATTCCAAAGAAAGGTGACCCAACTGAGTGTGGAAACTACAGAACAGTGTCATTGATTTCACATGCAAGCAAGATTCTACTGAAGATTATCCAAAAACTATTAGAACAGCACATCAGCAGAGAACTGCCGGAAGTCCAGGCTGGGTTTAGAAGGGGTCGTGGTACTAGGGATATTGTTGCTGATGTTAGATGGATCCTGGCTGAAAGCAGAGAATACCAGAAGAATGTCTATCTGTGTTTCATTGATTATGCAAAGGCATTTGACTGTGTGGATCATAACAAACTGTGGCTGACTCTGAGAAGAATGGGAATCCCAGAACATTTAATTGTGCTAATGCGAAACCTGTACTTGGACCAAGAGGCAGTAGTCAGAACAGAGCAGGGTAACACTGCATGGTTCAAAATTGGGAAGGGTGTACACCAGGGATGCATCCTGTCTCCATACCTTTTCAACATGTATGCAGAGCAGATTGTCCGGGAGGCTTGGCTCTATGAGGAGAATTGTGGCATCAGGATTGGTGGAAGATCTATTAACAATCTGTGTTATGCAGATGACACAACCCTGCTTGCTGAAACTGAGGAGGACCTCATGCACTTGCTGCGAAGGGTCAAGGACTGTAGCTTTCAGTATGAACTGAGGCTCAATGTCAAGAAGACAAAGATTCTCACCATTGGACCAATTGGAAGCGTCAGGACGGATGACGAAGAGATTGAGATTGTTCACAGCTTCAGTTTGCTCGGCTCCACAGTCAACACTCTTGGCACCAGCAGTCAGGAAATCAAAAAGCGTATCGCGATGGGAAAGTCTGCTGTTAGGGACCTCTCTAAAGTACTCAGGAGCAACAGTGTCTCTCTGGAGACTAAGGTGCGCCTGATACAGGCCATGGTATTTGCAATCGCTTGTTATGCATCAGAGAGTTGGACAATGACTAGGGAGGACAGAAGGAGAGTGGATGCTTTTGAGCTGTGGTGCTGGAGAAGAGTACTGAATGTACCATGGACTGCCAGGAAAACAAACAGCTTCATCTTGGAGAGGATTAAACCAAGCTACTCCTTGGAGGCAAGGATTCTGGGGCTTCATCTGACATACTTTGGACATGTTGCCAGGAGGGACGGGTCCTTGGAGAGGGACATCATGCTTGGGAGGGTGGAGGGACGGCGCAGGAGGGGAAGACCCTCTATGAGATGGATTGATTCAATGACTGGGGTAATCGGGATGGGTGTGTCAGAGGCAGTGTGGTTGGCGCAGGATAGAGCAGGGTTTAGGGCTATTGTGCATAGGGTCGCTATGGGTCACAAACGACTCAACGGCACATAACAACAACAACAACAGAACATAGTTCTACTCTGACTCACATGTTGTATGAGTCAGACTTTACTCAATGGCAACTCAGTGGTGTTTTAGAAGAAGAAGTCTTCTGAGAAGTCAGGTTGTTTGAAGATGGGTCCTCTTTCAGCCCTCCCCTTGGATGAACTGTCCAATTCATCAAAGCCTTGGAGTCTCTGGTCCTTAGCCAGAAATGTCCTCTCAGAGGTAGCTGGTTGTACTTGAACGACTCCGTGATGCACACTTGTGGCAAATCTCCTTTGGAGGAATTGAAGTGTGGGCTGCAGCAGCTGACAACGCTGCAACCGGTATTGTTTTGAATATTCATGGATTGAGTTTCTCTGGCGGAGGGGGTTTGGCGCCAAGCATAACAGCTGGACGTTGCAAGTTGCAAAGAGACCTAATTTTAGAGTTGCTTTGACAGTCTTCTGGGGTTTGGTCTCTAGCTCTTCGAATAAGAACCTAGAAGGAATGCTGCTCTTTTAGTGGGTGTGTATGGTGTGTGTGTGTGTGTGTGTGTGTGTGTGTGTGTGTGTGTGTGTGTGCTTGCGTGCGCATTTCTGTCCAGTTCCTTCTGCAGCACAGTGTTATTCTCAGGAAGAAGAGGGTGGTAGCCACTTTGAAAACTGTTTTGACAATTTCTTTAAGAGTTAACTATACAGCTACTTTGTAACTCTGAAATTTCACTCCTAGGTGTTTAGCCAAGAGAAAGAAAAACATATGTCCACAAAAAGGGTTGTACAAGAATGTTCACAGATTTTTCATGAAGGTTAAAACTAGAAACAATCCATATGTCCATTACTGGGAGAATGAAAGAGCTACTAATATGCACACAGTAGTGTACAACCCAGAAAAGATAATGTTACTATTGTTCTTGTTTCTGTTGGGTCAACTACAACTCACAGGGACTCTGCAAACAACAGGTCTGAACTTCTTCTATCTACCTTGTGCCATCCTTGTGTATCAGTCTGCTACACTAACCCTCACCCATAGGTGGCAACTCTCTGGTAGTTTCAATTGACCAATTGCTACACAGAGAAAAAAAGAACAATCTTTTCCCAGGTGATTTACAGCCTCTGAAAACCCGCCGGGAGTCAGCTATTAATTGATTGAGTGATGGAAAATCCTGTCTTGGATCCATCACACTTTTCCATCCTCCATGTCTTTTGTTCAAGTAAAAAAAAAAAAAGAATGGTTTCCTAGTCCCATGACCACAGCTTTCTTATTTTTTTAAAAAAAATTTATTCTGATTTATTTACAAAGTTTGAATACATTGTTTTTCACAAAAGAGAATTCGCCTTCTGCTTTTGCAAATCTTGTTCTGTCTATCGAGAAAAGTCCTCCATTTCCAATCTCCTCGCAAACTTTCTATCCCATAGGAACTTGTTATAAATGCCCATCCATAAATGAATGGACTAAGAAGGTGTGGTACATTTACGCAATGGAATGCTATGTAGCACTAAGAAACAATGATTTCATAAACTTTTATATAATCAAGGAGCAATGATACTGAAAAATACTAGAGAACATTATGCTGAGTGAAACAATTCAGTCTCATAAAGACAAATACTGCATAAGACCACTATTGTTAAAATAGGAGACTAACCGGGCAAGATGTATATAAATGCTCAAATGAAGAGCAAAGGGAAAGTAGGGGATGGGGAGGGGAAATCACTAAGGCATCAGAGATTAGTGGGGGACCATGGGGTGAAGGAATATGAAAGAGTTGATGGGGACTTGAAAGATAGGGTAGTAATAGTCATTGTTGTTGTTATGTGACATCAAGTTGCCTACAAATCATAGCTACCCTATGTACAGTAGCTGAATCAGGCCTATCCTGCATTAATCGCACTGATTCTGACACAGTTAATCCCATTACCCCAGTCACTGAGTTAATCTGTCTCATCCAGGGTCTTCCTCTCCTGCACTCTCCCACCACCCTTCCAAACATGATGCCCTTCTCCAAGGACTGGTCCTTCCTGGCCATGTGCCCAAAGTATATAAGACACAGCTTCAAAATCCTTGCCTCCAAAGAGAAACTTGGTTTCACCCTTTCCTACATAGATCTATTTGTTGTCCTGCTGGTCCATGGTATGTAAGTTTAATATTCCTCTCTAGCACCACTATTTAAAAGCATCAGTTCTTCTTAGTCATCCTTAGTCATTGGCCAGCTTTCTGATGCACAGCAAGCAATTGTGAAGACCATGGCCTGGATAATAGGCATGGATCCATAAAAGACAATGTATAAGAATGAAACCCAACACAAATGAATGATTGCATAAAACACTATGTATGTGAACGAAACACATGTAAATGAATGATTGTATGCAAACCAATACAAAACATCTTAAAAATAAAAGTCACTTTCTTCAAGAAACTGTCCTTGTTTTATTTCCATCTAGAAGAGTTTCCTTGTCTCTAACCCTGAGAGCTATGTTTTTGGTTAACATCCATGCTGACCTTGATGACAGCGAGGTTATGGGAGTTTGCTCCATCTCAGTCCCTAATAAAAGTCCTCCAGGGGTTGCTTGAGCATACATGAGCAATGAAGACATGAATGCAAGAATCTGACCTGTCCCTTTGTTTTTGCCAGAGTCTGCATTGCATTGTTCTCTCTTTGTACTTCCCTTCATGTCGGATGCACACCACACTGAGCTGTGTGGGAGTATCCTCCAGGCCCCTGAAGAGGACTGGGCTGCCAACTTCTCACGGAGTAATTAAATGACAAATTACCTGCAGGCTCTCAGCTGGAAAACTTGTAGGAGCACAGCCTTTCCACATTCATAAGACTTAATCAAATCAGAAAGCTTGGAAAGACCTTCACAGCCTTTGATCTGAAGGCCCTTAATCACTGATGAGGAAACTGAGTCTCCATCAAGAGAATGATTCTGTCAAGGACATAGGAAGCTTTTGTGGTAGGTGATGCTCATCACCCTCTCCTTGTGTTTCCATGGAGAGGGGGATCTCCACTTCTCTCTCCAGGATGAAACAGAATTTTAGGGGCAATTCCCATCCTTTGCTCCAACATCTTCCTCTAAGTAGAGGAACGTCTTATTTGATGAGTAATTATGCCAAGATCGTTGGTCTTCTAGACCATATTCTCCTCCCAGCTGCTTCCTCCATGCCACAGAGGCAAGGCTCCCTTAAACTACAAAGGGGCATGAACACCCAAGGGAGGCCCCCACTTCTCCAACGAAACAACACAAAAGCCATAATATATAGTCATGATTCTCACAGTGATGCACACCCACAGGAGACCCCAGCTTCTCCAAGAAACCCAAACCTGACTGGTGCTCAGAGACAAAAAGATTCGTGTGACACATTTTCAATTCCATCCAAGGTGAGGAGGAGTAAGCTTGTTGTTGTTGTTAGATGCCATCAAGCCAGCTATGACTCAGAGTGACCTGATTAATAACAGCTCTCATCTTTGCCCCCTTCTGTGCCATCCTCATGACCTCTGTCTTACTCAAGCCCACTGAGATAGTCACAATGTCAATCCATCTAGTTGAGGCTCTTCCTTTCTTTCACCGACCCTCTTTCTTTGCTGACATAATATCTCTTACCAAAAGACTGGCTCCTGAGAACATGCTCCAAGTAAAGCTTCAGCATCCTTAAAAGTTTAGGGAAGAGAAAAATGAGCCAATGAGCTGAGGTTTTGGCCATGTGGTCTGTAGAAGCCACACAGCAGCCAGGTGGAAATGTCCAGGTGGGAAGTGGGTACAGAGTCTGGAACTCTAGAGAGATCCCTGGGCTACAGATAGATATTTTAAATGTATGTCTCTGGAAGATATGCCAAGTGAGATGAGAACTGAGCACAGGGCCCTTATGGAATTCAAATTTGAGTGGTGGGTGGAGGATGAGAAAAATTGGCAAGACAAACCAGAGAGAGACTGCGAATGAGCAAACTTGGAGCCAGAAGAACGTGGTGTCTGGGGAATGAAGAGTGGAAAGGCTTTCAAGGAGGCGTTAGCAGTTAAAAACGACAGGTATTGCCATTTTCAATATCAAGCAGTGATCTTCACACATGTGATCCTGGACCCAAAGCAATCGTGTCAAATGCAAACCTGTTAGAAATGTAAATCTTCCATCCTCGCATCTCTGAAACTCCCACTGCCGTGGGTAGGTTCCCACTCACACTGTTGTTATTAGTTACCATAGAATTGAACGAGATATGTGAACCTCCTACTCAAAGGGGACCATTTATTTGAGTTTTCACAGG
Source organism: Elephantulus edwardii (assembly GCF_000299155.1). Classification (NCBI taxonomy): domain Eukaryota; kingdom Metazoa; phylum Chordata; class Mammalia; order Macroscelidea; family Macroscelididae; genus Elephantulus; species Elephantulus edwardii. The sequence goes on from NW_006400017.1 coordinate 2,315,250, forward strand.
TGCAGATCTTGATAGAAGAGTGTTCATCTTTCTCCCTTAGAACAACTGGTGGATTTCAACTGCTGTCCTTTGGGTTAATAGCCTGATACTTTGTGCTCTACACAACCAAAGCTGCTTATCATCATTCCCAGACATACTGATGCAATAATTCTGGGCTTAGAGTTTTCATAAGGTCTCCAGGACATGCTGATGCACTTGAAAGTTTCACGATATCTAATGCAGAAGTTTCACAGATCACTAATTAGACTTATTCTTAAGTATTTGGTAGGGCTTGTGTGCGGCTTTCATAAATGTTATTTTCAAATTTCTTTCTCCAGTTGTTTTTTCCCCCTCTTATATAGAAGCACAATTGATCTATATCAAGCTTAAATGAAGCAATTTTGCAAAACTCACTTATTACTTTCAATGGTTAATCTACAGATTAATTCTTTTCGATTTCTCTGTGACTGCTTAATGATGATAGAGAAGAGGCATAGGTTTGGAAATTAAAAGAACATCTGTGAATTTAATAAGGACTGTTTCATTGGAGGGAAGTGGGCCAAAACGTAATATCAAGACATTCTCCAGTGTGCTTTAGTGATGTGTGAGGGTGTGTACATATAAGGAAGGAATAATCCTGATACTACTTTACGTGAAGTATGGACTGGAATCTGGGTGAGCCAGAATCTCCTGTCCCGCCCCCCCACTGTTGTTGTTGAGTACCATGGAGTCAGATCGACTCATATCTAACCCTCCAGTGGATTTTCAAAGGCACAGGAGTAGATTACCCAAGTCCCCTAGGCACCAAAGCCAGATACTGGCACAGATTGATTCACCGTAAATACTTTCCAATAAGAAAGGGCTTTCTTAGGTCTAGATGGGATTCTAAAGTGATTAGGGTGAATAGAAACCCTGTTTCCTCAAAACTTTAAGGTTTCCTGTGGGAAACTTTTGGTGTTAAGTGTAGAATCTCTGGTGTTAAAACCAGAACAATCTAGACTGTTATTTCAGAACAGCTGATTACCTTAACTTAACCCTGAATTGTGCTCTGTAGAGCCAAGAGCTTAGTAAAACAAATTCCAAAGAGACCGTCCTGATGGTTCACAATGCCTGAGTCCAGGTATTCATGAATTACAGTTCTATTTTAAGAGTCCTGACTACATCACAACATTCTAGACCTACAATCTGGGAGCTTGGTGCTTCTTAATGTCAGACAGACTAGGGAGTCTTTGCTGCTGGAATTCCCCCCCAAATCTTTCACCAATCACTACCCTGAAAGGTTTAGGCCAGCGATCACTAGAAGCGGTGAAGGAAATTCTGCCATGGCTTAGTATATTCAGACTTCATTGTCGCGAAGACGGAAAGTTCTCCATCACATTTCCCCCCTTGATACTTAAGACAACAGGTGAGGGCCATTGGAAGAATCTGTTCTGGAAAACAATGTATTCTAATTTTGTAAATAAACTAGTATTTTTTTTTTTAAAAAAAGACCAATTCATATGGCCATGTGGAATTTCCATATCATAGTCAAAGACCCTGTGTTTTATACAAGAAAATCTATCTTTCTTGCACTTAAGTGAAAGACTGTAGTAGAGAGAACCTTAAATTATCTCTAACTTATTATTTTCCAAAAAAAGACACAATTTCAAATGTCAGAAATTCGTTATTAGTAATAAAGTGCTAGCACCATATGTGGACCAGTGTACTGCGATATCATTCCTTAAATGCCACCAGATTTCAGCAAGCTCTTTGGGTTGAGGGGACATCTGCAAGTGGACAGGTGGTTGTAGAAACAGTAGAGGAGGCCAGGATTGCTGACCATGACATTAAGTTCTGATTCACCATCCCAGATGGAGACTCAGCCACTACACTCCTCCTCCTCACGATGGTTTCGTGACTAGCTGCACTAGTGAGTCATGGATGGTACTCACCATCCACATTTTTCCTTCATTCTTCATCGTCTCACTGACTCAGGCATGAGTCTGTGTCCCTGAGGAGGGCAGCACCTTCCCAGCCCTCTCTTCAACAGGTGGGGCATTGGCAGTCCTCTTCATTCCATATCTCCCAAAGCTGCCACACTGAAAAAATGTGCAATCAATGTAATAATGAATACAAGTAAGAACCACCCACACAGGTCAGAACACTCAAACCATTGTGTGAAATGATGCTGACGATTGGATAGGCACAGGATTCAAGAATTACCCCTCAGGTTGCTTAAGAAAGAGAAGAGGTACTTGGGTAACCAAGCAGGCTCGTGGATGTCATTTTAAGTGAGTTATCAAAATGAACGTGACTCAGAGTGAGGCAAACTGACTGTGTCTGTCTTCCGATGATGCAAGAGGAAGTACACAACAACACTAATGTGGGATTTCTGTCCAAATGGTAAAGTCTATCTCAGCATAAGGAAATAATTAGACATATCCTGATGTCTTGGAATCTTCAAAGATAGAACATATCAAGAAATACAGGTTTCCTTTGAAAGAAATGGGAAAGATCAGGTGTGGAAAACAATGTATACGAACTTTGTAAGTAAGCCAGTATAAAATTAAAAAAATTATTTAATTTTTTTTTTTTATGTGAGTGTACCGTCAAATCAGATCTGACTGGTACAGGAGGAGATTGTCCCTCCTTCCCCGGCAGAGCATCTGGTGGATTCGAACCGTGGACCTCTGGGATTGTAGTTGCAGCTCCTTACCACTAGGCCACCAGAACTCTCCAAAAAAAAATTTTTACGAGACACAGATTGCTTGTTAATAAGTTACATTAAAGCAAATTGGTAGCCAAATGCAATGTGAAATCCTGGACTGAGCCTACCCCCTAGACCCTCAGCCCACCAGAAAAAGGAAGGCAAGTCATAGTGACCCTATGAAAGAAAGACCTGAACACTTGTATGACTTTCATGGTTTCTCCAGGTTCACAGAGTTTCTGGAGGCCAGCTATTTCGGAAGTGGATGTCACTCCTGTTTTCAAGCTTGTTTTAATCGGGGAGCTCCACCAAACACTGTCCATAATGGGTAACCATTATCGCATTTGACACATCAGTGTCACTGTTCAGCTTCACAGCAACCACAAGTTACCTCTGTACGGCAAGTGGACAGAACAGGGCTATACGACCTCGAAGAATATTTGACCAAAAACAATTAAAACAGGCCTGAGGGCCACGGATTAAAGTCACCCACCTTTGCTTGGTGGCATCACTTTCTCTCCACTAGGTCAGCTGAACTCTCTCTATGTTGTTGTTGTTGTTGTTGTTGTTATGTGCCGTCGAGTCGCCTGCGACTCATAGCGACCCTATGTACTACAGCCCTAAACTCCGCTCTGTCCTGTGCCAATCGCACTGTCTCTGACACTCCCATCCCAATTATCCCACTCAATAGAGGGCCTTCCTCTCCTGCGCTGTCCCTCCACCCTCCCAAGCATGATGTCCCTCTCCAAGGACCGGTCTCTCCTCACAACATGTCCAAAGTAAGTTAGACGGAGCCTCAGAATCCTTGCTTCCAAGGAGCCACCCGGTTTAACCCTCTCCAGGACAAATCTATTTGTTTTCCTAGCAGTCCATGGTATTCTCAGTACTCTTCTCCAGCACCACAGCTCAAAGGCATCAGTTCTCCTTCTATCCTCCTTGGTCATTGTCCAACTCTCTAATGCATAACAGGTGATTGCGTAGACCATGGCCTGTATCAGACGCACCTTAGTCTCCAGAGAGACACCACTGCTCTTCAGCACTTTGGAGAGGTCCCTAACAGCAGACTTTCCCATGGCATTGCGCCTTTTAATTTCCTGGCTGCTGGTGCCAAGATTGTTGACTATGGAGCCAAGCAAACTAAAGCTGTGTACAATCTCAATCTCTTCACCATCCATCCTGATGCTGCCGATTGGTCCAGTGGTGAGAATTCAGAACAGAACTCTCTCTATAGTAGGTGATAATAGAAGCTGTGTGGTCCTTGGTCTGTAGGACTATCAGAATCTCTCTGTTCCACATCATCCAGATGTGGATACATTATTTTCTCCCTACTGTAATGCAGGTGGCAACCATTCCTGGGCTGAGACGCAGGTGCCTGGCTCAGAGCATCAACAGAATAATCTCCCCACTTCCTCACAACTGTCCGGGTGCAGGTGCAAAAGTGGACAGCCATACATTTCTGGAGTCAACCAGCACAGCATTCCCGAGCGAGCTTCAGCTTATGAGCTGCATTGTGGAGCAAGAGATAACAGTGGGCTCGCAACCTGACAGGCATGGTTTTCCTTGGTTTGAGCTTCCTGTCAGCCTAACTACCCCAAGTCTAGTATCTTAAAACGAATATGGTTATCTTGAACTTTAGGTTAGCTGGAAATCTGGAGACCATGCACCTGAATGGCTCTGGCTCCATCTATCATGAGCCTGGAAGCAAGGCGCCAGCTGGAGCTGCAGTCATCTGAAGCTTGACTGAGGCTGAGGGAGTCTCTTCCAAGTCCCATCATGTGGCTGTTGGCAGGAGACGTCAGCGCCCCATCATGTGTTTGTCTCTGTAGGGAGGCTTATGGCTTGGCAGCTGGCTTTCCCTAGACTGAGTGGGAGAGAGAAAGAAAGTAGAGAAAGAGAGAACCGAGAGAGAGAGAGAGGGAAAGAAAGGGAGAAAAAGTCACAGAGTGTGTAGGAAAGAGAAGGAATGGGAGGGGGGTAGAGAGAAAGAGCAAAGAAGAAAAAGAGCGAGCATGACACCACGATGGAAGCTGAAATGTCTTTTATAACCTAACCTTGATTTTGGAAGTTAAACATGGTATATTTTGTTGTATTCTATTGGTCATATCTCGAAGCCATGCCGTTTGAATCCATCAGTTGTTCCGTGGGAGAGGGATGGGCAATCTCCTCCTGTGTGATTAACTGCCTCTGAAAACCTGCTGGAGGGTCAGCCATGGGTTGGTTCTGACTCAACGGTACACAACAACACTGGCCATACAGACCAAGCCTAGAACAATGTGGGAAGAGACTACACAAGGGTATGAATACCAGGAGGCAGGGTTCATTGGCAACCGTCTTGGAAGTTGGGTTTCGTATTCTCACTCCCTAAACCATGTATAACTCTGGGAAGTCACACTAGTCACACACAAACACACACACTCACACACTTCTTAGATAGAATAACTGCCTTTCCAGTCAGTTATTCTTGATATATGGTGCATTTAAGCAACATAAGCATCTTGAAAAAAAGGTGCCAGGTCAACCAGGATTCAGGTTTCCACTGAAGAGGAAGAACAGAAAGGAGGAGATGAGTGTTATGGTGCATGGTTTCCATGTAAGCAAGGTGAGGAGGAAGTGAGGTCAGGAGTAGAGACAAAGAGTTCCAAGAGGCTTGTCTGTGACTGGAGGTCTTCAGGGGTCTCCAGACTGGGATACTTGAAATAATTTTTAGTGTCAGAGATGGCATAGATGGAGTCTGAATGATGGCATGACCACAGCGGGGTTAAGGACATAGTTGGTTATAAGACAGTTGGTCAAGGAAATGAAGTCTTAAGTTTTCTCTGTATTGATTGTTATTCTTATATTATCATAGTGCCTTTGAAGACACAATTCTCATTTCTAATTTAGTGTATCTGTGTTTTTGCTTTCTCTTTTAAAAAACTTTCTTAATTAGGTTAGTTTCATCATTTTATTGCATCTCTCCTCCAATGTCCCAGCTTTCAAATTTATTTATTAGTTGTACTGTTTTTAATTCATTAGCGTCTGTCCTTATCTTTGTTGGTTCCTGCTTCTGCTGTCCTTAAGCTTATTTTGTTCTTATTGTTTTTCCTAATTCTTGGAACTGAGCCCTTAGTTCATTTACTTTTGGTTTGTGTTTTTTTCAAATTAATAATGAAAGCGTCTAGATTTCTGATTTTTCTTTTGAGTACTGCTTTAATTGTAACCCACAGGATTCTTCTTGATCTTATTTTGAAAACAGTTTGCAATTTTGCTTTACATTTTCTAGGAGGTGAGAAATGTTTGAGAGTTTTGTCTTTGATGTTGTGTATATGTGTGTGTTTGGTGACAGATTTTTATTACGGTGATGTTTTATTGTTGTTATTCTGGATGATATTAAATTATTCTCAGAAAGGTCTTCTTTATTATTTCCATTTATTGGGATGTTTTCAAATTTACTTTATTGCCTAATACTTTATATGACTAATCTTACAAATGTTTCAACAGACAATTCTGGCAATTGTGTTTTTGTTGTTTGTTGTTATGTGCCGTCGAGTCGTTTGCGACTCATAGCGACCGTATGTATAACAGCCCTAAACCCTGCTCTATCCTGTGCCAATCTCATTGCCTCTGACACACCCATCCCGATTACCCCCAGTCACTGAATCAATCCACCTCATAGAGGGTCTTCCCCTCCTGCGCTGTCCCTCCACTCTACCCAGCATGATGTCCCTCTCTAAAGACCCGTCTCTCCTTACAACATGTCCAAAGTATGTCAGGCGAAGCCCCAGAATCCTTGCCTCCAAGGAGCAGCTTGGTTTAACCCTCTCTAGGATGAATCTGTTTGTTTTCTTGGCAGTCCATGGTACATTCAATACTCTTCTCCAGCACCACAGCTCAAAGGCGTCAATTCTCCTTCTATCCTCCCTAGTCATTGTCCAACTCTCTGATGCATAACAAGTGATTGCAAAAATTAGGATAAGGGTTTTTTTTAAAATATTCCTATCACATTTTATATGCTCTCAAGGTTTGCCTGATCCAGGCCATGCTCTTCACAGTTACTTGCTATGCATCAGAGAGCTGGACAATGACTAAAGATGACAGAAGGAGAATTGATGCCTTTGTATTGTGGTGCTGGAGAAGAGCCTTGAACATACCATGAACTGCCAAGAGAACAAACAGGTCTATCATGGAGAGGGTGAAACCAAGTTTCTCTTTTGAGGCTAGGATTTTGAAGCTCCATCTCACATGCTTTGGGCATGTGGCCAGGAGGGACCAGTTCTTGGAGAAGGACATCATGCTCATAAGGGTGGAGGGAGAGCTCAGGAGAGAAAGACCTCAGATGAGATGGATTGATATAGTAACTGGGGCAGTGGGAGGTTGGTATGTTGGAGTCAGTGAGACTGGCTCAGGACAGGGAAGGGTTCAAAGCTGTTGTACACAAGTTTGCTATGAGACGCAGGCAATTCCATGGCACATAACAACAGCATGCTGGCTTTATAGAGAAGTCAAACTTATTTGTTTGTTTATTCTCCGCTCCAGTTGCTTGGTCTTTGGGTGATCTTTACATGATCTGGGTCTGTCTTCTCTATCTCTACATCCTTCTCTGTTCCCTAACCAGCTTGGCTTAGGTCATGACTTACCTGGTGATTGGGTTAAGACTGATATGGTCTCATTACCATAACAGAAAACTCTGTTCTCAAAGAAAGTTACATCCACAAGTCAAAATCGAAATCCACTGATGTAGTTAATTCAGACCCCTGCTGACACTGTAAAACGATCAGAACTGCCTTGTGGGGTTTCCAAGGCTGCAGATCTTTATGGAAGCAGACTGCCACATCCTCTATCAGAGGGGCTTGTGGGATGAACCAATAACTTTTAGGTTAGCAGTAGACCAGTCTAACAACTGTGTCACTGAGCTCCTTTCCCCAACAAAACGAAAAAAAAAAAAGTCATTTCTGTGGAGTCAATTCCCATTTAAGTGACCTTACAGGAAAGATCAGACTTTATAAAGATAGTGCAGGATACAGCAAGGTTCAGATATGTTCATCTTGTGGTCGCTATGAGTTGTAGTTGGCTTAATGGCACCTAACAAGGAAAATGACAGCATAAGTTGTAGTAGAACTGCTCCTTATGGTTTCCAAGCCTCTGTCTCACTTACTTTGGGCACATGGCCAGGAGAGATTGGTCCTTAGAGAAGGACAACATGCTCAGAAGGGTGGATGGGAAGTACAGGAGAGGAAGACCCTGGATGAGATGGATTAATACAGTAACTGGGGCAATGGAGGTTGGTGTACTCAGTTAGTGAGAATGGCTCAGGACAGGGAAGGGTTCAGAACTGCTGTGCATAGGGTTGTTATGCATCGCAGGGGACTCAACGGCACATAACAACAATGACATCTATGACAGGTTGGAAGGAGGAGTGGCATCCACTCCGTAAATAACATGCTGCCAGAAACTCTATGAACTTTGATAGATGTTGATAGTTGTAGAGGGCTTTTGTTCTTAGGGTTACTATGAGTCATGGTTGACTCAAAGGCAATCAATAACAACAATGCTTTAAAGAAGTTAACTCATTTTCTCTCATATAGTAGCTGGTGGGTTTGAACACCTGACTTTCTGGTGAACCCCAGAGCACTTCCACCACTGTGCTACTAGATTCCCATCTCCACAAATATGCTCAAGTCAACTCATTGCCATCAAGTTAGAAACAACTCTTGGCTGACTCTCTATTGCCTTTTCAAGGCTATAAATTGCACTGGAGGAGATTTCCCACCTCTCTCCCACTGACTGTCAGTGGATTTAAACTGCCAGAGAGACCTCGTTTTTGAGTTAGCAGTGTCTTTGGGTTAACCCTATGGGCTAGTTGGCCAGAGCTCCCAATTCACAAGTAAAACACATATTTTGGGAAGCACCCAAACCAGTTCATAACAATCTTCATAAGAAAACAAACATGTCTGTCTTGGAAAGGGTGAAACCGAGTTTCTTCTTGGAAGCTAGGATTTTGAAGCTCTGTCTCACATACATTAGACGTGTGGCCAGGAGGTCCTTGGAGAAGGACATCATGCTTGGAAGGGTGAAGGGACAGTGCAAGAGAGGAAGACCCAGGATGAGATGGATTGATACAGTAACTGGGGCAATGAAGGTAGTTGTGTTGGAGACAGTGGGACTGGCTCAGGACGGGACAGGCTTCAGAGCTGCTGGACTTAGGGGTACTATGAGTCACAGGTGACTTGACCGCACATAACAATAACTTTTAGTCATTGGTTTTATCACAGGCTAAGAAAGGAAATTATTACTTTGTCCTTTTTTATAATTTCTTTATTGTGATTTTAATGAAAGCTTACAGAAAACTTGGATTTCCATTCATTCATTGTTGCACAATTTCCTCCCTCTCCCTAACCCCAGTCCACCTTGCTATGTACCTCTTATTCTGGACTGTTGTCATGCTAATAATTCCTAATCATATATTCCTTTTAAACTATTCTTTCCATCATCTGTTCCAATGCAATGTTCATTATTTACCCTCTCTTTTCTTAGTTTTCCCCAAATGCCCAATGTCAGTCCTGTTTAATAACTGTGGCATCCTGCAGTATTTGTTCTTTTTTGACTGAGATATTTCACTCGGCATAATGTCCTCCAGGGTCACTCATTTTGTATAATATTGCATGAGTTCCTTGTTTTTCAGTGCTGCACAGTATTCCATTGTGTGAATATACCACAGCTTCTCTATCCATTTGTTTGTGATGGGCACTTGAGTTTCCATCTCTTTACTATTGTGAATAATGCAGCAATAGACATGGATGTGAACATATCTGTTTGAGTGGAAGTTCTGGTTTCTTTAGGGTATAATTCCCAGTAGTGAAATTCCTGGGTTAAATGGTTTTTCTATTTCCAACTTTTTGAGAAAGTGCCATACTGCCTTCCTCAGTGTTTGCACCATTTTACACCCTCACCAGCAGTGAGTGAGGGTTTACTTTTCTCTACAACCTTGCCAGCATTTGTTGTTTGCTGCTCTGTTGAACTTTACTATTGATACTGAGGTGAGATAATATCTCATAGTTGTATTGTGTTTATTTTTATTTTATGTTGGTTTTGATTTATTAATTTTATTGCCATATTTTGACTCAAAAATACATGTGCTGGATCACTGAGAAGTATACTCTTTACAAAGAAAGCTTATCTCAGCCTTTCGCTTATTACTTTTTTTGCTTTAAATTCAAACTTGTCTGATATAAAGACCTCGTCTTCCGCTTTTCTTTTACTGCTTTTGTCAGATACGGGCTCTGCCATCCTTTCCTTTCCAGACGCTTGATTTTTGTCACTTGATTTTGCATAGTTTTGTCTATAGCATATAATTAGACGCTTCCTTTAATAGGTGCATTTATCTCATTTACAATTACAGATAAGACGTTCATGTTTGCTCGTCATTGTCATCTATTTTATCTTCTGCTTCTTAAATTTTCAATGCTTCTTTTCTATTTTGTTATAAAAGTATTGCTTTATATGTATGGTGTGTTTTCTTTCTTTTCTTTTGAATGTTTTCCTTCTGATAAATTGAAAGGTTTATAGCTTGTTTTTATTTCTCTTAATAGCTACATTTTTAACTCTATCTGTTCTCCCTGTATCAGGCATCTCTTGGGCTCCGTTTCGTCTCCTCTTGGTTCTGTGTGCCTTCTACTCCAGCCATCACTGTGCTGACCTGTTCTCTGGGGTCGTCGGCCAGCATCATGCAGGCACTGTTTGTCGGTGCCTTGCACCTGTGACTTGTGCCCCTCGCCTCCACCTCTAGAGTTTTTCTGACAACAGGAAACCTCAGTACTATGCAAACATATGCCACATGGAAGTGCAGTGTGTTTTGCACCTTATGGGACAATCACCAGGATTTCATAAAAATTAGTCAGGGTTTGTAGAGAAATTATTCCCTTGGATGGATTTCTTTTTCTAGATGGGCTGCCCTGAGACACAGTTTATATGGCTTCTCCAGAGGCTGTCCCACTAGATGGAAGAATCACCTGTGAGTAGTGACAGCCAACTTAACTGTAAATCCTCCTACTGGCTTTACTTTATCCCTATGTTCATTCCCTTTTTTCAGCTTCCTGAGATTTAAGTCCTTCATAAATGCATGAGGTTGTAGCTTTGGTGGCCTTGTTTGTAGGGAGTTGTACTGTAAACCCAAAGCTGAGCGTCTAGAAGTTCAGATCAGCCAGAGACTATGGGAGAAAGATGGGCAAGCCTGTGTGTTATACCTTGGAAACCGACTGGAGAATCTGGAGAGAGTTGATGCCCATTCGATTACCATGAGTTAAGTCTAAGACAGTATGTAAACCTGAAATCATTATCTTTAGATCGTATCTATTAGCTGTTATTCACAATGAAAAAATTAACATGTGCTCACATCTTCTTTTGCCCCAAGTTATTTCCTTTCCCACTTTTGTTGGGCAGATTATATTGTTGCTGTTGTCGTTATGTGCCGTTGAGTCACCTGTGACCCATAGCAACCCTATGTACTGTAGCTCTGAAGCCTGCCCTGTCCTGAGTCAGTCTCAATGATTCTGACACTCTAACCCCCATTGCCCCAATTACTGTATCAACCCATCTCATTTGGGATCTTCTTCTCCTGCAGTGTCCCTCCACCCTTCTGAAGATGATGTCCTTCTCCAAGGACTTGTCTCAGCTGGCCATGTGCCCAAAGTATGTGAGACAGAGCTTCAAAATCCTAACCTCAAAGAAGAAATTTGGTTTCACCCTCTCCAAGATAGACCTATTTGTTTTCTTGGCAGTTCATGGTATTTGTTCAAGACTCTTCTCCAGTACCACAGCTTGAAGACTTTGATTCTTCTTCTGTCATCCTTAGTCATTGTCCAGCTCTCTAATGCATAGCAAGTAATTGTGAAGACCATGGCCTGGATCAGGTGTACCTTAATTTCTAGACTGACATCGTTGCTTTTCAGTTCTCTAGAGAGGTCTCTGACAGCAGAATTTCCCAATGCAATTCATCTATAGTTATCCTATATATTGTTCAAAAGCATAGTGAAGTATAACCATCATGTGGTTTAACTCTCTGAGCCATAGCATCTTCTCCAATCCTGAGTGACATAAATGGATAAGTACTCAACTACTAACTGGAAGGTCGGCAGTTTGAATTACCCACAGGTGCCTCCAAAGACAACATGGACATCCACTTCTGAAAGACTATAGCCACTGAGAACTTCGAGGAGCCAAGCTCTATGCTGACACACATAGGTCACATTGGGTCAACTCAACTACAAATGATTGCTAAGCTGATCTTTTTTTCTTGTGCTTTCTTTTTTTTAACTATTAGGATGTGTGTATGCTTCTTATTCAATCTCACTTTTCTTCCCACTGTGTGTCAAAGGTTTTAAATTTTTCATGTTATATCTGCATAATCATGATTTACTGCATTTATGTATATATTTATAACCATGATTCTTCTAGTTCTTCAGTTTCAAGTTCACAATTTAAATGGAAACATCACTTAACATTTGCCCTTTTATCATGGTTTTGTCATAGAAAATTGGTATGTGGTCAGTTACTTCTTTTGAAGATGAGCTTATAAGAACTGTAGTCTCTAAATGAATGTGTGTTTAAAGATAATTACCTCTTGCCCTTTTCTTGAATGACAGTTTAACTGAAAAGAAAATTCTTTGAAAGTGACACATGGAAGATTATATTATTACCCCCTGGTGTTCGTTGCCTTCCCTGTGAGAAGGTTACAGTTTCTTGTCAATGGCCATGTGTGGCTTACGCTGCCTTCTCCTGTTGTTGTTGTGTACTGTTGTGTTGGAACTGACCCATAGCTGACCCTCCAGAAAGTTTTCAAAGGCAGTTAATCACACAGGAAGAGATTGTTCATCTTTCTCCTGTGGAACAGCTGGTGGATTCAAACCCTGTGCCTTTGGGTTGGCAGCACAGCTCCTTAGCACTAGGTAGAATACATTTGCCTCTCCCCATTGGGGCCAAGTTTGGTCATGTGACTTATTTAGGCCAATCAAGTGTGAGTGGAAGTGAAATAGGCTAATTCTGAACAGAAAACTGAAGAGCCATTATATGCTCTGGCCATATCGTTTGCTTTTTTCTTTCTTCCTTGCGAATGGAACCCTCAGAAAGGGGCAGCTACTTTCATTTGAACATTGTTGTTGTTGTTAGGTGTCATCAAGTGGACTATGACTCACAGTGACCCTATGAACCACATATCTGAACCCTGTCCTATCCTGTGCCATCCTCATCATCTCTGACACATTTGAGGCCATTGCTGCTTTTACTGTGTTAATCTTGATGAAGGCGTCCCTTTCATTTGCTGACTCTCCACCTTTGCTAGCATGATGTCACTCTCCAAGGAATAGCCTCTCTTAGCAACGTGTCCAAGGTATGTGAGATGAAGCTTCTCCATCCTTGCCTCTAAGGAGCACTCTGGATCCACTTTTCTCCAAGACATATTCTGTTTGGTCTTTTGACAGCCCCTGGGATATTTAGTGCTTTTCTCCAGCACCATGACTCAAAGGTATCAATTCTTCTTCTGTCATCTTTATTCATTGTCCAGTTCTCAGATGCATAGCAAGTAATTGAAAAGACCATGGCATGAACCAGGCACACCTTAGTCTTCAAACTGACATCATTTTTCTTCACTATTTTTGAGAAGTCCTTGACAGCAGACTTTCTCTGGTATCATACATCTCCTGACTGCTGGTACCAAGGGTGCTGATTGTGGATCAGAGCAAGATGAAATCACTGACAATGTCAGTCTTTTCTCTATTGGACACTAGAGTGAATAAACTACATGGAGAAGAGCCAGAGGCAACACAGAACAAGTCAAGAAGTAATATACAAAACAAAAGTGACAGCTCATGAGTTAACTTTAATTCACGGCAGCCCCTCGTGTTGTAGAGAATTGAGCTCTTTAGGGTTTTCTCACACAACATTTTTATCTTACGGCCCTATTTGGTGGGTTCGAACCACCAATCTTTACATTAGCAGCCACGTGAACCAGCCAGGGCCACTGATGTGTAGTGAGCAGAGAATAAATGATCATCATTGTTGAAAGACGTTGAGATGTGGGGGGCCCGTAACCACAGGTTTCTCAAGAGGAAGCTGCAGGGTTTCTGCTCCTAAGGGCTTCTCTGGCATTGCCTCCCCCTCTCGCAGTGTTAGCTACTACTCAATAATCAAGCTGTGCAACATCTGAGGACAAATGATCACCACATTCTGGATTCTTCTTCTTGTTGCTCCTTTTTCCATGTACGGAATACAGTTTTTCCTGAGCTGTGAAAGGATATTTTGTCATACGTTGCAATTACTTGCTATGCATCAGAGAGGTGGACAATGACTTAAGGATGACAGAAGAAGAATCAATGCCTTTAACCTGTGGTGCTGGAGAAGAATATTGAACATAACCTGGACAGCCAGGAGAGCAAATAGGTCAGTCTTGGAGAGAGTGAACCTAAAATTTCTCCTTGGAGGCAAGGATTTTGAAGCTCTGTCTCAAAGCTTCTCTGTCTCTCTCTGGCATGTGGCCAGGAAGGACCGGTCCTTGGAGAAAGACATCATGCTAAGAAGGGTGGAGGGACAGCACAGGAGAGGAAGGTCCCAGATGAGACAGATTGGCATGATAACTAGGGTGGTGGGATGAGTTGTGTGGGAATCAGTGAGACTGGTTCAGGACAGGACAGATTGCAAAGCTGCCATACATAGAGTGGCTATGAGTTGCAGGCGGCTTGATGGCACTTAAAAGTAGCGACAAGAAGTAAGACGAGGATAAGGTAGGTCTGATTAGGTCTACTACCCTCATTTCCTCACAAACTTTCTTCCCTGGTGGTTGTTGTTCTTAGGTGCCATCAGGTTGACTACGACTCATAGTGACTTTGTGAACAACATGAAGAGGCCCCTCTCCTGTGCCATCCTCATCATCTCTGAGATGCTTGAGCCCATTGCTACTGTTACCATGTCAAGCAATCTCCTTGAGAGTCTTCCTTTGTTTCTGTGACCATCCACCTTTCCCAGCATAACGTCCTTTTCCAAGGACTGGCTCTTCCTTACAACATGCCCAAAGTATAAGAAACAGAGTCTCACCATCTTTTCCTCTAAGGAGCACCCTGGTTTGCCCTCCTCTAAGAGGATTCTTACTCTGGTCTGACAGAAAGTCTGTTGTTCACCAGGAAGTAGGTCCTGTATCTCAGCCTCGTCCACTCTGTTACATGCTGATCGGGGTCTGATCATTTATCCCTCTACAGCTCTTCCAGGATGCTTGCCACTCACAACGTCCGTGCTGTTCTGAAACACACCATTAGAAAGGGAATGGTTTTCTTGTCCTTTTCAGGCCCTAAATCAGGGTTCTTTCCATGACATAAACCAGGAATTCAGGTGACTTCGCAACCGGCCACAAACTCTGACATTGACCAGAAACCAGGAACTTCTACTTTCCTAGACACTCTCCAAGATATAGGGGAGCAGGAACGGTGTGAAGGGGCACACTGTCCTCATGATTCAACTGTCACTGCCCTTGACAATCTTCTCACATACCTTACAATTCAGACTGATGGGCATTTCTGAGTTTTAGGGGGAAAACCAAACAAATAACTTTTCTATTTTGTAGAACGGAGGGGCTAAGATATTAGATTTTTTTTTCTTGCTTTAACCAAATGTCCCATCCACATGAAGTCTTAAGCCTGAAAAAGGGCGAGTCGTTCTAATCCTGAAGTGGTAAGGACCATGGCAAAGCCCCTGGAAGTGGTAAAGACCATGGTAAAGCCTCCTGCCTCTGTTCTGACAAGCGAGTGTTAACCAGCTCCTGAGAAGTGCACATTGTGAGTGTTCAACTCAGAAGATATTTTTTCTGCAACTGCTTTCTTTGCCAGCTAAGCCTTCTCAGCATAATGCACTGTGGCACATTAAAGAACCACACTGATGAGGTGATTAGAGGAATCTGAGTTCTCGGGTCTCTCGGGTCGAGGAGAGACTGATGTCCACTACCCCTTGTGAGACAGCAGCCAGGGAGCTTGGTGACCTGGTGTGTAGGGAGCTGTGTTGCTAACTCAAAGGCCCTGCCTCTTCCAGAGGTTTGAATCCACTGGCTGCTCTGTGAGAGAAGGTGGATGATCTGTGAGGTTTACAGCCTCCAAAACTAGATGATGGGTGAGCTGTGTGTCAGTTCTGACTCAATGACAATGAAAAGAAAGCAAACTGGAGCCTGGGATTGGCTTTATCTCCAGGCTGGAGAAAGGCTGGGAAGAAGGTCAGTGCCTTCTCTTTCTTCCTCTTTAACTAGCTCACTCTCTCCCCTCTCCTCCTTTTCAGCTCTCCTCACCCCTGTGGGAAGGCAAAGGAGTGACAACCGCAGGGAGCAGGCCAAAGCCTCTGGGTGCCAAGCCTCTGGCCTCTAAATCCAGGCCACAGACACAGTGTGATAAAATGATCAGCATAAGCTGGGAGAGAGGACCATTTTAAATTTAGATCACAGTTTGGGGTCAGAAGTGACAACAGGGGAGGGAGGCGACTTGGGTTTGGGAGAGAGAGAGCTAGCTGAATTTCACTCTCAGCTGAATCGCTTAAAAGCTAAGGCTTTAGACAAAATGCTTTCTCTCCTGGACTCTCAATTTCTTAGTTAAATGAGAAGAACAATGCACTTATATTGGAAAATTGTTGCCGAGATCGATGGGACGTTTCTCATTCTGGTAGGTGATGGGCCAAATGAATATAGATTCCTCCATCCACAAACACTCGGAAATGTTAGATAAATGCCATTTTTTAAAAAAGAAAAAAAAATGCAGAATTAATGAGAAAGGAAAATACCCAGAAGCAAGAGCAGCCTGGTCATATACCTTCACCAAAAGATAAGAAGGCACAGTGTAACTTTTTTTAGCAGCTTCAAATTGGAAATAATTCAGAAGTCTACCAAAAGTAGAATGGATAAGGAGTGATAGATTAAAAGAATGAATATTTATAGAAAACTGCAAGAAAGACACATATGGGCCCTCTGATGGAGTAGGCTGCGTGGAGATTGTGCATGTCCAGCAGTTCAAAATGACCAGCAGCCCAGCAAGGGCAAGATGGGTAGCCTCTTTCTATTAAAATTTGTAGCCTCAGAAACCCAATAGAGTGTCCAGGTGACTCAGAACTGACTTGACTGCAGTAAGTTTGAGATTTGAGTGTGAAAGTTATTTATAACAGCATAGATGAAGTGTGTGAGTAATATTAAGTGAAAGAAACAAGGCATACAGAGAAAGTCTTCAATCTGAATCTATGTAAATAAAATTCAGATCCCGGTAAAAGAACTATTCTGTAAGAAATAAGAGCAGCTGTCAAAATCCAGAGAACTTGACATTACAAAGATTTCACTTTAACATACACAAACTTTTAAAAATCGGCCAAGGTGGCAGGAATTCCCCTGATGACTGTAAGAATGCATCTAAGTGTACCCTAACTATGGGGACAGAATCTAACCTGAGGGGAGAGGCAGGAAGAGGAGTTGAGGTAGAAAAAGTTTTGAAAGCTATGTGTAGATGGGAAAGTTAAGGCAAATTTGTTTCTCACAGATGGTCATGTTGTTTGGTGCTGTCAAGTCGACTGTGACTCAGAGTGACTCTGTGAACAATGGATCTGAACCCTACTCTAGCCTGTACCATCTTCTTCATCCTAGACTAGAGCCCACCATTACAGTCACCGTGCCAATCTGTCTCTTTGAGGGTCTTCCTTTCCTTTGCCTAGTCCTCCACCTTTCCAAGCATGATGTTCTTTCCCAAGGACCAGCTCCTCCTAACATGTCCAAAGTGTGTGAAATGAAGCCCCACCATCTTTGCCTCCAAGGACCGCCCTGGCTACACTTTCCCCACGTCATATGTGTTTGTTCTTTTGGCAGTCTATGTGATATTCAGTGTTCTTTTCCAACTCCACAATTTAAAGGCATTGGTTCACAGAGTTTCACATTAACATTTATGAAACTGTGTGCAACGTAGGATTAACAAATAAATCAATTAATAGTAGACCATGGGAGTCAGCTGTCTCATTGTTCTAGAAAGAAGTTACAAATAAGCAAGGTGGGAGGTTGGCATGAACACTATGATATTCAATTAGAATTGGGGGTGGGTGGACTCAAGTTTAGGGTGTACATAGATGTGTAGATACATATACACACAGATGGATAATGGAGTTTTATGTGCACATGAAGATTCCCTTTATGATATAAGTGAAACATTTCTCTATTCACTGGAAGGTTGGAGGTTTGAATTAACTGAGAGAAACCTTTGCCAAAAGGCCTGGTGATCTGTTGTGCAAAGATAACAGCCATTAGACAGCAGCCCTACAGAGCGCAGGTCTACTCTGACACCCACGAGGTGGCCACAAGTCAGAATCTATTTGTTATAAATACGTGTTGCTGTTGTGCTGTCAGATGCCACCATGTCAACTGAGACTCATGGCAACCTGAACTGAACTATGGCTCAGGCTTGACCGCGATCTCAGTCACACTCCAGCACATCACTGTCACTGTGTCAGTCTCTCTGCTTGAAGGCCTTCTTCTCTTTCTTGGACCCCTTACCTTTCCAGGCATGATGAAGTTTTCAAAGGACTGCTCCTCTTGATAACATGGTGAGAGATTGCAAAAGATTGGGATGTATGTGTCATGCTATATACACCGTTGAATCAGAAAAGACTCCTGGCTGACCTTCCAGCGAGTTTTCAGAGGCAGTAAATCGCATATGAGGAGCCTGCTCATCTTTCTCCTGCAGAGCAGCTGGTAGATTTGAACCCCGTGCCTTTGGGTTGGCAGTGCAACTCCTTACCACTTAGAAGGTATATTGAGAAATATACCTCCCCCCCACACACACACACTTAGTGGAATATGCTATAGATGCATGTTCCACTGAGAAGTCCTAGAAGTGTCAACAACGAACACATATAGCCTCTAGGACTTAGTTTCCAAATATTATTCTTCCATAAAAGGAACTAGATGTCATTGGAGGGATAACTGATTCTAGGGCTGGGGCAGGAAATATTCATGATAAGCCTGAAGCATCTTGTATTACCAGAAGGAAGGAAAAGGAAGGGTAGGGGTTGGGGGGCAGAATATGATTAAGAATGTCAAAGAATCACAGAAGGCAACCTGAGGGAGCTTCTAGAGGCCAGAGTTGGAGCAATTTGAGCAGCAAAATAAATAGCATAGTTGTCGCCAAGTACGAGAAGCCCATCTGAAAAGGGCTGCGCACTGTGTGGTTCCAATGGCATGGTATTCCAGAAAACGCGAAACGAGAGACCATAAACATAACAGTGCTCCCTGAAGTGGGAACAATTTGACCTACAAAGGAGATAAGGCAATGTTGACTTATAATAAAACACATATCCGTGGCTCCATTTACTATAATTAAACGACTCAAAGAATAGGTAAATAATCATGAAGAAGGAAGAAATAATTTCTATGGAAGAATTAGAAATAATTTGTGCAGATACTCTGTCATCAAGGAGGAGAAGCATATTTCCGTTCCTTAAGTTTGGACTGTGCATGGTGATTTCTTTTCAAAGAGTACAATATGGGAATAGGGGCGCAGTAAAAGAGCACCTTGACAGAACAGACTACTGACAAACACTACCTTAAGTCAAGCGATCAAGATTAATACCTAGAGTGGTAAATCACGTTGTCATATGTGCCCTTCATATGATGTAATGAGAATAGCACTTCTGTGTCTCCTTTCAAAAACCAAGAGAAAAGGCTCAGACGAGTCCCAGTTGAGGGATGCTCTATAAAATACCTGCTCAGTGTTCCCCAAAACTGTCATCTAAAACAAGGACATTCTAAGAAACTGTCACAGATAAAAAAACACATAAGGAGATTTAACAATTAAGTGAAGTAATATCTTGGATGGGTTCCTGGAACAGGAAGAAAAAAAAATCTTGCTTAAGAATAAACTAAGGAAATCTGAATAAATTATAGACCTTCGTTAATAATAATGAGACTGCATTGTTTCATTCATTGTGACCAATATATCAGATTAATGGAATATTTTAATAATAATAGAAGCTGGGTGTAGGGCATAGGAGAACTAGCTGAATTATCGTTACCTTTTTTTCTGTAAATCTAAAACAATTATTTAAATAAAAATTACTTAAAAATGACTCTCACTTTAAAAAATTAACTACCATATTTAACAGTGAAAAAAAGTTTATTTTTAAAAACTTACATTAGTGCTTCTAGGTTAATTGACCTGTAAGAATGACAGATTGTTAGAATAAAAAATTGGGAAAATAAAGACAAAGAAACACACACATACACGCATAAGATCAGCCTAACCTTGAGATTTAATGATGCATCTATGGATACTGTAACAGTAAGCGAAATTGTGAAAGTATGATTACCATCAAAATCAAGATAGTGATTTATAAACCTTTGTCAGTTTCAGAATTCTTTAATGTGGGGATTCATGTATTTCGTTAATCCTGACATAGTCTTAGCCATTCTTTTTCTTTTTGATGCACTTATGGAAAGGAAGCTTGAGAGCAACTTCTAGAGGTGCTTGGAATATTCTATTTCTTGACCTGGGAAGAGAGTATATTGATGATACATTTGTGACACATTTATGGTAAGTGAGAGTTGCACATTCTTGTCTTACCCATTTTTCTATCTGTATGCAATATTTCACACTGAAAGTTAGACAAAGTCAAATACACTACTCTCTGGTAGTGTGTTTGTTTTTAAAAACATTTACATGTTACAGAATTTAATTTGTGTATGTTAAACATCAATAAAAGTTATCTTAAAAGAAGCTTAAAAGTAAATGCCTCTGACAGACCTGACACAGAGTATAAAATCTCATTCACTCACTCACTGTCATCAAGTCGGCTGTTACCCATAGTGACCCAGGACTGTAAATCCTGAGGGAGAGACTGATCATCTTTCGTGGAGCTGCTGGTGGATTCAAACCCCTGAAAACTTTCAGCCTTCTGGCTAGCAGTGCAACTCTCCACGCATGCCATCAGAGCTTCCCTACTAGGTAATATTATGATAGATTCATGCTCTACCTCTGTATGATTGAGTAAGTTGTGGGTTTTTTTTCCCCTTACAATAAGCAAAGACCCACCAGAACCAGGGTGAAGAGACTGGAAGACATTGGGAGCCCTGGTATAGATGCTTAATGTGCTCAGTCTCTAACCAAAAGGATCTGTCTCTACCAGAGGCACCTTGAAAGAAAGACCTGGTTAGGTACTTCTGAAAAAGCATCCATTGAAAACACCATGACATGGTGTTACTCTCACACGTTTTGCTGCTATTGTTGTTATGCACCTTTGAGTCAAGAATGACTCATAGCGATCCTATGAATAATGGATCTGAAAACTGCCCTGTCCTGTGTATCCTCGCCATCTTTAACATAAACATACTTGGCTGCATTGTTATAGTCACTTGTGCCAATTCATCGTGTGTGTGTGTGTGTGTGTGTGTGTGTGTGTGTGTAAAATCCACCTTGATGAGGGTCTTCCTTTCTTTGACCCTCTGCTATTTCAATCATGATGTCCTTCTTTACAACATACTAAAAGTACATGAGACAAAGTTTAGCATCATTACTTCTAACGAGCATTCTGATTTCATTTTCTCCAAAACGAACTTGTTTGTTCCCTTGGCAGTTCATGGACTAGTCAGTCCTCTTCTCCAACATCACAACTCAAAGACCTTGATTCTTTCCATTCTTCAATCCTTAGTCATTGTCCAACTTTCAGATGCATAGAAAACAAATGAGAAGATGATGAATTAAACGGATGTGGCTTAGTCTTTAAGTTGACATCATTGCTTTTTAGTATTCTAGAGAGGTCTCTGACAGCAGGTTTTCTCAGTGTGACTCATCTTTTGATTTCTTGACTGCCGGTACTAAAAGTATTGATTGTGAATCCAACCAAGATGAAATCAATGACAACTGCAATCTTATCTCAGTCTATCATGATGTTTTCTCCATCTATCATGAGTCAACCTTGCTCGCTGAAATTGAGGAAGACTTGGAAACACTTGGAGTGTCTGTTGCAGGTCAAAGACTGCAACCTTCAATATGAGTTACATCTCAACATAAAGAAAACAAAGATTCTCACCGTTGAGACAATAGGCAGTATGTGTTGTTATGTGCCATTGAGTCATTTGTGACTCATAGTGACCCTATGTACAACAGCTCTGAAGTCTGATCAATCCTGAGCTAATCTCATCATCTCTGATAGACCTAATCCTATTTCTCTAGTCACTGAGTCAATCCATCTCATCCTGCGTCTTCCTCTCCCGCACTGTCTCTCAGCCCTTCCAAGCATGATGCCCTTCTCCAAAGACAAGTCCCTCCTGGCCATGTGCCCAAAGTATGTGAGCTAGAGCTTCAATATCCTTGCTTCACAGGAGCAGTTTAATTTAAACCTCCCCAGGAAAGACCTGTTTGTTCTCCTGGTGGTCCATGGTATGTTGAATATTCTTCTCCAGCACCAAAGTTCAAAGACATCTATCCTTTTATCATCCTTAGTTATTTCCAGCTCTCTGATGCATAGCAAGTAATTACAAAAACCACAGCATGCATCAGGTGCACCTTAGTCTCCAGAGTAACATCATTGCTCTTCAGTACTCTGGAGAGTTCCCTGACAGCAGACTTTCCTAATGCAATTAGTCTTTTGATTTCCTGATGGCTAGTGCAAACAGAATTAATCATGGAACCAACCAAGCTAGAGCTGTTAACAACAGCAACAATCTCTTCTCTGTCTAGGAAGAATGTGCCAATTGGCTTAGCGGTAAGAATCTTTTTTTTCCCTTGATGTTGAGCTGCAATCCGTTTTGAAGACTGAAGACTACAGTCCTCATATACAAACACCTCATATCCTCCTCAATTTCAGTGAGCAAGATTGTGTCATCTGTCTAAAGTAGGTTGTTGTTGAGTCTTCCTCCAGTCCTGATGTTACATTCCTGCTCATAATGTCCAGCCTCCTGAATGATCTGTCTGCATGTAGATTGAAAAGATATGGAGATAGGAGGCATCCCTGATGCACACTTTTCCTGATCCTGAGTCATGCAGGGTTTCTCTGCTAATCTCTACTATGACTACTGCCTCCTGGTCCAAGCATAGCATGAGCACAATTAAGTGTTCTAGGATTACCAGTCTTTAATGTTGTTATCCACACAGTCAAATGCCTTTGCATAGCCAATGAAACACAGATAGACATTCCTCTGGTATTCTCTGCTTTTGTTCAAGATCTATCTGACATTGGCTATGATGTCCCTACTACCAGTATCATGAAAGATGGTGAAAAGATTGAAGTTGTTAATGATTTCATCTTGCTTGAATCCACAATTAAGATGCCTTGCACCAACAGTTAGGAAATAAAAAGACAAGTTGTACTGGGAAAATCTGCTGTCAAGGATGGCTCCAGAGTGCTCAAGAGTAATGATGTCAGTTTAAAGACAAAAACCACAGCGTGTAACAACAACAACATTATTATTGGGTCAGTGGTGAAGACTTTTGCTTTCTTGATATTGAGGCACAAACCATATAAAAGGCTATAGTCCTTGATCTTCTGCAGCAAGTGCTTTAAATCCTCCTCACTCTCAGCAACCAAATTTGTGACATCTGCATACTGTAGGTTGTTGATGAATCTTCTTCCAATCTTGATGCCACATTCTTCATAAAGTCTAGCTTCTTGAATGATTTATTCAGCATAGAGCTTAAATAGGTATGGAGAAAGGAGACTGTGCTAACACAAATGTTTCTTCATTTTAAACATGCAGTGTTCTGTTGCTCTGTTTGCATGACAGCTTCTTGGTCTATGAATAGGTTTCACATAAGCATAATGATGTATTCTGAGATTCCCGTTTTTCTCAATAGTAGCAGTAATGTGTGGTGACCCACACAGTTTTGGCACAGTCAGTAAAACACAGTCATTCTTCTGGCATTCTCTGCTCTCTGTCAAGATCAATCTGACATAAAAAAGTATATTCCCGGTGTAGTGACCTCTTCTAAATCCTGCTTAAATTTCAGCTGTTCTCTGTCAATGTACTGCTCTAACCATTTAAAAAAATAATCTTCAGCAAGATTTTGCTTGTATGTGATATTAATGATATGGTTTGATAATTTTCACATTCTGTTGGTTCAACATTTTTGGGAATGGGAATACATATGAGTATCTTCCAGTCAGTCGGCCGAGTACCTCTCTTCCAGGTACTCAGCACAGCCTGTTGAGCTTGTCTGGAGCTGTGCCTATTTGTTGGAATATGCCAGTTGGTATTCTATCCATTCCTGGGGCCTTACGTTTTTGCTGGTTCCTTCAGTTCAGCTTGAATATCTTCCTTTATTACTGTTGGCTCTTGATCATATGCTATTTCCTAAAATGGTTCCATGTCAGCAAATTCTTTTTGGTGCAGTGACTCTGTATTCCTTCCATCTTCTTTTGATGGTACTCATGTGTTAATTCAAACGGAAACAGAAAAAAAAAGAAAAGAAATCCATGGAAATCAAAATATGACCTTGAGTCTGTCCTGCCTGAATTTAAAAACCATCACAAGGATTGAAGGCATTGACCTCTAGTGATCAAAGACTGAATGAGCAGTAGGAAGACATTAAGGACATCATCCATGAAGAAAGCAAAAGGTCACTACAAAGGCAGAGGAGAAAGAAAACACAAAAATCAATTGCAGAAGAGATTCTGAAAATTGCACTAGAGCATCAAGAAGCAAAAAAAGGGGGGAGGAGGAATGAAGAAGTGAAAGAGCTAAACAGAGTATTCCACAGGGCAGCTTGAGAAGACAAAGTAAAATGTTCCAATGAATAGTGCAAAGAGTTGGAGTTAGAAAATCAAAAGGGAAAAACTCACTCAGCATTTCTCAAGCTGAGAGAACTGAAGAACAAATTCAACCCTCGGGTTGAAAGGATGAAACATTCTACTGAAGAATGTTATAGGCACATACATGGGGTTACCACAAATTAGACTCTAAGGCAACTGTGTAGAGGAAATGAGGGCAACTCACAGTATTTATAGCAGTGGGGCATCTGTACCTCAAGAGTCAAAGGGAGGGGTGCACTGCCTGCTGTACTCTGCACTTCTCCTCTTCTTGTCTATCAGGCTATTTTATTTTTTTTTTCTTTTAGATGTCTTATTTTTTACTACCCACCACATGGCAGGACAGTCCTCTACAGTTCCTGGGCTGAATTCTCCTTTATGTATGAAATAGTCACAATATGCCTGAGATGTCTTTTACATTTCTAACAGAGACTGATTGGCCAGTTTCAGTGTCCAACCCTGAGCCAAGGTGGGCAGGGTGGTACCCATGCATCCATAGCCTTGAATCTGAGTTGAGTCTAGTTTATAGTGACCCTCTATCAAATTTCTAAGGCTGCAAATTTTACAGAAAGAGCCCATCTTTCTTCTACTGAGCTGCTGTTAGCATCCAACATGTTACAACTACATCACCAGGGTTCCTCAGTCAGCAGAGTAGCTATCAAAAAGACTAGGTTGAATTGGGGACTCATAGAGTGGCCAAGAAAACAGTATGAGAGCATATAAAATGACTACTGGAAACGAGGGGAATCATGGGAAGGGTGCGGAAGCTGTCGATATACTAAGTGTACCTTATACCGTGATGAGGCAGCCCCAGTAGAAATAATGGTGAAGCACTCCACTAACTGAGTGGTTGGCAGTTTGAACCCACTTGGCAGCTCCATAGCAGAAAGATGTGACAATCTGCTTCCATGAAGATTACAGTCAAGAAAAGCCAATGAATTGGGATCAATTAGATGGCAATAGAGTTGGGTATCTTTGTTTTGTTTTTCACAACATATGTATTCTCACACAGTGAAAATGCTAGAGACACAGGTAAGTCACCTTTAGTTTATAAAGTGCCCAGAGCTGTATAAAAATGTATATAGTTGTTCTGGAAATTTCACCCCCAGCACCACCCGATGTCCTATAATTGCTTTAACTCTGCTATCCCTTAACAACAGGAGGTTGCTAACCTTTTCTAGAGATAAGGTATTCTCTACAGATCAGCTAAAACTATCTTCTCTAGAGATAAGATATTATCTATAGATCAAGTTCCTGAAAACCTGATCTGAATGAAAAGTTCAAACCAGTACCTGGAGTATGTGCAGAAACACTGCTTGTGACTGAGAGCTGATCTTTCCAAGCAGGAAGTAAAGCTCTGTACCAAGCAGAGGGGTGGAGCTGGAGCACCTTGCTATATAATGCACACCCACCAGCCCATAATAAGCCGTGATGTGCACCCCAGCATCCTCTGGGTAAACTCCGTATTGAGTGGCTATGAATGCAGCACCAGGACTAGAGACCTGTGTTTCTTAAGTTCCAAATAAGGAAATAAACAGAGTCCTGCTGCCTGATTAGCTACCTAGTCTCATGCCTGCATTTTGACTTGTCCCCATTTCACTAGGTGGAGTACCTGCCTAGTGGCTCTGTGATAAGCCCGTCAGCTGTTGTCTGACACCCTAAAAATGACTTTTCTCTTTAATTTGATCTCAGTCTCCTGGTTGAATTCTTTCTCTAGAGTAGAAAGGAATCTAAACCGTGATAATTCTAAAATAAGGTGACACTGTTCCTTTGGATCTGCCTAGTGTTTCTCCCCTATACAGCAGACTCAGCTTCAAGATTACATTTTACCCTTTTTATATTCTCGGGATTTTGATGTTAAACCCAATTTTCAGACCAGAAAATAGGTTCAGAGAGGACAAGTTACCTGTCTGAAATCACACAGTGAGCAGGTAGAAACAGTCAGGGCTCAGCCTCAGATCTCCAGCTTGGTGTGACATCTCAGTCTGAGCCTCTGAATTGTAAGCCTGGGGCTACAGTTGACTTTGGGGGAATCTAGAGTCCTTGGTTGCATGGATTCCCACACAGCTCCCACATTCCTGTTGCCAGGACTTCCATAAGACAGCTCTTCAAAGCCCAACAGCAAGTGAAGCAGTTGGCCCTTCAGAAGATGTCCACTTCTGTCACTGCCAGTTGGCTGGCAACTTAACAGCAACACCCTGATAGAAGTAAGCATGATGGAGATACACCAGTCTGGGAGAGGATCAGAGAGTAATTCCAGCTTGATTTTATTGGTATAAGCACTGCACGTATATACACAGGAAAGCAAGATAGGCTGAGCTTACAGATGTGGTACATGTGGATTGGTTGGGGGAACCTCAATCTCCTGTGGACCACTCCCAGCTCAACAGATGTGGCAGCCATCTTTTAGGAGGCGAGCTTTCTCAAGCTGGTACAGCCAAACACAGGGGAGCTTTCTCTACCCCATAAAAAAGGCCATTCGGAGGCTTGCACCTGTCTGGAGCTCAGACAATCCATCCTGGCCAGAGGCACTCCCTTCCCAACATTCTGCAACACACTTTCTAGTCTACTAGCTGCAGGGTGCCAGGAGCTGTCACAGAAAGCTGCTTCCTGGTGCCCTCTGCAGTACATACCTTCAGGTGGGCATGGGTCCTGACACCCCTGGGACTGAAATACGGTGGATGTGGGTAGAATGGCAGAGCAAGCATAGAGCTAATGATGGCCGGCATCAGACTCTTCATTATTGTGCTCTCCTAACCCCACTGATTCAAATCCACCAGCTGCTCTTCAGTAGAAGGATGGGAATGCTTCTATCATGTGATTTACTGCCTCTGAAAACTTACTGGAGGGTTAGCGATGGGTTGATTCTGACTCGACGACATACTACAACAACCCTACCCCACAGAAGATTTCACTTTCTGGGACAACTTTTGAAAGCTGTTCTTGTTCACTGCTATGAAGTGGACCTCCAGCTTGCATCAGCCCCTGCATCTAGGAACCATATGATGTCGAGTTTCATGTCATCCCCAGAATAATTTACAGATTATACTTTAGGGATCCATAGGGATTTGATGGCTGCTTAGGAATAGATAGCTACATGGGCCTCTTTCTTTCTAGTCTTTCTGAATCTGGAAGCGCCCCTGAAACCTGTTCACTGTCATGGTAACAGGTTGACATGTGTTTGAGGTGCATTGGCTAGAAACTGAAGTCAGGTCTCCTTCATAGATGGGGAGCCACTGTTGATTGTTGTTAAGTGTCGTCAAGTCAGAGGGGACACCCGTGTAACTTTCATCCTTTCTCCAGGTTCATAAGGTTTCCAGAGGAAAGCTATTATGGAAGTGAATGCCATTCCTGCTTCAAAGCTTGTTTTAATTGGGGGACAACTTTCAGAGTGGAGGGAGACTCCAATCCCCAAATCTCGTGAAGGATTTTAAGCTACCACCTGGAGCAGGCTCCAGCCTTATTTACTCTTTCTCTAAGGCCCAGGGCCGCCTGCCCAACCACTTTGTTATTGTTGTTGTTATGTGCCGTCCAGTCATTTGCGACTCATAGCGACCCTATGTACAACAGCCCTAAACCCTGCTCTACCCTGTGCCAATCGCACTGCCTCTGACTCACCCATCCCGATTACCCCAGTCACTGAATCAATCCATCTCATAGAGGGTCTTCCCCTCTTGCGCCATCCCTCAACCCTTCCAAGCATGATGCCCCTCTCCAAGGACATGTCCCTCCTTGCAACATGCCCAAAGTATATCAGACGAAGCCCCAGAATCCTTGCCTCCAAGGAGTGAGTAGCTTGGTTTAACCCTCTCCAGGATGAATCTGTTTGTTTTTTTGGCAGTCCATGATACATTCAATACTCTTCTCTAGCACCACAGCTCAAAGGTATCAATTCTCCTTCTGTCCTCCCTAGTCATTGTCCAACTCTCTGATGCATGACAAGTGATTGCAAAGACCATGGCCTTTATCAGGAGCACCTTAGTCTCCAGAGAGACACCGTTGCTCTTGAGTACTTTAGAAAGGTCACGAACAGCAGACTTCCCCATCACAATACGCTTTTTGATTTCCTGACTGCTGGTGCCAAGAGTGTTGACTGTGGAGCCAAGCAAACTGAAGCTGTGAACAATCTCAATCTCTTCGTCATCCATCCTGATGCTGTCACTTGGTCCAGTGGCGAGAATCTTTGTCTTCTTGACATTAAGCCTCAGCCCATACTGAAGGCTGCAGTCCTTGACCCTCTGCAGCAAGTGCATGAGGTCCTCCTCGGTTTCAGCAAGCAGGGTTGTGTCATCCGCTTAACACAGATTGTTGATAAATCGTCCACCAATCTTGACCCCACAATTCTCCTCATAGAGCCCAGCCTCCCGGATAATCTGCTCTGCATACAGGTTGAAAAGGTATGGAGACACATCCCTGGCGTACACCCTTCCCAACCACTTTAGAAAGGCAAAAAGAACAGTAACACACAAGAAAAAGAACCTCAGAAACCTCCCTTGCCTGACTGCCACCAAGAGGAGCTGCCATCTGCCACCAAGAGGAGCTGCCATCGAGTTGCCAGCCATCCCGCCAGTTAGCCAGGCGACTTTCAGAGTGGAGGGAGACTCCACACTGCCCCTTAATTGCCAAATGGAATGGTTATTAGTTGCCATTGTGTCAATTCTGACTCATGGTAACCTTCTGTGATCAGAGTTAAATGCAGAGTTTTTTTCTACTAGTTTATTTACAAAACTCAAATACAATTTCAAACAAATTCTTTCCATTTCCTTTACTCCCCCCATCAAATTGAACAACCCAATGATTAATCCCCTCTTGCCCCTGTACATCCACATCTCTCTGCTTCCAGCCTCTCCCACCCGTCCTGGATCCCTATACTCATTCTACAGTAATGGTTTTATACAATCTTTATCCTTGTGGGACTGAGTTAGTTCACTCAGCATCATGCACTCCAGGCCCTCCCAATTAGGTAATAAGTACAAAGTTATTGCTCCTGAATGCTGCATAGTATTCCATTGTGTAAATGTACCATAATGTCTCAATTTATTCATTTGTGGTTGAACATTTGGGCTGTTTCCATGTTCTTGTGATAGTAAATAATGCTGCTATTAACACTGGTGTACAAATCTGTTTGTGTCTCAGTTCTCATATTCTCAGGGTATATTCCAAGTATCGGAACAGCGGGTCATATGGAATTTCTATGTTCAGCTTTTTTTTTTAAAAGACTGTGATCCTTCAGAACAAATAACTGAGCCTGTCTGTCCTCAGCTGTTTGAATTTACAGCCTTTTGTAGTCACATCTTTACCATTCATGTCATGCAGGGATTCCCTAAGTTCTAAATCTTACATCACTTCATTGCCATCAAGACAGAACTGAATCACAATTGACCATCCACTGGATTTCTGAGATTGCTAGAGAGCAACAATGTTAAACATGAAGGGACACCTGATCTGAGGTCGGGTATTTTCAGTCACTTCCTATGCATCTTAAAGCTGGACAATGACTAAGGAAGAGGGGAAAAGAATCAATGCTTTTGATTGTGATGTTGCAAAAGAGCATGGAATTCCATGAACTGCTTAAAGAGCAAATTAATCTGTCTTGAAGGAAGTGTGACTGGAGTGCTACTTAGAGGCAAGGATTTACCTAAAACTTTGTCTCACTTACTCTGGACAGATTCTCAGAAGGAATCAATCTTTGGAGAGAGAGACATCATGCTGGAAAAGATGGGCTACTCTGCATATAGGTTGAAAAGGTATGGAGATAGGACACATCCCTGACATACACCCTTCCCAATTTTGAATCATGTAGTGTTTTCTTGCTCTAGGTAAAGATGGAGAAAGTTGGAGGATGAGCAAAAGAGAGGATGGTTCTCAATAAGATGGACTGATGACACGCTGAGTACTATGCTGGGCTTGAACTTGACAGATCATGAGGATGTTGTATGCTGGGGCACGGTTCAGGTCTGCTGTTTATAACTATGAGTCATAGTTGACTTGCCAGCACCTAACAACAACAACAAATAGTTTGTGATGAGATCGCACATCTTTCTGTGATGGAGATTTCAGACTATGTGGTTGTTTCAGATTTCCAGAGAGTTATTGTAAAATTTCCTTCATACTACACCACCCGAACTCCCTAGGTTCTGAATATTACTGTTGTTCAGTGGTAGCAAGCTGGAACTGACACATAGCTGACCCTCTAGTGGGTTTTCAGCAGCAGTAAATTGCATTGAAACAGATTGCCCATTCTTCTCCCAAGGAACAGCTGGAGGCCTTGAACCACATGCCTTTTGGATTGCAGCACAGCATCTTGCCACTAGGCCACCAGAGCTCCCTGAACACAACATGAGAGATCAAATTACTAAGGGAAAGAATGGACAATCTCCACATGCTTTATAGAAAAACTAAGGCCCTTTCACAAACTACAAGTAACCCCCAGCTACTCAGTGGGCTATATCATCTTTTCTGCTCTTAAAAGCAGCTCAGAGAAAGAAATGCAAAGGGGCTGGGTTCAGCCTCTTCCGGCTGGGAGTTATAAACTTTTATTAAGTCAGATTCTGCTTTTGTCATTAGCATTTAATGAATTATTCTCAGCACTCACTGCCTTGGTAATTGTCTCTCTGAAGAATCTTATTAAACATTGCTGGATACCTTTGATCATTATTAATAAAAGTGATAACTTGGAATACTCTTGCCTTTCTCAGTTGAGGCTGCAAACCTGAAGTGTTGCACTAGATAATTAAAGGCAGGTGAAAATTACCAGGAAAAACCACCAGCAGGATCTCGTCTTTGTTCTTCCCACAGGATTGCCTCAGATTAGAGGAAAACTTTGGCAGCCAGAGTCTGACTATCTCCCCAACTGTTGTTGTGTACCATTGTGTCAGAATAGACTCATTGCTGACCCTCCCGCGGGTTTTCAAAGGCAGCAAATTGCACCGGAGGAGACTGCCCATCCTTCTCCTATGGAGCATCTGGTAGCCTCAAACTGTGTGCCTTCAAGATTGCAGCACAGCTTCTTGCCACTAGGCCACCAGTGCATCTTATTAGTGGTTTCAATTTCTGCTCAACAGGCCACACCTGCTGGCTGTGGGTCTTGGACACATTTCTTAAATTCTCTGAGCGTCAATAACATCTATCCTAGCCAGCACTAGTTCACGGCGCCCATTTAAACAAGGATTGCTCTCTGCTATTATATTTGATTATTTATGAATAACACGATCTTGCTTATTATGCACAAGGCACTTTGCTAAGAATCTGAATATAAACTATCTTATTTGAGGTATAACATAATTCTAAGAATTAGGAATAGTTAACCCATTTCACAAGTGGAGAAAATGAAGTCATAGAGGTGACTTATCCAAAGCAGCAGGGCCATTTAGCTCCAGTGACAGTAACTCATCACTCTCTCATATTTTTATTTTAATATTTTGGCATTCAAAATGCCCTTTAGGAGAGAGTTGAATGAATAGCCTTAGAATCTACTCTGTCCTATCCTCAACTTTCCTTACATGAGCCAGAAAGAGTTGCAAGAGTTCCCAAGGTGTTGGCTAACACCCAGGCTATCCCCAATCTTACTGTTTCTCAAGTTTAGTCCTGTGGCAAATTAGATTTTGAAAAATTGTCCATCAAGATCGTCTATTAAACATACACATTTTGTAACTGATCTTGACACTCTTCCTAATTCCAGGTGGGGAAACACCTTTCCTTTTTGAATCTGAGAGTGTTTGCAGCAGGTGACTTCCAAGGGCAGGTCGTAGAAGACAATGCAGCTTCCACTGGATTTTCTTGAGATGCTGGTACTCATCATCATGCTATGAGGGAATCTACAACTTCCGTGAAGAGAATCATGAGAACAGGCTCATGGGGGTATGTACTCTGATGTGAAGACCTAGTTGAGATCCCAGGCAGCAACCAACCCCAACCTGACAGCTATGTGAACGAGTCACCTATTCTGGGAATGACTCTTCCGGGTCCCTGTTGAGACATCGTGGGTGATGATACAAAGAGCAGAGACGATCCTCCTCACCAACTCTCTCTCAGTTGCAGATTCAACAGTTAATATCATCTCAGGTTACTACGTTGTGCGTGTTTTTATGCAGCAATATATAAACCAGAACCAATTCTAACGTCTCTTCTTTTTCTTTTACTTTCTGGACCTCGTATATTGTCTTTGTGGATGTGTTCTGTCTCCAGTGAGTTTTCAGAGACAGTTAATTGCATGGGTGGAAATCATCAATCCTTCCCCTGGTGGATTTGATCCATGTGCCTTAGGGATTGTAGTGCAGCTTTTTGTCACTAGGCCACCAGTGCTCCCTTCTGGACCTCATATATCAATACTACATTCTTTCCTTCAAATATTCACTTAACTGTGCCAAATGACTTATCCTTCATGTGCTTAGGATACTTTACTTTTACTTGTATTTAGGTGAGATAGTGCATTGTTAGTGGGCTGTGACCTAGTGATAAGCAGCTGGGTTGCCAACCCAAAGGCAGGTGGTTTGAATCCACCAGTTTCCTCATGGGAGAGAGATGGACATCTCCTCTCATGTGATTTACAGTCTCTGAAAACCCTCTGAAGGATCAGCTATGAATCAATTCTGACTCAATGTTACACAAAAACAAGACTAACAGTGGATTGTACTACAAGAAAAAAATAACAAAATAACAAAAGGAATAGAAGAGGAAGAGCAAGAGCAATATAATACTGGATGGAGATTTTGATCTACTTAAAGAAATAAGATATACCAAAAAGTATAAAGCTATGAATAACTATAAAAGACATTTTACACTGATGTTTAAATCTCTTTAAAGATGATTAACTGTCTCGAGCAAAAACAAAGGTAACACTGCACATGAGCTTTATATTGGAAAATATACTGGAACTATAGCATAAAAATTGGCAAGAGAAAATAGAAATATACTGTCATGGGGTTCTTACACTATAAGCGAAGGGGTATAATGTTACATGAAGGAAGATTATGATAAATTAAAGATATACATTATAAAGTCTAGAGAAATCATTAAAAATGAAGAGATACAACAAATAAGCCAATAATAGAGATAAATATGAATTACAAAAAATATTCAATTGATCTAAAAGAAGGCAGAAAAAGAGAAAATGTGGATAAAAACTCAAATGAAACAAATGGCAAACAACCAGCAGAGCTTAATCAGAATATTACCTTTTTTTTTTTTTTAACCTTCTATTTTATTTACTCTTGAGTCTGGGGACATAAGTGAAGGCAAAGCATTTTAAACAAACCCTGGCCTCTTCAACTGGCATCCAGCTTTCTATGGATTATTTCTGAAGTTGCCAAAACCACAGACGGATGAAAATGGTTCTTCATTCATCCTTTAAAGCACAGCCACAGAATATTTCAAGTTCTAAAGAATCTTTACAAAAGGTTATTGATTTCATCAAGGGTGGATAAGAGTCAATTCCTTTATCTGTGGAGAAGTCTTTGAAGAGCTGGTTAGCAATGGAAAATATCAGCAGAGAAACAAAAAACTGTATGTTCTTTTTCCTCCTTCTAATTAGACTCTTACTTTTCATCCCACAGTACTCATATGATTGTTTTCAGACTACAATGAAATATTAAATGTAAGACATTTTGTAGGTTAAAATGAACTCAAGTTGAATCTAATCCAATCCACTACCATTGAATCTAGCACAGATTATAACCATCCATGGGCTTCCAAAGCAGGGAACCTTAAATGGAGCAAACTATTTCATTTATCTACCACTTGACACTCTCTGCCTATTCACAGCACCAGCAATCAGGAAATCAAAAGTTTAATTGCATTGAGAAAAACTGCTGTCATGAATCTCTCGGAAGAGCTGAAGAGCAATGATGTCAGCCTAGAGACTGAGATGTGTTTGATCCAAGACATGATCTTCACAATTACTTGCCATGCATCAGAGAGCTGAACAATAAAGAAAGATGACAGAAGAAGAATTGATGCTCTTGAGTTGTGGTGCTGGAGAAGAGTACTGAACATACCATAGATTGCCAAGAGAACAAACAAGTCTGTCCTGGAAGAGGCTGGAACCAAGCTGCACTTTGGAGGTAAGGATTTTGAAGCTCCATTTGATACACTTTTGGCGTGTTGCCAGGAGGCACCAGTCCTTGGAGAAGGACATCATGCTTCGAAGGGTGGAGGGACAACGTAGGACAGGAAGAGTCCATATGAGATGGATTGACTCAGTGACTGGGGTAATGGCAGTAGGTGTGTCAGAGGCAGTGAGATGGGCTCAGGATAGGACAGCCTTCAGAGCTATTGTACATAGGGGTCATTATGAGTCATGGGTGATTCGATGGCACATAACAACAACCACCACGACTGGGCAAGTGGTATTTCAAACTACTGACATTTCAGTTGTGGGTAATCTTATCTGGTGCATTTTACTACCCCTCTGAAAATCCGCTTGAGGGTCAGCTATGAGTCTGTCCAGCTATGATAAACAACAAAGGGTCAGCTATGACAAACAACAACAACCACCTTTCAGTCAGGGAGTTCCGGTGGCCTAGTGGTAAGAAATTGTGCTATCGTCCCAAAGACATGCAGTTTGAATCCACTAGCTGCCCTGTAAGAGAAGAATGGGAATCTCTGCTTTGTGATTTATTTCTCTGGAAACCTGCTGGAGGATCGGCTATGGGTCGGTTCTGACTTAATGGTACACAACAACAACAGCAACAACTACAGGATGGGCAATCTCCTCTTGGGTGATTTATAGCCTCTGAAAACCCACTTGAAGGGTCAGCTATAAGTTCATTTTGACACAATGTCATATAACAATAGTGTTTCAATTATTAATCCAATATATAACATACGTGTTATGTCACATATCAACAATCTTTCAGTTATTAATCCAATAAATAACTCACAATATCAAGTTAAAATTATGGATATTTCAAACGTGAAAAAAATTAAAATCTTGGCACAATCATATATTTAAATTCAAGAATATCAGTAACTGAATTACCTAAAAAAGGTCTAAGTAGCTCAACTTACAAACAGAATGGTCAGAGTAGATGAACAAAAAGCATGATGCAACCATATGCTGTTTACAAGAAGCACATTTTTTAATTAAAGCAATAGAAAAAAGTCAAAAGGAAATAATAGGGGGAAAGTTGTATCACACAAACACTAATCAAAGGGAAATTGGATTTGATATATTGATAGCTAGTCAAATAGTCTTCAGAATAAAACATTATCATGGACAAAAAAGGGCAGACCTTGCATAATCAAGACTGCATAATAATTCTCAAAGTATTAATCCTAATTATGTTGTATCCTAATCCTTAATGTATTAATGCTAACTGTAATCCTAATTGTATCCTAATCCTTTATGTATTAATCCTAACAACAGAGCTTTGAAACGCCCTAACTGGACAATACTGAAGGAAAAATATATAAATACATAATTTTAAATGGATTCTTCACCACTATCTTGGTAAGACATGTAGACAGAAAGGCAGTAAGGGTACGAATGGCCTGTAAAGCAAAAGGAAATAACACATACATAAATTTCAAAACAAATAGACTTTTTATGAAGCCATCATTTCCCTAATATTTAAACTAGTCAAAGAATTTACAAGGAAAGAAAACTACATAATGATGTCCTTCACACTTAGATGTAAAAATTATCTTAATGAATTAAAAAATATATTTTAAAGAAAACATGCCATGACTAAATGGTCTTACCCCAGGAATTCAAGATTAATTCAAAACTCAACCAACGTATAATGTTATATTATTTCAAAAAATAGAAGAAAAATTCATGCAATTACCTCAGTAAATGCTGAAAAAACTCTTGAAAACATTCATATATGATTTTTTTCCTTTAAAAAAAGAAACTCTACAATTTAGGAATAAAAACAAACCACAATTTGTGAAGAGACTTATATAAAAACCCCATCCAGGCAGCATCATAATTATGAAAGATTGAATATGGTTTCTCAAAGACTGAGAAACACCAATTTTTCTGGGGGTGCAATCTGTAAGAGGTTGTATTGCTGATACAAAAGTAGCACCTCTCTGGCAAAAACCCAATGGATGCTCAGCCAGGAGTTGATTTCCACTCAATGACAATGAGTTAATTTGTTGAGTTGATTTAATATTACACTGGAAATCTTGTTAGAGGTTGAACTGTTTCCACTCAAAAGATGTTTTGAAGTACTCAGTCCTGTACCAGTGCATGTGATGTTGGAGAAATTAATTTTTCTTGTAGATGTTATCAATTCAATTCATGAAGCCATATCAGATTAATATGGGTCCTAATCTTAAACTTTCCTGAGTACCATTTTGTACAATGAAAGTTTGAAAAGCCACAACTCTCCAGAGCTGCTTAGTTTTTCTAAGTCTTTCAGGTCTCCTGCCTTTGACAGGGTGAAGACTTATTGCTTTTCTATTATTTTTTCCCCATGGAAAACATTTTAATTTTTCTCTTCTGGCAGTTTTCCTTTCCACACAGTATGGGTTACTGTAAAAGAGAAGGTAGGTATGAGAACAGTCATACATAAGAGGGAAGACAACGTTTGTGGATCACTCTATTAGTTAAGGAACACCAAGAAACACCTGGGGCTACCAAGAAAGATCCTTCCCTATGACCAACAGACGGCACAGCTCAGCCAGTGACTTTAATGTGATCTCTAGTTCTGTTCTTAAAGTCACCTACTTGGTGTTATTTTTGTTATAATAGCCCTAGGAGATTAAGATAGGTTGACAGTACAAAATTAAGAAAAAGACAGACAAAACAAATTGAAAAAGAAGAACTATAACTTTGTAGACAACATTATTGTCTATGTAGAAATGCCCCAAAACCTGCAAAAAAATGAATAAAATTCTACCAATCCAGCAAGGTTGGTCACAATTGGATTTCTATTTACTTGCTCTGTTGCTTGGTTTTAACTCACCAACAGTTTTCTAAGGTTGTAAATTGTAGAGAGGAGACTGTCCTTCTCCAGAGGAGACACTGGAGGTTTCAAACTTCAAGGTGTGTTTCTCTTAGGGTCAGCAGATTACATTTTTTTTAAACACCATTTATAATAGCATCAAAACCATGAAATGTTTAGTAATAAGTAAAATATATAGAAAAGTCTCCTTGGAAGCCTGCAAAACAATCTTGAATGAAGCTAAGAGGAAATAAAAAAAAATATGACATGTTCATAGATCAAAAGATTCAGTATTGTTAAGAAGCCAAGGCTCCTCAAATAAATCACAATCCTAGTAAAACTTTCAGATTTTTAAAAAATCATTTTAATGAACATTTACAGAGATCTTAGATTCCCATTCATTCATTGCTGCACTTCTCTCCCCGTCAGCCCTCCCCCCCCCAGTTCACTCCTCTCTTTCAAAAGTAAAAGAAACACTCCCTCCCTGATACACAATCCCGACCCCCCCAACCCTCCCACCGTCCCAAGCACATTCCACTATGCAACCTTAATTGTGGACTCTTGTAAACTTTCAGATTTTTTTAAAGGTTAAATGTCTATCAAATTGCCAGAAAATAAAAGACTAGAATAGGCAAAACCATTCTGAAAAATAACTATGTTGGAGGGTGCATGCAATCATGATAGACAGTGAAGAGATTGCGCTTGTTAACAGCTTCTTTCTGTTTGCTTGGCTCCACCATCAACATTTGGAACCAGCAGCCAGGAGATGAAAATACAAATTGCATTGGGAAAATACCTCTCCAGAGTACTGAAGAGCAACAATATCAGTCTAGAGACTAAGGGGCACCTGATCGAGGCTTTGGTCTTCGCCATTACTTTCTGTGCATCAGAAAGCTGGACAATGACTAAGAATGATAGAAGAAGAATTGATCAAGAAGCTTTTTAGATGTGGTACTGGAGAAGAGTATTGAATATACCATGGATTGCCAGGAGAACAAATATATCCATCCTGGAGAGGGTAAAACTGGCTGCTTTTTGGAGGTAAGGATTCTGAAGCTCCATCTGACATACTTCTGGCAAGTTGCAAGGAGGGACCAGTCCTTGGAGAGGGATATTGTGGTTGGGAGGGTGAAGGCAAAGCTCAAGAGAGGAAAAACCTGGATAAGATGGACTGACTCAGTGACTGGGGTAATGGGGGTAAGTGTGTCAGAGACAATGAGGTTGACTCAAGATAGAGCTGGGTTCAGAACTGTTGTATCTGTGAGTAGCAAGCGACTTGACATCACATAACAACAACATGCAATAAAATTTCAATATATGCTTTATGGGATGAAATAATTTTTTATGTGGGCTTTTGTCTTGGCTCTTTGGGAAAATATCTTGATACATTTATCTTCTAAAACCTAAGGAGTTACCTTTGCCCCAACTCAGTGTTGGTTACTGCTCTCAGGGTTGGCTGCTATTTCTTGATGAGGTCTAGACAACCTGATTTGATACTCTTTGCTTGGTCCCATGCCTCTTGTCCTGTGATTGTTATGTCCTTTGTGGCAACTGGTCATTAGACTATGTCTATGAATTGTCTGTGACACACCAAGAGGATATTGGTGAATTTGTGGTCCTGGTGGGAGGACTGTGCCTGATAAAAAGTTTACACATAGAAAACTGCAAATAGTGCAGAGATTGCTCAACCCAAAAGAAGCAGGAATGCAGAAAGCAAACAGAAGCAGAGAAGAAAGACTAGAGAAGAAGAGAGCAAGTAAGAAAGAATATCCTAAAATAACTGCAGCATGGTTCAGGGTCTATAACATTGAAACCAGGGGCAGGCTTGGCAGGGACCCAGTGCCGAATCGGTGGGGATCATTGGCAGGATCAAGAGGGATCTGTCCTGAGGGGACTGAGAGAATTGTCCCACATTAAAGAAGGGATACTTGACCTGTATACTTTTTGATCCTGATTCTAAGTTGTACCATGTCCCCTAATAATTCACTTACCTGTAAGTATGGTCTGTGGGCTCTTTTTAGCCATTGCAATAGATTATTAAACCAAGAAAAGGAGGAGAGGGTACCATTGGACACTAGGTGCCAGAATTACTTTTTAAAAAAGTTAGAGAATGGAGGGTTGTCTTATCTCAACCTCATAAGAACATGTTTGGGATTAATGGTGTGATTGTGTTTATGTTTCTCCTGGGTTGCTGCAAGAAGCTGTGCTGCAATCCTGAAGGCACATAGTTCAAGTCCACCAGCTGCTCCTTAGGAAAAGGATGGGCAATCTCCTCCCATGCACTTAACCACTTCTGAAAACCTGCTGGAGGATCAGCTACAGGTTAGTTCAATTTGATAATATACAACAATTACCAAAGTCGGTCAGGTTTTGATGACACTATTGCTACAGCTATTTTACCCTATAAAATCACAGCAATTAAGACAGTGTATATTGGCATTAGAAAAAAAAATCCATATCAGTGAAGTGTAAGAATAGAAAGTACAGAAATAGACATACACATTTCCAGTTAGTTTATTTTAACTAACTATGCTAAGAAAATTCAATGAGGAAAGAACATCTTTTTCTACCCCAAATAATTCTGAAGGTTGGATGTATGTCATTGTTGTTGCTATGAGCTGTCAAGCCACCTGTGACTCATAGTGCCCCCATGTACAATAGCTCTGAACTCTGCCCTATCTTCAGCCAATCTCATCATTTCTAACACACCTAATCCTATTAACCCAGTCACTGAGTCAGTCTATCTAATTTGGGGTCTTCCTCTTCTGCACTCTCCCTCCACCCTTCCAAGCATGCTGTCCTTTTCTAAGGACTAGTCCTTCCTGGCCACATGCCCAAAATATGTGAGATAGAGCTTCAAAATCCTTGCCACCAAGGAGTGATTTGGCTTCACCCTCTCTAGGACATATCTGTTTGATCTCTTGGCAGTCCATGGTATCTTCAATGCTCTTCTTCAGCACCACAACTCAAAGGCTTAAATCTTCTATCATCCTTAGTCATTGTTGAGCTCTCTGATGTATAGCAAGTGAAGACCATGGCCTGGATCAGGTTTACCTTCTTCTCCAGACTGACCTCATTACTCTTCAGTACTCTAGAGGGGTCCTTGACAGCAGATTTTCCCCAGTGCAATTCATCTTTTGATTTTCTGACTGCTGGTGCCAAGGATGTTGATGGTGGAACCAAGCAAGTGGAAATTATTAACAATCTTAATCTCTTTGCAGTCTACCAATTGGCCCAGTGGTAAGAATCTTTGTCCTCTTGATGTTGAGCTTCAATCCGTATTGAAGACTACAGTCCTCAACCTTTCTTCAGCAAATGCTCCATATCTTCCTCAGTTTTAGCAAGCAATGTTGTGTCATCTGCATAATGCAGAATGTTGATGAGTCTTCTCTAATCCGGATGCCACATTCCTTCTCATAAAGTCCAGCTTCCCAAATGATCTGTTCTATATATAGACTGAAAGAGATATAGAGATAGGATGCATCACTGGCACACACCTTTTCTGATTTTGAAACAAGTACTATTTACTTGCTCTTTTCTGACAACTGCTTCCTGGTCCATGTATAGGTTTTGCATGCGTACAACTAAGTGTTCTGGCATTCGCATTCTTCTCAAGGTTAGCAATTTGTTGTGATTCAGACAATGAAATGTCTTCACATAGTCAATGAAACACAGGTAGACATTCCTCTGGTACTCTGCTTTTGGCTAAGAACCATCTAATCTTGGCTATAATATCCTTAGTGTCGTGGCCTCGTCTAAACCTAACTTGCCTATCTGGCAGTTATCTGTTGATTTTTAAAAAAAAATAATCCTTCACAGGATCTTGCTTTCGTGTGATATTAGTGATATTGTTTGATAATTTCCACACCTTATTGGGTCACCTTTTTTTGGAATGGGAATAAACAAAGATCTCTTCCAGTTAGTTGGTCAGGTCTTCCAAATTTCTTGGCAAAACCTGGTGAGTGCATTCAGGACAGCATCTGTTTGTTGAACTATGTCAATCGGTATTCCATCAATTCCTGGGATTTTGTTTTTTTGCCAATTCCTTCAGAGCTGTTTGAATTTCTTCCTTCATCACCATTGCCTCTTGATCATATGTTTCTTGAAATTCTTCTGTGTCAGCCAATTATTTTTGGTACAGTGACTCTGTGTACTCCTTCCTTCTTCTTTTAATGCTTCTTGGATCATTCAACATTCTGCCCTCAGCATCCTTAAGTATTGCAACTCGAGGCTTAACTTGTTCTTCAGTTCTTTCAGTTTAAAAAATGGTGAGTGAGTCTGTCCCTTTAGATTTTCTGACTCCAGCTCTTTGCATATTTCAATATAATATTTGTTTCGCATCCTGAGCTGCCTTTGGAAATCTTCTGTTCAGCTCCTTAACATCTTGATTTCTTCCCTTTGCTTTGACAGCTTGGTGCTCTAGTGCAACATTTGGAGTCTTTTCTGACATCCATTTCAGTCTTTTCTTCCTCCTCTGTCTTTGCAATGACCTTTTGCATTCTTCATGGACCACATCAGCTTTTAATTTTTTAAAAAATACAGAGTCACTTTAAAAAAAAAAATAGATCATTGTGCCAAAAATAATTGGCTGACACAGGAGAATTTCAAGAAACAACATATGAACAAGAGGCAATGGTGATGAAGGAGGAAGTTCAGGCTACTCTGAAGGAATTGGCAAAAAATAAAGCTCCAGTAATTAACAAAATACCAATTGACTTATTTGAACAAACAGATGCTGTCCTAAACATGCTCACCATGTTGTGCCAAGAAATATGGAGGACA
Source organism: Elephantulus edwardii (assembly GCF_000299155.1). Classification (NCBI taxonomy): domain Eukaryota; kingdom Metazoa; phylum Chordata; class Mammalia; order Macroscelidea; family Macroscelididae; genus Elephantulus; species Elephantulus edwardii. Next base: position 2,357,358 of record NW_006400017.1, read on the forward strand.
ACTACCTGGGCAACTGACTGGAAGAGATCCATATTTATTCCCATTCCAAAAAAAGGTGACCTGTCAGAGTGTGGAAATTATTGAACAACATCACTAATATCACACATAAGCAAAGGCCTGCTGAAGATTATGCAAAAACGACTGGAAAAGTACATTGACAGAGAACTACCAGAAACACAGTCTGGGTTTAGAAGAGGTTATGGCACTAGAGACATTATCTACAATGTCAGATGGATCTTGGCAGAAAGCAAAGAGTATCAGAGGAATGTCTATCGTGTCTCATTGACTATGCAAAGGCATTTGACTGTGTGGGTCACAACAAATTGTGGCTAAACTGAAGGAGAATGGGAATCCTAGAACAATTGATTGTGCCTATGTGAAACCTATACGTGGACAAGGACCTATACTTGGTCCTCAGAACAGAACAAGAAAACACTATATGGTTAAAAATCAGTAAAGGAGTGCATCAGGGATGTGTTCTGTCTCTATATCTTTTCAGTCTGTGTGCAGAACAGATCATTCAGGAGGCTGGGCTTTATGAGGAGGAATGTAGTATTAGGACTGGAGGAAAACTTACCAACAACAAATGTTATGTGGATGATACAACTTTGCTTGCTGAAATGGAGGAGGACCTAATGTGCTTGCTGCACAAGGTCAAGGATTGTAGTCTTCAATATAGATTGAAGCTCAAAATCAAGAATACAAAGCTTTTCACTACTGGCCAATCGGCAACATCATGTTAGATGGAGAAGAGATTGAAGTTGTTAACAATTACAGCTTGCCTGGCTCAACAATCAACACTTTTGGCACCAGCAGTCAGGAAATCAAAAGATGAATTGCACTGAGAAAATCTGCTGCCAGGGACCTCTCTAGAATATTGAAGAACAACGATGTCATTCTAGAGACTAAGGTGCATCTGATCCAGGTCTTCACAATTACTTGCTATACGTTAGAGAACTGTACAATGACTAAAGATGACAGAAGAAGAATCAAGGTCTTTGAGTTGTGGTGCTGAAGAAGAGTCTTGAACATACCATAGGCCTCTAAGAAAACAAATAGGTCTGTCTTAAAGAGAGTGGAACCAGGTTTCTTCTTGGAGGTTAAGATTTTGAAGATCCATCTCACATATTTTGGGCACAGGAGGGACTGGTGGCGAGGAGGGACTGGTCCTTGAAGAAAGATATCATGCTCAGAAGGGTGGAGGGACAGTGCAGGAGAGGAAGACCCCAGATGAGATGGACAGATACAGTAGCTGGGGCAGTGGGGGTAGGTGTGTCAGAATCAAGTGAGACCAGCTCAGGACAGGGAAGGCTTCAGATCTGTTGTATATAGGGTCACTATGAGTCACAGACAACTCAACAGCACATAGCAACAACAACAACAAATGTGATTTCATCAATATTTAAAACATCTAGACTTTGAAAGACACTATTAAGAAAACACAAACTATAAACGGGTAGAAAATGTTTGAAAAGTACTTATTCTATATAAAAACACATCTAAAATGCAATAAAAACATTAGCAGTTAAATGAGGAAGAAAACATCAACATAAAAAATTGAGTAAAAGATATTTCAATAAGTACTTCATCAGAGAATACATGCAAATGCACAATAAGCACACAAAAAATGTTCAATTACGCACAGAGAAATCCAGGTTAAAGCTAAAATACAGCTATCATGCTACATCCAATTAGAACAGCCTAGATACTAAGGACTGGCAACAGAAGTGTGAGCTGAGTTCTTAGGGTGGTCTAGTGGGCAAGGAGTTGCACTGTCAACCCAAAGACAAGCAGTTCAAGTCAACCAGCTGCTCTGAAGGAGAAAGATGGGCTCTCTTCTCCCATGCTCTTTACAGCCTCTGAAAACCTGCTGAAGGGTCAGCTATAAGTTGGTTCCAACTCAATGGCACAGAACAACAACAACGAAATGAGTATGCAGAACAACTGGAATTCTCACACATCACTGATGGGAAAGCAAATAGTACAGCCGCTCCTGAGAAACACTTTTGTGCTTTCTTATAATGTTAAACTTGTTCTATGGTTTACCATTTCCACTCTTAGATATTTCCACTCTTAGATATTTACCCTAGAGAAAGAAAAACATAGCCACACAAAGGCATGTGTGTGGATATTTATAGCAACTCTGTTCAAAATAGCCCCAAACTAAAAACAATCAAGATGCAGAGGAATGGATAAACAAACTGTGTTATCCGCATAATGCAGTACCGCTCAGAAAATAGAAGGAATGAATTACTTATACACTAAACTACATGGATGAATCTCAAAACCACTAATCTAAAAAGCCAGGTACAACAGGCTACGTGGTGTATTATTTGTTTTATATTGTCGTTGTTCTGTGCCTTTGAGTCACCTGCGACTCATAGCGAGCCTACGTACAACAGCCCTAAACTCTGCTCTATCCTGTTCCAATCTTATCGTCTCCGACACACCTACCCCCATTACCCAAGTCACTGAATCAATCCATTTCATCAAGGATCTTTCTCTCTTGCACTGTTCCTCCACCCTCCTAAGCAAGATATCCCTCTCCAAGGATTAGTCCCTCCTTGCAACATGTCCGAAGTATGTCAGAGGAAGCTTCAGAATCCTTGCCTCCAAGGAACAGCCTGATTTCACCCTCTCTAGGATAAACCTGTTTGTTCTCCTAGCAACCCATGGTATGTCCAATACTCTTCTCCAGAACCACGGCATCAATTCTCCTTCTATCATCCCTAGTAATTGTCCAGCTTTCTGATGCATAACAAGTAATTGCAAAGACCATGGCCTGAATCAGGAGCACCTTAGTCTTCAGACTGGCATCATTGCTCTTCAGTCCTTTAGAGAGGTCTCTGACAGAACACTTTCCCAATACAATTCATCTTTTAATTTTATGGCTGTTGTATACAATGTAGAAATCAACTTATTGTGAATTTCCTGCAAGTAGTGTAGGAGGCAGACAAACTATCCAGATCTTCTAAGCAAAGACATGAGACACCAAAAGTAAATAAAGGTAATCATCTTGGAACCCCAATCTTCAAAAGAAAGAATAAATAAGTGGATTAGTAAAAACTATAAGAAGAAACATACAGATGCTGCCCTGGATGTGCTTACCAAGTTGTGCCAAGAAATCTGGAGAACAACCACTTGGCCAACTGACTGGAAGAGATCTGTATTTGTTCCCATTCCAAAGAAAGATGACCCAACAGAGTGTGGAAACTATAGAACAATCTCATTGATTTCACATGCAAGCAAGATTCTACTGAAGATTATCCAAAAACGACTGGAACAGCACATCAGCAGAGAACTGCCAGAAGTCCAGGCTGGGTTTAGAAGGGGTTGTGGTATTAGGGATATTGTAGCTGATGTTAGATGGACCTTAGCTGAAAGCAGGGCATACCAGAGGAATGTCTATCTGTGTTTCGTTGACTATGCAAAGGCATTTGACTGTGTGGATCATAACAAACTGTGGCTGACTCTGAGAAGAATGGGAATCCCAGAACACTTGATGGTTCTACTGTGAAACCTATACTTGGACCAGTAGGCAGTCATCAGAACAGAGCAAGGGAACACTGCATGGTTCAAAATTGAGAAGGGCATATGCCAGGGATGCGTCCTATCTCCATACCTTTTCAACCTGTATGCAGAACAGATTATCTGGGAGGCTGGGATCTTTGAGGAGAAATGTGGGGCAAGATTGGTGGACAATTTATCAACAATCTGCATTATGCAGATGACACAACCCTGCTTGCTGAAACTGAGAAGGACCTGAAATGCTTACTGCAGAGTGTCAAGGACTGCAGCCTCCAATATGGATTGAGGCTCAATGTAAAGAAGACAAAGATTGTCTCCACTGGACCAATTGGCAGCATCAGGATGGATGGTGAAGAGATTGGAATTGTTCACTGCTTTAGTTTGCTTGGCTCCACAGTCAACACTCTTGGCACCAGTAGCCAGGAAATTAAAAGGCACATTGCAATGGGAAAGTCTGCTGTTATGGACCTCCAAAGTACTGAAGAGCAATGGTGTCTCTCTGGAGACTAAGGTGCGTTTGATACAGGCCATAGTCTTTGCAATCACTCGTCATGCATCAGAGAGTTGGACAATGACCAAGGAGGATAGAAGGAGAATTGATGCCTTTGAACTGTGGTGCTGGAGAAGAGTATTGAGAGTACCATGGACTGCTAGGAAAACAGATTCATCCTGGAAAGGGTTAAACCAGGTGGCTCCTTGGAGGCAAGGATTCTGAGGCTCTGTCTAACATACTTTGGACATGTTGTGAAGAGAGACCGGTCCTTGGAGAGGGACATCATGCTTGGGAGGGTGGAGGGACAGCGCAGGAGGGGAAGGCCCTCTGTGAAGTGGATTGATTCAGTGACTGGGATAATCGGGATGGGAGTGTCAGAGACAGTACGATTGGTACAGGACAGAGCAGAGTTTAGGGCTGTTGTACATAGAATCGTTATGAGTCGCAAGCAACTCGATGGCACATAACAACAACACAAGAAAAAAATAACAGGAACCATGAACAAGGAGAAACAGAGCAATGAATTGTTCTCTGTTCTGTTATTGTTGTTGTTATGTTCCATCCAGTTGACTACAACTCCTAATGATCCTATGAACAATATCTCTGAATCGTGCCCAATCCTGAGCCAGTCTCACTGTCTTGGGCACACTTGCACCCACTGCCACAATCACTATGTCAATCCATCTCATCCAAGGTTCTCATCTCCTGCATTGACTCTATACCTCTCCAAACATGATGTCCTTCTCCAAGGACTAGTCCCTCCTGGTAACATGCCCTAAAATTATAGAAGACAGAGTTTCAAAATTCTCACCTCCCAGGAGCAACCTGGTTTCACCCTCTTCAGGACAGACCTGTTTGTTCTCTTGGTAGGCAATGATATGTTCAATACTTATCTCCAGCACCACAACACAGAGGCATAAATTCTCCTTCTGTCATCCTTGTCATTGTCCAGCTCTCAAACACATAGAAAACAATTGCAAAGACCATGGCCTAGATCAAGCACACCTTGGTCAGTCTAGTTTCTATACTGACATCATTGCTCTTCATCACCCTGGAGAAGTTTCTGACAGCAGACTTTTCCAAAGCAACTCATCTTTTGATTTCCTGACTCCTGGTGCCAAGAGTGTTGATTTATGGACCCAAGTAGTATGAAATTGTTAACAATCTCAATCTTTTGTCCATCTATCATGACAATGCAAATTGGCCCAATGGTGAGAATCTTTATTTTCTTGGTATTGAGATGCAATCCATATTGAAGACCGCAGTCTTTGATTTTCTGTAACAAATACTTCAAGTCTTCCTCAGTTTCAGAAAGCAAGGTTGCGCTATTTACATAACCCAGGTTTTTGATGAGTCTTCTTCCAATACTGTTGCCACACTCTTCTCCCTAAAGTCCAGCCTCCCAAATGGTATGGTCTGCATATAAATTGAAAATATATGGAAAGAAAATACACCCCTGACACACTCCTGTCTTGAGTTTGAACCACGTAGAGTTCCTGTTCTCTGTTCATACAATAGTTTCCTGGTCTATAGATTTTGCATGAGCATAATCAAGAGTTCTGGGATTCCTATTCTTCTCAATATTATCACAATTTGTTGTGATGTACACAGCAAATGCCCCTGCATGGTCAGTAACACATGAACAGACATCCTTCTGGTATTCTCTGCTTTTAGCTAAAATCCATCTGCTTTTGGCAATGACATCCCTAGTGTCATCACCTGTTCTAAATCCAGCTTGTATTTCTAGCAGTTCTCTCTCAATGACCTCTTAAAGTCATTTTTTTAAAATCTTCAGCAAGATTTTGCTTGCATGTGATATTAGTTATATCATTCTATAATGTCCATACTCTGTTAGATCACCTTTATTGGGATTGGGAATAAATATGGATCTCTCCCAGTCAATTGGGCAAGTAGCTGCCCTCCAGATTTCTTAGTATAATCTGGTGGGCATGTTCAGGGTTGCATCTGGTTGTTGAAATATGTCAATTGGTATCCCATCAATTCCTGGGACCTTGTTTTTTTGCCAATTCCTTCAGAGCAGTTTGAACTTCCTCCTTTAACATTATTGCTTCTTGATCTTATGCTATTTTATTAAATTGTTCTCTCATCCAATTCTTTTTGGTACAGTGTTCTGTACATTCTTTCTTCTTTTGATATTTCCTGAATCATTCAATATTCTGCCCATAGCATCTGTAAATATTGCCACTCAAGGCTTGATTTTTTTTTTCTTTTTCCATTCCTTCAGCTTGAGAAATGTTAAGCGAGCTCTTCTCTTCTCATTTTCTGACTCCAGCTCTTTGGACATTTCATTATAATACTTTGTCTTTGCAACTTGCCTTTTAAAATCTTCTATTCAATTATTTAACTTCATGGTTTCTTCCCTTTTGCTTTGGATCCTTGAAGTTCTAGTGCAATATTCAGAGTCTTTTCTGTCATCCATCTCGGTCTTTTCTTCCTCCTTTGTCTTTGTAATCATCTTTTGCATTCTTCATGGATGATATTTTTAATATCATCCCACAGCTCATCTTGTCTTCATTTACTAGTTTTCAAGGTCTCAAATCTGTTCTTGAGAGGGTTTTTAAAATCAGGTGGGATAGACCAAAGATTGTAGTTTGTTTCTTGTGGACATGTTTTCATTTTCTTGAGCTTCATTTTGAACTTGCACATGAGTAGCTGGTGGTCTGTTCCACAGTCAGCATCTGGCCTAGTTTCTGCAGCTGATGATGAGTTTCTCCAACAATTCTTCTCATAGATGTAATCAACCTGATTTCTGTATAGTCCATTAGGTGAGGCCCATGTGCATATTTGCCATTTGTGGTGGTTTTTTAAAAAATAAAGGTATTTACAATAAATAAACAAACCATTGATCATACAAAATTCTATTATGCTACCTCCACCAAGTCCACATTTTCTAACTACTGATCCTTCTTCCTAAGTTTTGTATTCCAGTCGCCAATTATTGTTAATGACTCTTGGCTGCATGTTCAATCCATTTCAGAATGCAAAAGTTGGTAGAAATCTTCTGCTTCCTCTTCTTTGGCTCTGGTTGTTGGTGTGTGTATTTGAATGATAGAGGTATTGACAGATCTTCCTTTTTTCATTTGAATATTATCCTGTTACTCACAACATTGTATTTCAGGATGGATCTAGGAATTGTCTTTTTTACTATGAATGTGATCCCATTTTCCCTCACTTTTACATTCCCAGAGTAGTAGATCAAATGATTGTCTGACTCAGAACGGCCCATGCCAATTCATCTCAGCTAGTCAATGTCTAGCATGTCAATATTTATGTGTTCCATTCATTTTTTTTACAATGTCCAATTTTCCTACATTCATACTTTGTACTAGTAACTGGACATTATTAGTAGCTATTTCCAACTGCTCCTCCTCATGCTATGTTTCCCAATAAGATGGTTCAACCTCCTGGGTTAAACCTCATAGTCTAGCATGTCACAGTGTGACTGTTTTGAATTTTTGCAAGCAGTGGTCTCAGGGAACTCAGCCAGGACTACAGCAACATCCACACTGGTGATTGGTAACCAGAAAGGAGTGATATTGTCCTTAATCCTCTATCCCCCACCTACCTGGTTACAAGTGACACCATCATCGTGCTCCACCTGAGGCTGAGGACACAGAATGAGTGAGTTTGAGCAGAAACAGACCAAAACCTGTACACAGATCAATCCTTGTTGACACCGTGACAGGAATATACGAATCTAGCTCCTGAAATGTCATTTCAGGGCTAATCAAGTTGTGTGAGAGTTAACTGTAGGGGCTCAGAACCTAGAAGTGGACAAGCTCTCTGAGGCTGGGAAAGCAGTTAAGGAGGAGAAGAGTCAGCAGAAGCAGTGGGGAGGAATTAAAATGCAGAGAAACACAGCAGTCTGAGAGAATGGCTGATTGAAATCCAAAGCGTAGTAGGAGCAGCAGTGGACACATTGGTCCAACTGCAAAGAGTGGTGAATCCAACAAACAAATTGAGCCAGTCTGTGAGGAAGCAGAGAGAGAGTGAAACTTGGAAATATAAACAGATGTCAGCTGCACTCTTTGCAATCAGCCCCAACCCTATGGGCTGTGGGTTCTGGTGAGCAAGACCGAAAAGAGCAAAGCAGGCAACTAACTCCAGCTCTGAGTGTACCAGAAGGGGGCTCTGGTGGCCTAGAGGGTAAGGAGTTGTGCTCCCAAGCCAAAGACAGTGGTTCAAATCCCGCTGCTCTGATGGAAAAAGATGGGCAAAGTCCTTCTGAGTCATTTACAGCCTCTGAAAATCTGCTGGAGGATCAGCTATGAGTCAGATCTTACTGGACAGCAAATGAGTTTGACTTGCGCTCTGAGTACACCAATGTGAGGAGGGTCTGAGGAGGGTCTTCAGGGCCGAGTTTCTTCCTCAGAGCTGCTAAAGCCCTCACAGTGCTGAGTTTAATGTTGCAGGCCCCAGACAAGAGGCAGAAGAACCCTCCTGGAGGGCAGGAGGAGCAGGGGTCCCCATAATGCTAATGGTGATATTGTAGGTGACAAACTCATAGAGGAAATCATTCCTTCAACATCCACCTTCCTGAACAAACATTGTGCCAGTCACACTGGGACACATTTCATCCACACTGAACCCCCTGCATCCTGCTTTCCTTTCTGAGACCTCTGGCTGGTCTGAGCACATATCCCCCCACTTCTCCCCTCATCAGAGATGAGAAGCACGGAGGAACGCACATGTGGTCCGGTGCCCTCCAAAGTCACAGGAGACCGCAGTGGGAAGTAGTTGGGGGTCGACAATAAAGTTAGGGGCTGAAATTATTCAAGCTCTTAAAATGGGATAATAAGGTAACTTTCTTCCTCCCAGTATGAGCTCATTTAATTGTAAAGATCTTAATAAATTCAGCCTGATTAACTCCAACCTTGTGGGGGAAGGTTATTCAGTGTTATGGAATTAATTTTAAACAGAAGTCTAAAAAAAAAAAGAGGGAGAGAGCAAGGAGGAAGAAAATTATAGGTGCATAAGGAAGAATTGAAGGAGGATTGTCCACTGCAAGGCTGGGCAGGTTTCTTTTTTAAATTTTTTTTATTAAATTTTATTAATTTTAATGAATATTTACAGAGATTTTGGGTTTCATTCATTCATTGTTGCACTATTTTCTCTACCCTCCCCCCTCATTTGTTCCTCTTCCCCCCCTTGAAAGTCTGTTTTAATTGCCCAATTGCCACAGTGCTTGTCAAAGCCAGTTCTGATTAATCTCCTTTCTCAGTGTGTCCTTTGCCATTCCCTATCACTCCTCCCTGAGAGAGACTTCACCCTGATTCATAAGGAAAAGGGGATGGAGTATTCTCTTAGCTACTCCTGCTGAAAAGGGATGCTGTAGGTTTAAGGGTGAAGATCTTCTCTCACTACTCTAAAGGGCCCCTTTGGCAATAGTAAGCACGTAGACTATTGTGGAGATTGATTTTGGAATTTAGATCCACTGTTATCAATTGTGCTTAGCTGTACCTGGACACAAGGGCCTACTATTTGGTCCTAAAAGCCTTCTGAGGTCCCAACACTTCTCACTGTTTCTTAGTTGTTGGAATTGATGGAAAACCTCATAAGCAGTTCCTTGCTTCACCTCTGCCTTGCATGTGGACTTCCCAGCTGTAGAACAACCCAGTGGTAGATGGAATTTGCTCCAGGACTTAAGAACAATAAATGACATAGTTGAGCCTCTACATCTTGTGGTTCCTAACCTTTATATTATAATAGAGTGCTAGTCAATAGGCCTTTTATTTTAAGAACTACCTTCCCTCTGTAACTTGATCTGTGCCACTGTTAGAACCTCTACTTGGAATATTATTGCTGTTAAATTTTTTACTCATGTACTTTTAACTTGTTAGTTAAATTTGTGTCTTCTAGGCTGCAACACTCCCATGATACATCTTCAAGGATATGGGCAGGTTTCTGAAATCAAATGGTGGCCTTTGACGGAGAGTCCATTTCATAAACTTGGTGGAGCCATAGACAACTCTTCAAGCCCATGACAAACTTGACTTGTACACACTGGAGTGCTGAAGATAGAGAAGACACTACGAGGCCTAGAGGAATTGTCCAGGATGCCTCTTCGGCATAAGGAGCTCTAGTGGCATAGTGAGTTCCTTGGGCTGCCAACCACATGCCATCTCCAGCATCAAATGCACTAGAGGCTCAGCAAGAGAAACAAGGGCAGTCTCCTCCTGTTAAGATTTACAGCCCTATGTGTACAACTCTATTCATAGCAACATTATTCACAATAGCAAGGAAATGGAAATATCCCAAATTCCCATCAACAAATGAAAGATTGAGAAATTGTGGTACGTTCACATAGTGGAATATTATGAAACACAAAGTAATTCTTTTGTGAAATACTGTATGGGAGAGCATTATGCTGAGTTAAGATATTCAACCATATAAGGATAAGTACTGCATAAGGAAATTATTGTGAAAAGAGGATAGCTGAACAAGGGGAAGGAAGTAAGAGTGAAAAAGTGGAAAAAAGGGGAAAGTTTGAAATAGCTAGGATACCAGAGACAGTAGGCACATAGGAGAAGGGTGAAGGTACAGATGAATAGGAAAGATTCAATGCAGACTTAAAAAAAAGGCATAATAGCAATGGATCAATTATAGTTCATTCTATAAAATGCAATGCATATGAATAATTGTACAAAGCAAAATGGACATGAACAAAACACTATGTAAACCAAAGATTGTATAAAACACATTGTATATCCATAAAATATATTGTATATGAAAGAACGTAGGCAAACCAGTAAAAATATGTTTTTTTTTAAAAAAATGAAACAACCTTGGCAACTCCAGTGGGGGATCACTATGAATTAGAACCCATTCAATGGCAGTGCTTCCTCTTCTGTGTAACCTCCATCCATCCTCCCTTGGGCTTGATGTTCCCTTGTCCTTGGGGCTTCAGTGTTGCTGTGACCCCTGTGCTCAGAGCAGGACCGTGTGGTTTCTCATCTTGTCCCCTCCACTTTGTTGTTAATGCCACTGACTTCGCTCCTACACCCGTTGACCTTATGCTAATAGAATAAACCGTGGGCAGTTCCTATACTAACTTCAGGACTGTTCCCACATCTGAGTCCATTCTTTCAGCTATTGCGCTAGTTCATCTCATAGAGAAATTATCTCGTTTTTGCTGAATCTCTGGTTTACCAACTATGATGATCTTTTCCAGCAAATCAATCTTTCCTAATGAAGTGTCCAGAGTAAGCAAGCTAAAGTCTCACCATCCGATCTTCTAAAGATCATTCTCCTTAAGCCTCACTATCCTTCCTTCTAAAGATCATTCTAGTTGCATTTCTCCTAGAACGGATTTGCTTCTTTTGACAGTTCATGCTGTAGTCTGTGCTCTTTGACAGCCTCACAGTTTGAACACACAGATTCTTCTGTCTTCCTCTTTTCACTACCTGGTTTTTGCATGCGTGAGGCTATTGAGAAGACTATAGTTTGGGTTAAGTGCACCTTTGTCATCAAAGTGATAGCTTTGCTGTTTAAAGCTTTAAAGGGTTTTTTTTTTGGTCTGATTTCTTTTTTAAATTAATTTTAATGAAAGTTTACACTTAGGTTTTCCATTCATTCATTGTTGCACTTTTCTCCCTGTCCACCCTCTTCCCCCAATTCACTCTTCTCCTTGAAAAGTGAAAGAAAAACTCTTTCATTGTTGTGCAATCTACTGTACAGTCTTCATTCTGGACTCCTGTCATGACAATAATACTTAATCATATATCCCTTTTAAACAGTTCTCTCCCTCATCTGTTTCAATGTTTCATTCATCCCCTCCTTCTCTGTCTTCCCTTAACCCTGATATCAGTCCCATTTTACAACAGTGGTCCTATACAATACTTGTCCTTTTGTGACTGAGATATTTCACTCAGCATAATGTCCTCCAGGGTTGCTCATTTTGTATACTATTTCATGAGTTCCTTGTTTTTCAATGCTGCATAGTATTCCATTGTGTGAATATACCAGAGCTTCTCTATCCATTCGTTTGTTGATGGGCACTTGGGTGGTTTCCAGCTCTTTGCTATTGTGAACAAAGCCACAATAAACACGGGTGTGGCATTGTTTGATTTCTTTACTGCTGCTTCTGTGGAAATTAATGGGTTGATCAAAGAAGAGTGAAATCATTGCCAACTTCATTTTATTACCTTCATTTTTCATGATATTGTTTATCTGTCTTTCAATTTGTCATGCAATGATACTTTGTATGTTGTGCTGATGTTTGTAATTCTATTATCAAATTTTCAAATACTAGGGAGCTCTGGTAGCCTAGTGACAAGAAGCTGCACTGCAATCCCAGAGGTATGTGATTTGAATCCACCAGATGCTCCACTGGAGAAGGAGGGGCAATCTTCTCCTGTGCCAGGATCCAATTCGATGGTACATAACAACAACAAAAAAACCCAAACAGTTTAAATACCAACAGGATCACTCGTGGTAAACAGTTTAAAGAAGAGATTTTATGAGTAAGATAGAATAGGAAGAAAGGCCTGGTGGTTTACTATTAAAAAACCAGTCTGTTAAAACCTGTGGCTTACTTACCAGCTACTTGACCTTGAATAAGTCTATCTCTTTTAGAGACCATTTCCTTCTGAGGGAAACTCTTTATTCCTTATTAACTCCCATTGAGAAGAGTAGAAAGAAAGGCCTGGTGACTTACTATTAAAAAAGCCAGTCTGTGAAAACCTGTGACTTACTTACAGCTGCTTGATCTTGAATAAATCTCTTGCTTTTAGTGTCAGTTTCCTCCTGAGGGAAACTATTAACTCCCTATTAACTTCCATTGTGAAGTGCCAAGTCTTATTGGAAGAACACATCAAATATCCAATAATATCTTGCAATTTGCTGTGTGCTTTCAAGAATCTTTGTTTTGTGGAGTTCTCAGTGCCATGCATACTCCTCCATTCTCCCCAGTTCAAATCTCTATTATCAACTACTTGAATCCCCGGCACTGTCCCTGACTGATAGGTCCACTTGCCAATGGGGAAAAGTAGTCCATTAACAAAAATACCGTCCACCTGAGCCAGGGACTGAGCTCTGTGGGATGTGATTGCATCTAATCCTCAGAACAGCCTTCACAGTTCTATTTTAGGAATGTTTGGGGGCAGTCTCCTGCATCCACAACCCCTATAGTTTCTGACCAATTTAAGAAATCAAAATGAGAGCTATTAAAATATAATCTCTGCTTTATTACTCAAAGTTCAAGGCTTACCTCTAAAGCTGGAGTGAAGGGCACATTTCTGACCAGAGGCAGGGAGAGAGAAAGTTTCCATGTCTTCAACTTGAATTTGCCCTGGTTCAGGCAGAGTCAATTCCTTCATTTCCTGTAATTAAGCTTTAATAGAAATGGCTCCTCAAATATAGGCACACATTTGGTGCTGAGAAACTGCAGGTCTCCCTGCCTGGGATGAGAAGGAGGTAAGACAAGGTCAGTGGTCCCTAACAATAAATAACCTTACCATGTGAGAGCAAGAAGAAAAGCACAAGGTGTGTGGAGCCAACAACAACAACAACAATCCTTGCCACTGAGTTAACTCAAAGCCATAGTAACCTCATGAGTGTCAGAGTAGAATAGGATTTACAGTGGTTGATTTTTTTTTTAAGATATAGTGTTGCCAGGACTTTCTTCTGAAGTGCCTTTGGATAGAACTTTCAACCCTTTTGTGAGAAGACAAGTGCCTTAACCATTTGCACCACCGAGCACATTAACCATTAGCACTCACACCCACTCTCTCACTTTGGTTAACTTGACTCTGACTCACAGTGACCTTCCATTGGGTTCCTGAGGCTGCAAATTGTGAGGGGAGCCTACTCCTTGTCTTTCTCACTCACTGTTGATGGTGGATTTGAAATACTGAGCTAAGTAACCTTTGGTTTAACAGCACAAGTAAGGACTGTGCCACCAGAGCTCTGAGAGGGTGTGAAATTGCAGAGCGGGGTGCCTTCTTACTGTTGTTGCTTTTGTTAATTGCCAAGTCACTTGCAAATCAAAGTGACCCTATGTATAACAGCTCTGAACCCTTCTCTATCTTGAGTCAACCTCTTCGTCTCCGGTGCACCTACTCCCACTACCCCAGTCACTGAGTCAACCCATCTTATCCAGGGACTTCCTCTTTTGCATTGTCCCTCCAAGCTCTCAAGCATGATATCCTTCTCCAAGGATTGGTCCTTCCTGGCAACATGCCCAAAGTATTTCAGACGGAGCTTCAGAATCCTTCAGAATCCTTCAGAAACCAGCAACCTGGTTTCACCCTCTCCGGGATAAACCTGTTTGTTCTCCTAGAGGTTCTTGGTATATTTAACACGCTTCTCCAGCACCACAGCTCAAAGGTATCAACAGGCCCCACCTTAGTGGTGAGTAACCATGAAAGGGTGTGCTTTTCTCCCACCACTGTCAGCTTTGCTACCTGAATGCTCCCTCCCCTCATGGTAGAGCTCGTAAGGATGTCTTGGGCAGACCTCAAGAATTCCTGGTTACTTTTTGAATCTGAAACTCTGTTGAGTATAAAACTTAGATTTTCTGTCTGATTCAAAGCTTTCCCCTCACTCCGTGGGCAGCTTGGTGTAGTGCTGGGGGACCTGAGGTAGGCAGGGACTGTCGCACTGTACCCCTGCCCTTCTTTGAAACAAGTAAAGGCAGGTCCCCCCAGCCCTCAAACTCTGTTGTGGTATAGTGTGAGGTTATTGTTCAAAATGGCTTCCTAACTTGGGAGGGACCGGAGAGTGTTATGCTGAGTGAACAAACTCAGTCCCACAAGGATAAATATTGTGTAAAACCGTTATTGTAGAATGAGTATATAAGGGTCCAAGAGGGGTGGGAGAGGGTGGAAGCAGAGGGATGAGGATGTATAAGGGCGGGGATTAATTTTGGGATTATACAATTTGTTGGGTGGGGGGATGAGGGAAATGGGAAGACTTTTTCTTGAAAACAATGTATTTAGATTTTGTAAATAAACTAATAGAAAATTTTTAAAAAGATAGAAAATATGGTCTTTGACTTTCTTCACATGGCGGGGCAGCAGCATGCAAATAGGGTGTGGATTATAGAAAATTTAAAAAAGAGAAAAAAAATATGGCCTATGACTTTTCTTCACATGGTGCAGTGGCAGCATGCAAATAGGGTGTGGATTGGTCAGTTTAGCTATTCTGCCATATTTAAATTGAGCCAGTTCAAAGGCAAAAATGGAGAATCTCATTATAACAGAGAAGAACAGGGGATGCAGCATGCTTCCATCAGGGTCAGAGAATCCTGTGTCAGTCAGACCTGTCTGTCCATGAAAGCCACCATCACCATAAAGAGCCAGAGATCGATGTAAGACAGAGCTGACCTGGGCCTGCTACCCCATAGAGCCAAACCCAGGCAGCTTTCACCCAATTCGTTAGAGAAGTAAGGGACAGGGGAGTGAGGTAGAAGCCAAAATTAGCAGGACTAAGAAATCTTTGTTACACTCATCTAAGATGTGAGGTTGAAGTTTAAAAGTCTTGCAAGCATGCTTGAGAAGCTGTCTCTGCATAGCCATTGCAGTGGATTTCAGACCCAGTAGTAGAGTGGTGAGAGTCCTGGCTTGGTGATAAGATTAGTGGAAGTAGGTACAGACTTGTGGGGGCTGTGTCTGACCTCATGGCATCTGATTTTGTATTGTGAAAGCTGTTGTTGATGGAGAGAATTCTCCCTTGTGCAGTTAGGAAGGTTCACACACAGCTGTCCCACACCACCCCTCACTCTTATTACACTTACCCACACATACTGGGGAGCTCTGGTGGCCTAGTGGCAATAAGATGAGCTGCGATCCCAAAGGCATGCAGCTCAAAGCCACCAGCTGACCCCCAGGAGAATAATGGACAATCTCCTCCTGTGCAATTAACTGCCTCTGAAAACCAAGTCGGTTCTGGGTCGATGATACACAATAACAACAATAACACCTACTAGAAGAGAATCTTCAAGAATCTACCTGGTGCCAAATCACATGGGTCTTTTTTAAACTTTGATTACAAAATATTTCATTTTGAGGGTGATGAAAATATTTTGGGACTAAATGGAGGAAATGGTTTCACAATGCAGTGAATGCATTAAATGCCAAGGACTGTACATTTTAAATGGTCAATTTCATGTTCTCTGAATTCCACTGCAATAAAATAAATGTTAAAATTAAAATTACCAAATGATTCCTCATATACTCATTAGATATGTTTAACAACCATCAAGATGTTGCCATATTTGCTTCATTTATGCCTCTGCTTACATTTTTACTGTTATTGTCTTATTTTAAAAATCTTTTCTAACAGAATCTAGGGTTTATATCTATTTACTTCTACAAACTTCTGTGCACGTCTTCAAAAAAGTATTAATATTCTTCTAATTATGCATAATGCCATTTTAACACTTAAGAGACTTAACAATAATTCTATGGACTCTGAAATCATTTCCCAGCCCAAAATCATATTTCCATGATTGTCTGAAAAAAATGCCTTTTAACACTGATTTACTTGAATCAGGATCCAAATGAAATGTGCATATTACATTTGACTGTTATTTCTCTTAAATCTCTTAATCTACAGCAACTTCTTGCTCTTGCCATTCACTTGTTGGAGACATTACAGCTCTTTTGTCCTTCACTTGTTGTAGATATTGCAGAAATATAGAGTTTGAAAAAGACTAGTCAGTGTGAATTTTACTTTATTTTTCTTAAAGCCCTAAAGGAACTCTGGTGACCTAGTGGCAAGAAGCTGCCATGGTTCGAGACCACCAGTTGTTCTGTAGGAGAAGGATGGGCAACTCCTCCTGTGAGATTAACTGCCTCTGAAAATCCACTAGAGGGTCAGCTATGGGTCGATTTCTACTCTTTGGTACACAACAACAACAAGGGTCCCTGGGTAGTTTAACACTTAATACTCTCAGCTACTAACTGAAAGGTTGGAGGTTCAAGTGCACCCACAGGTGATTCAGAAAAAAAGGCCTGCTAATCTATTCTTGAAAAAGCAGTCATTAAGTCATTATGAAATGTAATCAACTCAAGAACAACTGGTGTGTGTGTATGTGTGTGGTAGCTTGTGTTACCTATTATCACTGATGAAATTAATTTAATGGGTTGCAATCAGCATTTTAAAAATGTGAAATATTGTTGGTGCAGTGAGGTGATATCTCATTGTTGTTTTGATTTGCATTTCTCCACAGCTTGTAACCTTGAGCATTTCTTCATGTATTGTTTTCCATCTGAATAAACTCTTTGATGAAGAGTCTTTTCATATCTTTTGCCCATTTTGTAATTGGGTTGTTTATCCTTTGCATGTTGTGTTGCTGGAGTATTCTATAAATGCTAGATACGAGTCCCTTGTCAGATATGTGATTCCCAAATATTTTTCCCCAGTCTGTGGGCTTTCTTTTCAACCTATTGGAGAACTTTTTTATACATACAAAAATCTGACTTTAAAGGATCTTATCCATCAATTTTATTCTTTCTTGGTTGTGCATTTTTTCTATGGCCCATTCATGCTGTAATTGCTGTTGTTATGTGCCATTGAATTGGAGTTGATTGACAGCTGACCCTCCAGCAGCTTTCTCAGGGGCAGTCAATTGCACTGGAGGAGATCAGCCATTTTTCTTCTGAAGGATAGCTGGTGGATTTCAACCATGTGCCTTTGGGTTGGCAACACTGCTCCTTGACACTAGGCCACCAGCGCTCCCTATGGCACAGATCAGGACTTCTCAATTTTCCCCTAATGATTTTTATAGATTTTGTGTTTACCTCTAGATTCCTGATTCACAAAGTTCAACAAGATAGCAAACAACAAATGCTGGTGATGACTCTTGTGCATTGCTGGTAGAAATATAAAATTGTACAACCTTATTGAAGGCAGTCTTGTGTTTCCTCAAAAAGAGTTAAAAATAGAAATACCTTTTGTGCTATCAACCCAAACACTGGTTGGTGGTTCAAATCCAAAATCTTCTCCATGGGACAAATGGGCAATCTCCTTTGATGTCATTTACTGCCACTGAAAACTTGCTGGAGGGTCAGTTATGAACTAGTTTTAACTCTATGATACATACTAACAACAACAAAAACATTCTATTATGGGGAATATACCTTAAAGAGGTTGAAACGGAAACACAGAAATAGGCACACCCACATTTTTTGTAGCATTACACACAGAAATAAATAAATGTGGACGGTTGACAAGCAGGGGTGGGAAGGGGAAAAGAGGGAGCAGAACTCAGTGAAGGGATAAGCAGGGTGAAAAGAAAGGGGGACGGTGAGGTTTCAATGACATGCTGTAAATAAAGGCTTATACAATTGTAATTGAGGTTGTAAAACAAAATGTATATAAGAAAATGAAAACAAATAATAAAAACTTTAAAATATAACAGAGTAATGACATTAGCATTAATTAAATGTATCAAAGCATGATTTGGTGGGATACAGTTGTTGTCAATGATTTCATCTTACTTGGATCCACAATCAATGTCCTCAGTACCAGTAATCAAGAAATAAGAATATGTATTTCATTTAGGAAAATCTGTTGTCAAGACCTCTCCAAGGTGCTAAGGAGCAACAGTATCAGTAAAGACTAAGGTTCACCTGATTCAAGCTGTGGTTTTTTTCAATTACTTCCTATGCGTCTAAAAATTGGACAATTTTTAAGGATGATAGACGAAGACTTGATGCCTTTGAGTTGTGTTGTTGGAGAAGAGTACTGAATATCCCATGGAGTGCCAAAGGAACAAATAAGTATGTCTTCGGTAAAGTGCAACTACGGTGCTTCTCAGAGGCAAGGATGGTGAAACTTCACATACTTTGGGGCATGTTTCTAGGAAGGGCCAGTCCTTGGAAAAGGACATCATGCTAGGAAAGGTTGGAGGGTCAGTGAAAGAAAGGAAGATCCCCAACAACATGGGCTTGAGTATATCAGAAATGATGAGAATAGCACAGGTTAGGGCCGAGTTCAGCTCTGTGTTTCATAGGGTTGCTATGAGTTATAGTTGACTCAACAGCATTAACAACAAGAAGTTTCTGGTGTATGAAATCGTGTATGTTTGTCATTGACATGCGCACCAGGGTTGTGGCGTAAAATGCATTTCTCATTGCAGAATGTTCACTTCAAAACACTGAAAGCCACAGACAGGGTAACACTACTAGCCAGGCTGAGAGCCATTGCTTTAGTTTTTCAGAGCTCTTATAGCCATGGAGTTTTTTTACTTAATATATGAAGGTAAATGGTCAGAAGGATAAGAGGAACGTATTTTCAGGCTCCTCAGAGAAGCTGCTACTGAAGAGTCCTGGTTATATGCACAAACTGCTTTCTGAGGCTTCTCCCTTAGACAGCCACTGTCTCGAGTTTCTCAGCCCTGTCCCTCCTCAGCTCCTAGCAGTCGCTCAGTGGATGCTGGGTTAGATTTGTACCTGTCATGTAGTAGAAGTCCTGAAAGTAACTCATAGAGCCACCGCCCTGGAAAGCCAGGCTGACTACCAGAGGGTGGTGACAGAAATTGCCATCAGCTGCCAAATTTCCTTGCACTCTCCTGTGGCATCTTCATGCCAGATGGCACGCAGTTGGCCTGTCTGCCCCTACCATCGCCATGGCTGAGAGGGCGTGTTGAAGGGCCAGCTCACTGCACACCTTGTTGCAGATCTGGGTCCACCAACTCCCCGCAAGCAGCACTTAGCCGACTTCCATAAACAAGGACATCCATCTTTGTCATCCCTAATGAACTACATTTGTCAGACAGGAACCAGAGAGCAGCTGTGTTGGAGGGAGACAAATCACTTAATCTGAGGCTCCTGATGTGGCAGCCCCAAAGCAGTGGAGATCATGGAGTTTAACGTCGAGGGGCCCAGGGGACCTAGAACAGGGAGGCCCACTGACTCCGGCTGCTGCCATGGCTCTGTGAGTGTGCACCTGGGGACACCCCTGGGCAAGAGGGGACAGATGCAGAGGAATCAGTGCCTATTGTCAGGGAGACATGGACCCCAGGAAAGTGACTATTTTCAATCACCTCTTCTAGGCCCACTAACTTGCTCCCTTTTAAGGTTATTTGGGAAAGACTCTTGAGTGTCCAGGACAGAAAAGCAACTCAGACGAGCTCAGGCAAAGGAGAGACATATTGGCTCCTAGCTTACATAATGGGAGGCTGGATAGTCACACTGCAAACAGAACAAAGATTTAGCTGGGTGTCATGAACAAGTCTAACCACACGCTAACACATCCAGATGCTAGTGCTATCTGTCCATGCTTCCACCTGCGAGCTCGCTTCATTCTCTCTCCACTCACAGGCTCTCTCCATCTGTGGGGTGCACAAATCTCAAGATTTTAAAGCTTCTTTAACGGAAAAGGGGCTAGAGTAAGCTTAGTCTCAAATTGATAAAAGAAAGAAACAGCGAATATAATTTCTTTTTTATCATTAAATATTTTTATTCTTTGTAAGTTCTGGTTTGATTCAGGACAATTTTTTTTTACTTTTTAAAATTTGTTATTAATTTCAATGAAAATTTACAGAGACTTTGGATTTCCATTCATTCATTGTTGCACTTTTCTCCCCTCCCAATCCTCCCCTCCCCCAGTACACTACCCTCTTGGAAAAGTAAAAGAAAAATTCTTTCATTGTTTTACTATCCCTCCCCCCAGATCCACTCTATTATGCAGCCTTCGCTCTGGACTCCTGTCATGACAAAAATACCTGATCACATATTCCTCTTAGTTTTCTCCCTCATCTGTTTCAATGTAGTATGCATTATTGAACCCATCTTTCTCAGTCTTTCCCCAATCCCGAGCTCAGTCCTGTTTTACAGCAGTGGAACCATGCAGTATTTGTCCTTGTGTGACTGAGATACTACACTCAGCATAATGTCCTCCAGGGTCACCCATTTTGAATAATATTGCGTGAGTTGCTTGTCTTTCAATGCAGCATAGTATTCCATTGTGTGACTATACCACAGCTTCTCTATCCATTCATTTGTTGATGGACACCTAGGTTGTTTCCAACTCCTTGCTATTGTGAACAAAGCCACGATAAACATGGGTGTGCAGATATCTGCTTGGATGTCAGTTATGGTCTTGTTGTGGTATATTCTCAGTAGTGGAATTGCTGGGTCAAATGGTATCTCTATTTGCAACTTTTTGAGAAAGTGCCACAATGCTTTCCACAGTGGTTGCACCATTTTACACTCCCACCAACAGTGAATAAGGGTTCCAGTTTCTCCACAACCTCACCAGCATTTGTTGCATGCTGTTCTGTTAAATTTTGCTATTCTCACTTGGGTGAGATGATATCTCATAGTTGTTTTAATTTGCATCTCTCTTAGAGCTAGGGATTTTGAACATTTCTTCGTGTGCTTGTTGGCCATCTGAATGTCTTCTTTGGTGAAGTGTCTGTTCATATCCTGTGCCTATTTTTCTATTGTATTATTTACCTTTATCTTGTTGTGGTGGAAGATAATTTCTGATTGATTGTTTCCTATCAATTGCCAACTCCATCGTCTGTGGCATGAGGAGTGGCATCCTCTAAGGTGGCTTTCATAGGAACTGCCTGACTAGAAGGAAAGAGGCATAGTTCTTGTGAAAGGTGGGGTTCCCTGACAGACAGATGGAACACATCCACTTTGGTGACCTGTGGCCATGACTACAAAAGCACTTCCAACTCTACCTATTTTCCCGTTTTCAGGGAGGGATGCAAAAGTCCAGCAAGAGATAGGATTAGGAACAGGGAGGATGGCTGGGGCTCTGTGATACTTTTTCTACTATAACCAAATTTTCCAGGCCGTTTTCATCTATTTTCAAGACTTTTCTCACTATAACCAATTCTTAAGACTGCATGTGGTATTCAGAATTAACATCGGACAAATTATGAGCTTGCTAAAAAATTTTGCTTTGTTGATTTTGACAGGCCTGTGTCCCTGAGGGAGGAGTTAGTGGGCTTTTCTATTCTCCTGACTTCCTTCCTTCCTTCCTTCCTTGCTTTTACTTTTTGCCCAAATGCAGAATGGAAGATGGTGAGCTCCTAGTTGTATTGTTGTTATGTGCCATTGAGTTGCCTGTGACTCATAGTGACCCTATGTACAATAGCCCTGAACTCTGCTCTATCCTGAACCAACCTTATTGTTTCTGACACACCTACCCCCATTACCCTAGTCACTGAATCAATCCATCTCATCAAAGTTCTTCTTCTCTTGCACTGTCCCTCCATCCTCTTAAGCATGACATCCTTCCTTACAACATGCCCAAAGTGTGTCAGATGGAGCTTCAGAATCCTTGCCTCCAAGGAGCAACCTGGTTTCACCCTCACTAGGACAAACCTGTTTGTTCTCTCAGCAGTCCATGGCATGTTCAATACTCTTTCCCAGTACCACAGCTCACAGACATCAATTCTTCTATCATCCATAGTCATTGTCCAGCTTTCTGATGCATAACACGCAATTGTGAAGACCACGGCCTAAATCTGTAGTACCTTAGTCTCCAAACTGACATTGCTGCTCTTCAGTACTCTGGAGATGTCCTTGACAGCAGACTTTCCTAATTGTGTAAACAATCATTTACAAAGAATATGCAGGAAAGAATTTAAGGGGTGTGTTTGTTCCTGTGTGTGTGGTCTAGGAATGAAACAAGACCCTGACAGTCCCTGCCCTAGTATGCATTCTAGATTCAAGGACCATTCCAGACTCAGAAGTCATGCATTCTAGACTCAAGGATCATTCCTCCTTTCCAAAACCAGTTTCTAAGCTACCCTTTCCCTGGGCCAGCCCTGGATACAGGTATATACCACAGAAGAAGGATTAGGCTTCTGACTGACAGTGCCTATGAGGAAGGAGCAGGAAGAGTCTCTGTGAGCCAGGATCAACTCGAAGGCACCTTACAATAGTTGGCAAATCACTAAGCACTTCACAGTCATTCTATCAGGAAATATAGAAAAATACCTTTTCCTTGAATGTATGTTTGAGGAAGAAAAGACCAAGATGGATGTCAGACAAGACTCTGAATAATGCACTAGAATGCTTAGAAAGCAAAGCAAAGGGAAGAAATCAAGATATTAAAGAGCAGAACAGAAGATTTCAAAGGGCAATACGGGAAGACAAAGTAAAGTATTATAATGGAATGTGCAAAGAGCTGGAGCCAGAAAATCAAAAGGGCCGAACTCGCTTGGCATTTCTTAAACCGAAGGAACTTAAGAACAAATTCAAGGCTTGAGTTGTAATACTTAAAGATGCTTTGGGCAGAATATTAAATGACCCCGGAAACATTAAAAGAAGATGGAAAAAGTATGCAGAATCACTGTACCACAAGGAATTGGCAGACATGGAAGAATTTCATGAGACAATGTATAAGCAAACGCCTGTGGTGATGAAGGAAGAAGTTCAAATTGCTCTGAAAGAATTGGCAAAAAACAAGGCCCCAGGAATTGACAGCAATCAATTAACCTGTTTCAACAAACAGACACTGGATGCTCTCACCAAGTTATGTCAAGAACCCTGGAGAACAACCACCTGGCAACTGACTGGAAGAGATCTGTATTTGTTCCCATTCCAAAGAAAAGTGACCCAACAGATGCATACATTAACAAACAATATCATTAATATCACATGCAAGCAAGATTCTGCTGAAAATTATCCAAAAATGACTGGAACAGCACATCAATAGAGAACTTCTAGAACTGCAGGCTGGATTTAGAAGAGGCTGTGCTACTAACTAGGGATATTGTAGCTAATGTCAGATGGATCTTGACTGAAAGCAGAGAGTACCAGGAGAATGTCTGTGTTCCATTGTCTATGCAAAGACATTTGACTGTGTGGATCTCAACAAACTGTGGCTGACTCTGAGAAGAATGGGAATCCCAGAACACTTGATTGTGCTAATGTGAAACCTATGCTCAGACCAAGAGGCAGTCCTCAGAACAGAGCAAGGAAATGGTTCTAAATCAGAAACGGTGTATGCCAGGGATGTGTCCTATCTCTATATCTTTTCAATCAATATGCAGAACAGATCATCTGGGAGGCTGGGTTCTCTGAGGAGGAATGTGACATCAGGATTGGAGGAAGATTCATCAACACTCTGTGTTATGTAGATGACACAACCTGCTTGCTGAAACTGAGAAGGACCTGAGGTGATTGCTGCAGATCAAGGACTGAAGTCTTCAATATGGATTGAAGCTCAACATCAAGAGAACAAAGATTATCACCACTGGGCCAATTGGCAGCATCAGGATGGATGGTGAAGAGACTGAGATTATTAACAACTTTAATTTGCTTGGCTCCACAATCAACACTCATGGTACCAGCAGCCAGGAAATGAAAAGATAATTGAATTGGGAAAACCTGCCATCAGCAACTTCTCCAGAGTACTGAAGAGCAACTATGTCAGTCTGGAGACTATGGTGCACTTGATCTAGGCCATAGTCATTGCAATTACTTGCTATGCATCAGAAAACTGGACAATGACTAAGGATCATAGAAAGAGAATTGATGCCTTTACACTGTGGTGCTAGAAAAGAGTATTGAATATAGCATGGACTTCTAGGAGAACAAACAGGTTCATCCTTGAGAGAGTGAGACCAGGCTGCTCCTTGGAGGCAAGGATTCTGAAGTTTCATCTGACATACTTTCACATATGTTACAAGGAGAGACCAGTTCTTGGAAAGTGACAAAAGGGACATCATTTTTGGGAGGGTGAAGGGACAGCACAAGAGAGGAAGACTCTCAATATGATGCATTGATTCCGTTGAATCAGGTTAAATCAGTGTAGTTTAGGGTCATGGGGGTAGATGTGTCAGAGACAATAAGGTTGGCACAGGATGGAGCAGAGTTTAGGGCTGTTTAAACATAAGGTCGCTATGAGTCACAAACAACTTGAGGGTACATAACAACAACAACAAAGGGTTTTGAGCTCACCACCTCACTTACGCTACCTGATTACTGCAAAGAACTCCCACCTACAATCTTTTAATAGCTGCCTACACTTCCCTGCCTTTCCAACCCTTGCAAATCACGGATCTGTGATCCATTGCTATACTTTTATCATTTTGAGATAGTTATTGCTGTAGATAAAATTGTGTCTCGAAAAGATACTTACATTGAAATCTAATTCCTTTACTTGAGATTCTGCTTAAAAATAGATTCTTCCCCCCCCCCCTTCTTTTGTTATATGATCAGGCCATGCCATAGTAGGGTGGGATTGAGACCTAATTCTGAGCAGAATCTTTAAAAAAAACCCAAACAAACAAAAACACCCAAAAAAGCAAAAAACAAAAATCATTCCACAACTTTTGGTTGTGACTTGAGGGAGAGTTAGTTTACAGAACAAATTGATGTTTCATTCAACAATTCACATACATTATATTCTGTTACAAGGATCACAATCCCCCATTGCCAAAACACTTCTCACTCTGCTCACCTGCTCTGTTTTCCATTCCCACTTGTCCTGCCCTAAACCTTCCTGTCTGCTGAGCTTTATCACTGGCCAGACACTGCTGTTTTGGTCTTGAACAGTTTATTGTTTTAAGAAGTGCATTTCTTCTTGATGTTATTGTTCACCTTTAAGCATGTCTATTGTTTAGGGAGAACTTGCTCAACACTTCTCAAACTGAAAGAACTGAAAAATATTCAAATCTAAGCCTCAAGTTTCTATACTGAAGGATGCCATGGGAAAAAATCTTGAATAATCTAGAGAGAAAAAGAAAAAAAGGTAGAATACACAGAGTCACTGTACCAAAAGAACTGATTGACATGAATCCATGCCTGAAAGTAGCATATGATCGAGAACCAAAGGTAATGAAGGAAGAAATTCAACTGCACTAAAGGCATTGGGGGCGAAAAAGGCCCCGGGAATTGATGAGATACCAGTTGGCATGCTTCAACAAATAGGTGCAGCTCTGGATGTGCTCACCAGTCTATGCCAGGAAATTTGGAAGACGGTTGCTTAGCTAACTGACTGGAAGAGATCCATGCTTGTCCTCATTCCTAAGAAAGGTGATCCAACAGAGTGCAGGAAATGCCAAACGATATCACCTGTAAGTAAAATCTTGCTCAAGATCATCCAAGGATAGTTGGAACCATACATTGACTGAGAACTGCCAGAAGCTCAAGCTGGATTTAGAAGAGGCAATGGCATTAGGGATATCAATGCTCATACATGATCTTGGCTGAAAGCAGCAGATACTATAAGGATGTCTGTGCTTTATATTATGCAGAAGCCTTTGATTTAGTGTATCATAACACGTTGTAGATAACATTAAGAATGGGAATTCCAGGGCATCATGCTTGGAAGGGTGGAGGAACAGCGCATGAGAGGAAGATCCTGAATGAGATGGATTGACACAGTAACTGGGATAATGGGGACAGATGTGTCAGAGACAGTGAGAATGTCTCAGGATAGGGCAGAATTCAGAGCTACTGTGCATACAGCAACATAGGTTGCTTTGAGTTGCAGATGACTCAACGGCACATAACAATTACAACAATAACAAAGTGTGTAACCTTGACCTAGTCCAGGAGGTTGTTGTCCAAATAGAGCAGGGGAACACAGCTTGGTTTAAAATTAAGAAAAATGTACATGCATCAGGGCTGTTTCCTTTCTCCATACTTATTCAATTTGTATTGCAGAGCAAATCCTTCAAGAAGCTGAACTCTAGGAAGAGGAATGTAGCATCAGAATCAGAAGAAAGCTCATCAACAACCTGCAGTGTACAGATGACACAACTTTGCTTGCTGAATGCAAGGAGGACCTGAGGTGTTTATTGTAGAAGGTCAAAGACTACAGCCTACAATATAGATTACATCTGAACATCGTGAAATAAAAAAATTTTCATCACTGGGCCAGTAGGCAACATCGTGATAGAAGAAAAGAAGATTGAAGTGGCTAACAATTTCATTTTGCTTGAATCCACAATCAACACCCTTGGCAATAGCAGTCAAGAAACAAAAAAAATTTTAAAAACAAAGCAAAACAACACACAACCATGTTGCATTGGGGAAGTCTGTTTCAGTGACATCAGTGTGAAGATTAAGGGGTGCCTGATTCAAGCCATGGTCTTTTCAATTGTTTCCTAATTAATCAGAAAGCTGGGCATTGACTAAAGATGATAGTAGAAGAATCAATGCCTCTGAGTTATAATGTTGAAGAAGAGTACTGAATATCCCATTAACTGACAAAACCCAAATATGTATTGGAGAAGGTGTAAGCCAGAGTACTCCTTAGAAGGAAGGATGATAAAACTTTGTGTCACATGCTTTGGGTATGTTGCTAAAAGCAGCCAGTTCTTTGAAAAGGACATCCTGCTTGGAAGAGTAGAGGGGAAAGAGCGGAAGACCTTCAATGAGAGGGACTGACACAGTGGCTGGAGCAATGGCCTCAAGTTTCTCAGCGATAGTGAGGATGGTGTAAGATAGGGCCAGATTCCGGTTTGCTGTTCATAAGTTCACTATGAGTCATGATCGCCTCAGTGACACCTAACAATAACAACATTCTTTGGCTAGTGAGTGCTGGTGGCCTAGTGGTAAACAGTTGTGCTGAGAACCCAATGGCAGGTGGTTCAACTCCACCAGCCTCTCTGCTGGAGAAAGATATGCAGTCTTCTCCGGTGTGATTTATTTACAACCTCTGAAAACCCATTGGAGGATCACTATCACTTAGTCTTGACTTGATGACACACACCAACAATTGTTTGGCTAGGAAGCTCTGGTAGTGTGTTCCCCAGGCAGTTGCACTGCGAATCTGTAGCAGTTTCAAGTACAATCTCCTCCTGAACGATTCACAGAAAATCCAGAGGAGGGTCAGATATGAATCAGTTTTTACTTAATAGCAGTGAGTTTGAGTCCTATTATTTGGCTAGAAGTTGAGTTTTGGGGTTCAGTTCTAGGTTCAAAAGGTAACTAACCATAGTCCCTGGGGTTCTACCAATCTCTATCAGACCAGCATCTTGAGGTGTGTCAGAGACAGTAAGATTGGCACAGGATAGAGCAGGGTTTAGGGCTGTTGTAAATAGGGCCGCTATGAGTCACTGATGACTAAACAGCACATAACAACAACAAAAACACCAGACCAGTAAGCCTGCTCATTTTTATGATTTTGAGTTTTGTTCCGCATTTTCCTCCTCCTTTGTCAGAGAGACCTTCTGTTTCGACCTCTTTCTGAGTGGTAAGCAGTGATATCTGGAAGCCAGCTAGTTGTACTAGTTCTCATGGGCCCTCTGTCTGTTGCATTAATAATCTTTGATATTCATTTGTATTCCTCCTCTTAACTGCAGTATTTTCTCAATTTGTACTTTTCCCAAGACAGATTTGTTCACCCTTCTGGCAACCAATGGCATAGCCAATATTCTTCACCACGACCATACATAATTCAAAACCATGAACAAAAGTTTACAAGAACCTAACTGTATAGTACCCTTAATAAACATGATGCATCCTTGTTCTATTTTTTATAAAGTTATTAAAAATTTTCATTACCCACCAGTGAGTTTCAGTCCACATTTTGATAAACATATATAGCCTCATGTACTCTTTGTCCACTTTTAGTCTCATTTAATGGTCATTGTAGCAATAGCCCCATGAATGAGAACCTCTGGCTGCCATGTCCTGGGCTGGGCTTTTTCATCTTCAGAATAGCCCTATCAGGGAGAAAATGTTCTTTTCATTATATAGATATTGGACTGAAGATCAGCTATCAATTTTTCAGTAAAATGTCAATACTGAAAACCATGCCATGGTCTTTGCAGTTACTTGCTATCCATCAGCAAGCTGAACGATGACCAAGGATAACCGGAAAAGAATTGATGTTTTTGAGTTGTGGTGCTGGGAAAGAGTATTGAACATCCCATGGACTGCTGGGAGAACTAATAGGTCTGTCCTGGAGAGGGTGAAACCAAGCTGCTCCATGGAGGCGAGGATTTTTGAGCCTTCATCTCACATACTTTGGGCATATATCCAAGAGGCACCAGTCTTAGGAGAAAGATATCATGCTTGGGAAGACTGAGAGAAGATCCTCAACCAGGTGAACTGATACAGTGACTGCAGTCTTTGGAAGAAGGATATCATGGAAGTGTCGAGGAACAGTGCAGGAGAGGAAGACCCCAGATGAGATGGATTGACAAATTAATTGGAGTAATGAGGGTGAGACCAAGCTGCTCTTTGGAGGCAAAGATGATGAGGCTCCATATCACATACTTCTGGCATGTTGCTAGGTGAGACTATTCCTCAGAGAAGGACATCATGCTTGGGAAGGTTGAGAGCTGACAAAGAGAAGAAGACCCTCAACCAGGTGGCCTGACAGAGTGATTGCAACAATGAGCTTGAGTGTGTCAGAGACTGAAAGCATGGTGCTAGATAGGACAGTATACAGGTCTGTAACTCATAGG
This sequence comes from Elephantulus edwardii, assembly GCF_000299155.1. Lineage (NCBI taxonomy): Eukaryota > Metazoa > Chordata > Mammalia > Macroscelidea > Macroscelididae > Elephantulus > Elephantulus edwardii. Next base: position 2,386,733 of record NW_006400017.1, read on the forward strand.
GTCGCTATGAATTATATTCAACTTGATGACACATAACAATAGCAACAGCAAAGCTGAAATCATTGTGTTGAAGAGATCAAGTGTAACCTTTCTGGTGCACAATGTTGAGTCCAGGTATCCCCCCAGCAACGGTTCAGATATGTTAGTAAAACTGTCATGGCCTCTCTAGACTAACTCATCCCCCAGTTGACCTCCACCTGGGTCACATGGAGCAAAAGAATCATCTAGCTGAGCCCTTCCATAATTGTTGTTGTTAAATGTCATAGTGACCCAATGAATGAAAGACCTGAACACTTGTCTAACTTTCATTGTGTCTCCAAGTCCATAGGGTTTCCAGAGGCAAGCTATTTCAGAATTGGATGCCATTCCTGCTTCCAGGCTTGTTTTAATCGGGGAGTTCCACCAAACACTGTCCTCCATGGGTAACCAATATCACATTTGGCACATCAGTGTCACAGTGTTCAGCATCGCAGCAACCACAAGTTACCTCTGTACAGCAAATGGACAGACCAGTGCTATACCACTTAGAAGAATGTTTGACCAAAAACAACTAAAAGCAGGCCTGAGGAACACAAATTAAAATCACCCACCTTAGGCTTGGTAGCATCACTTTCTGTCCATTAGGCCAATTGAGCTCTCTCTGTATTGTAGTTGTTAAATGCTGTTGGGTCGTAGGTAACTCATAGTGACCCTATGAACGAAAGACCTGAACGCTTGTATAACTTTCTTCATTAGTGAGCTATATAATCATGTTGTTGTTGTTGCTGATTATCATCGAGTCAAGCATGACTCATAGTGATCCTATGAACAAAAGGCCTGAAACCTTTCTGTAACTATTGTCATTTATCAAAGTTCATAGACTTTCCAGAGGTATGTAGTTTTGGAAGTGGATGTCAATCCTGCTTCCAATATGAGTTATAATAAATCTGTTGCTGTCTTAAACCATTGTGTTTTGGATATTTTGCTTTACAACCAAAGGTAACCTAAACATAAGCTTCAAGAGTTCCAGTCCACTTTCAGGTTTTAGTAGAAAAGCTCTTGGGAGTTTATGCCCCCTCTTCCTGCTCCTCAAGACAGATTGGGTGTAGCTTCAAAACTACCACATAGATCCTGCTGAGAACCTGCTGAAACCGCTCCCTATCAGCGTCCTCTCTGTTCGGGTTCAGGGATTCCATGACTTCAGACACAGAAACTATTTTGCGAGTCAAAGGGATATGCTTAGTAGGGCCTTTGAGCATCTTCCCCACACACATATTATATATGCTAATGTACCCATTAGTTTCTCAATATTACGGAAAGAAAATTATCATAAGTGTGTAGTTTTAAAGAACAAAATTGTTAATTCAGCCCTAGCTCGAGAGGAAGGCTCTTTCTGTGTGGGGCTTTCTCATTTGGGTGAAATTCCTTCTCAGCCTCACTAACGTTGTTCTGTGTCGACCAATCTTTTTTACACCTCAAAAATTATCAGGTTCAAGACACACCTTACACTAATAATGACCACATCCATGTAATAAACTAAACCTTACCCTTGAATGAGATTGAATCCACAGGTACACAGGTTAGGATTCCAACACACGTTTTGGGAGACATAATTCAGTTCAAAGCAGGTTCCTTTCACTGGAGGTAAACACAAAGAGAAGTGCCTGCCAACTAAGAGGAGGAATGTGCCAGGCATAGAGATAGGCATAAATAATGGAGAATTTCCTCGCATTTCCTCCTGAGTCCCAGGGCACCCGGCTAGGTGGTGGCAGGTGGAAGGCAGCCCTGAAATGAAAAAGCCTTTCTTCTCAAGAGAAAGCTTCATAACATCAAGGCACAACATGGCATCACAAAAGAAGACAGAAACTGTCTACAGGCAAGCATCTGTATTAGCACATCACCCCAAGAGAAGTGTACTTGGAGGGCTGTGGCGGGAGGCATGGGCCAGGGGGGAGAAAGGAGGTGTAGGAACTGTTTGTTAATATTTACTCAAATTAATAAGATGTTGAGCAACAGCCTCTACATAAAAGCCACAGTTAAAATTAGTAAGTAGTTCATCCTGTTCTAACAATATGGAATAATTAATTTCTACACTCATGGCTTTTTTTTTCTCTTTCATAAACAGTAATTAAAGAGAAATATTATATAGCTGCACCTGTTTCTCACTTTCGGCTTACCACAGTGAGCAAACCCAATCTTTTATTGATGAGAAGAGATGTGAGTTGGAAAATCATAGAAAGAGCATCAAAACCCTAGCAACCTTCCCCAGAGACATGTAAGAAAGCTCTGGTTATTAAACCATATGGAGACCCTACAGAAGCAGGGCTGGCTGTTTGTACTGCTGGGGCCATGCCTGGTTTCTCGTGTTACAGTCCCACTGAAGGTTTCAGGGCTGCTGCTGGGAAAGGGGATCTTTCCTGCCTGGAGGAAGGACACTCCTGTGAATTGGCTAGCTGCACAAGGACGAGGACAGAACTAATCTCTTCATCCAGTTTCTGCTCCTTTCTGACTGGCCTTGGATTCTCTAAGTGGTGGTGTTATCTACCACTGAGTTGGAACCAACTCATAGTGGACCCACCAGCAGGTTTTCAGAAGCAGTAAATTACATAGCAAGAGACTGCCCAATTTTCTCTCTCACAGAGCTTCTGCTGGATTTGAACCGCTAGCCTTTGTGTTGCCAGCGTAACTCCTTACTACTGTATGTTGGAAACTCTGGAGAATACAAAATGTTGCAGATTCAAGTCCACTCAGAGGCACCTTGGAAGAAATGCTGAGGAGTGTACTTCAAACATAAAAATCAGTCTCTAGTCTTAGGAAACCCTGCAGAACACAGTTGTACTCTGCCATGATTCTGAGCTGACTAAATAGCAAATGATTTTCTAAGTGAGAGTGTCACAGGAAAAAGGAGTGAGTTCAAATCCAGGGGTTTCTGGTGTCTGTCAGGAGGCCATCTCTAGCTAACCTACCCCATCTCGGAGTAAGTGTTTTATCCGCACCAGCCCTGGTGAGGCGAGGACAGGGGAGGAAAAAGCAGGAAAACTAATATTTGGGTAGCACTTTACAGTTTACTCTTTACAGCACTCACATTCATTATGCAAAATTATTCTGCTCTCCAGCGAAATCCCAGCAGGGATCCTGACACAGCTGCTGCCTGGAAGTTGTGACTGGGTTCAGCTGCCTGTTCTCCAGCTTGTCTCTGATGTGCTGGGCATTTCAGGCGGGCCGGCGAGGAGCTCACTCCCCATTTTTCCGTGTTTCGCACTACACCCCTCCATTCACCAAAGCCAGCCCTTTTGGCCAAATCAGCTCTGGCACTCCTGCCGGTTTTGTTCCTGGCGCAACGGGCTGTACATCATAACAACGTGGGCTTTTTTCCACTCAGGAGCGAACAAGGTAGTGATTGGAGACGAACCAGCCTGGTCACGGGCCTGAAGTACAAAACGTGGAAACAGAGGCGCGCCTCATTTACCGGATTTTTCTACTAATAGAGCGCTTACTTAAATAACTCACATGCACATAGTAACAGGCAGCAATTGGCAAAGTAAGAAAGGAATAAAAGGTCTATCACAGTGTGCCCAAACGTTTTGTTGTTAGGTCCCATGGAGCACGCTGAGTCTTGGTAACTTTATGAACACTAAATGGAATCTTTGCCAGGTCCTGCCCCGTGCTCACAATATGCTCAAGGCCACCACTGTGGTCACAGTGTCACTCCATTTCCCTGAGCGTCTTCTCTTTTTTACTGAGCCTCTACTTGTCCAAGCAGTATGGGCTTTTCCAACATACCCAAGACAGAATTGTTTGTCTTCTTGGCCCTCCATGGTACGAAAGACTCAACACGCTCAGTAAATACCATAATTCAAAGGTGTCAATTCAAAAGCATCGATTGTCACATGGCATTTTCAAAAGTGAACTTCTGCCTTGTGCAATTTCACCCAAAAATTTTAAAAAAGCAACTTTGGGTCACAGTTGTCAAATAGACAAGTCTACTTCATTTTATTGTACTTGCTTTGTGCTTCACAGATAACATGTTTTTTCAAATATTAATGGTTTATGTCAACATTGTGTGGTGCAAATCCACCACCGTCATTGTCCCAGCAGCATGCATGTGTCTCATTTTCTCAGTTCCTGAAGATTTCAAACTTTTCCATAATGTTCTTACACAATAGTTCAGTGTATACATAACTTGTAAACACACTTAATGCTGTTGTAGTTTTTTACTGTTGAGTCAGGACTGACTTGGAGCTGACCCTGCAGTGGGTTTTCAGAGGCAGTAAATCACATGGGAACCGATTGCCCGTCTTTCTTCTACAACAAAAATATTCATGGGACTCACTTTATTGCAGTGGTCTGGAACCTAAAATATTGCAGGCATACCTGTATAAGCCATAGGCAAGAAGTCATGGATCAAATGAAGTATTATCTTGGCAATTGGAAAATGAAGAACTGAAACGATGACTTTGTGCTGGAGTAGTTCACAGCTGGATTTGAAGTTGAATTCTTTGTAGCCTCTCTCTGCCCAGGTTTATGATGCCAAGGGCAGCTATAATTTCAGATGGATCTCAAAATGCCAACCTTATGTGAAGCCAAGCCACAGAATGGTGTGGGGCCAGGCCCCTGGAGGATTCCAGGTGACTAAATGCATCTCGTCCAAATAACAAATGTACAACCCCTCACTGCCTGTGGCCCTCACACCTGCCCCACAGAGTCTGCACAGGTGGGAGATTCCAGTGACCTGAGTACAATGACTGTCCAGCTGGATGGGGATTGGAATGACCACAGCTGTGACATGCTGGCCTCCCCCGAGTGGCCTCTCCAGCCCGCGTACCATGTGAGCTGAGGCTGAGTGCCCAGGCAAGGGCCATTCCCAGGACAAAAATGTTATTTCTTCCTGTGTCCTAGAACGTAGTTTGCTGAGCAGGAAAGAGGTTCTAAGAGGACAGGGACTGCTTTAGAAATTAAAGGGCAGGCTGGCGAGAGTCTCCAGCTGGGAACCAAACCCCTGCAGCAACAGAAACCAGGAGGAAGACGTAACATTAATCCAACCGGACTCAAACAAAACAAAATTGAAGTCAGCAACATGAAAAATTAGTGGGTTAGTGTGCTTATGAAAATAAAACTCAGGGGTTGTGTAGTATATACATTTCATAGAACCAACAATGACTGATTGTACAGACCTTTTACATCAGTTTGTTGTCAAAATCCTTGTCCACTAGGCCCTGCTAGACAATGAGCTACATTGCTTATGGTCAAAGGTTCGGTGCTGTGTGAGAGATGTTCTATAAGAACTTAACAAACTGTCAGCTGGAGATGAGTGTGATTTCCTAGCAGAGAGGTGGGTACCAGGCAGAAGAAAGTTCAGGGACCAAAATCAGGACACATATTCCAGGACGTAAAAACTCCCTTTCCCTCTGACTTCCACCTTTGTCCACCCTCCAATTCCTATCCAGCTTCCAGGACATGAGGCATGGAGAGTAAGATAAGACCCAGTGGAGTTAGACTGCTGGGATTTCTTTCTGGTGGTGCTGGGAGGATCTTTTCTAATCTTACCTTCACTCCCTTCATCCATTCTGTCCACACTGTTGGATTTCTGGAATTTCCTCCCAATAAGCAACACCAGAAAGTGATACAGAACAGGCAAAGCGGCTCAGTACACACATGGTTTCTTACTTCGACCAAGTCCTTCGTGTCCTCAGAGTGTCAACTAAGATGTTTAGGTGCATCTTTAGGCCTTCCACCAAGATGCTCCTTAGAGGCAGGGATGCTGAAACTCTCACGTACTTTGGGCAGGTTGTCAGGAGCAGCCAGTCCTGGGGGGAAAAGCATCATACTGGGAAAGATAGAGTGTCTGAGAAAGAGATGAAGACCCTCAAAAAGATGAATTGATATTGACTTTAACAATGATCCTGAGCATATCTGAGACAACGGGCATGATGCAGGATAGAGTAGGGTTCAGATCTGTTCACAGGGTCACTATGACTTGTAATCAACTCAAGGGCATTTACAAACAACAATAAACAGCTGACAGAGGAATGCTGATGATGCAGTGATTACTCTGCCACCAAATGAAAGGTTATATGAACCCACCACCCAGCCACTCCAAGAGGAAAAAAGATCCAGACACCTGTTTGCACGAAAATTGGCAGCCCTGGAAATTCTATGGCACAGTTCAACCTTGTTTTATAGGCTCTCTAGGAATCAGGATTGATTTAAAGACCTACAAGAGCAATCAACTGACTTTTAAAAGATTTCTTAGATTATGTTTCTGTTATTGATTGTCTTTGAGTTGAGCATGACTTACAGTGACCCTAATGAACAAAAGGCCTAAAGTCTTTCTATAACTATCGACATTTATCAAAGTTCATAGAGTTCAGAGGCATGTTCTTTTGGACGTAGATGCTACTCTTACTGTAATCATAAGGGGTTTTTTAAAGATAAAAGGAGATGAGAGGATTTCTTCTTCTGTTCTCCTGTCTGTAGGGTAATTGAGAGATGCAAATCAAAACCACAATGAGATATCCTCTCACCTCAGTAGGAGTGGCAAAGTTTAACAGGACAGCAAAGAATAGATGTTGGAGAGGATGTAGAGAGATTGGAACTTAACATACACTATTGGCAGGAGTGTAAAATGGTACATCCACTCTGGAAGGTAGTTTGGCATGTCCTCAAAAAGCTGAGCATAGAAATTCCATATAAACCAGCTATTCTGCTGCTAAGAATGTACTCCAAGGAAAGGAGAACTGAAACACAAATGGAGATTTGTACACCAATGTTCATAGCATTGCTGTTCAGAATAGCAAAAAATGCAAATAGCACGAATGTCCATCAACAAATGAATGGAGACGTTTTAATGGAATACTGTTCAGTACTCAGGAGCAAAGATTTTTTAAAATGCCATATAACATGAGAGAGGCTAGAGAGCATATGCTGAGTGAGCTAAATCAGTCTCATAAGGACAAATACTGCATAAGACCATTATTAGAAAAAAGAAGGATAACTAGTAAGATGTGTTTTAAAGTCCAAAGGGGGAATGGGAGGAAGAAAGGGAGTTGAGTTTGAGAAGGGGAGGAAATCAAGGGGTTGCAGAGTTTGATGGGTGGAGGGAGGGAGTGGAGAAATTAGGAAAGATCCAGTGGGGACCTAAAAAACTGGGGTGATAGTGGACATAGATCAAAGGTGATTAACTTTATAAAGCACAATATATGGAAATGAGCATATGAAACACAACACAAATGAAGAAATGTGTGAAGCACAATGTACATGAATGAAACACAATGTATAGGAAATTTGTATGCAAATCACTGTAAAATTTAAAAAAAGAAGAAGAAGGAATTGGGAATAGAGAAGCAGAAACATCGCAGAGTGAGAAAGACTGAACCAACCGCTGCTGGTTTAAAGATGGGGGGGAGACCAGAAGGCAAAGGATGGGTGCAAGGTCTTCACTGACTGAGCTCTCAGACTGACCTGCTCTCGATTGAGCCCACACCTTCAGCCACAGAGTCCCCTTGTGACTCACAGCCGACACAGCTGATTAATTTTGAAATTTTGCCTTTCTATATATGTGTGTAGCTAGTAGGAACAGTTCTGGCAATGTGTATCAGTGACCTCAAAACTATTGAAACATTTTGATCCATTGATTATACTTACAGGAATCTAGTTATCAGAGGTACGAGCATAGACTTTGCATGATAGTGCTCTTCAAAGTATGCTTTAAAATGGAAAACAGTGACCAAAGGATTGGTTAAATAACCAACAGAAGAATAGTTACACATAGAAAATCTCTGTGGTGAAATACTGGGTGTCACCAAAAGTGACTACAAAGACATTAGTTAAGGGGCAAAAAGTCTATGATGTGAAATTATATTTATAAAATGATTGAAAGTGAGCAAAATATTCCATTTAAAAACAAAATACCTGAACTGAAGAACGTAGATGGTTGCTACATTTCTATTACACTTTTTGACATTTTAAAAGATTTCTGTAATGGTCATTCATTACTTTTTACAGCCAAAAGAGGAAAGAATTGCTAATTTGGTCAGACCCTTAAACAACGATTTCCTGAAGCCTCTTTCCCTCATTAACCCAGCTGAGGTTTAGGGAGCCGTTTCCAACTCTCTGCCTGAAAATCCTCACCTGGCACAAGTCAGTAGATATGTTGTCTGTGTGACTGATTCCTAATCCCAAAAAGAGCACTTACCTTGCTTCTGGGGCTTTGTTTATCAATTTGTACTCCTACAGAAAAGAAGCCATTGCTTGCTTCCGAATCGCCTTGTCCTTTTATTTTTGCTTTGTATGCAAATAATGAATAGATTGTAATGGATACAGACTGTTATTGACACAATCCCTTTTTGTTACTTACGGCTGATTTAACCAAAATACAAGAGGGTGGTTTTAAAGAAGATTTCCCCTCTTCTTCCTAAAAAACCCTAATCGGATAAACATTCAAGTGGAGATATTGCAAAAAGCTACATATTTTGAGGTGGAGGCTGTAGTACAGGGAATTACCTAATATACTCTTTCTAGCCATGTTGTTGTTGTTAAGTGCTGTCAAGTCGTAGGCGACTCATAGCAACCCTATGAACAAAAGACCTGAACACTTTTATGACTTTCATCATTTCTCCAAGTCCTTAGGGTTTCCGAAGGCAAGCTATTTCAGAAATGGATGCCACTCCTGCTTCCAAACTTGTTTTAATCTGGGAGCTCCACCAAACACTGTCCACCATGGGTGACCATTATCGCATTTGACACATCAGTGTCACAGTGTTCAGCATCACAACAACCTCTAGTTACCTCTGTAAAGCAAATGGACAGACCAGTGCTATACCACTTAGAAGAATGTTTGACCAAAAACAATTAAAACTAGGCCTCAGTGCCACGGATTAAAATCACCCATCTTTATCTTGATAACATAACTTTCTATCCATTAGGCTAACAGAACTCTCTTTATGTTGTTGTTATGTGCTGTCGAGTCATAGATGACTCCTAGTGACTCTACGATCAAAAGACCTGAACACTTGTATAACTTTGCGTAGTTTTTCCAAGTTTATAGGGTTTCCAGAGGCAAGCTATTTTGCAAGCGGATGCCACTTCTGCTTCCAAGCCATAGTCCTGGAGTAAACAATTCTATTTTAAAGGAAGTGCAGCCAGCGTGCTCCTTTGAGGCAAGGATGGTGAAAGGTCATTTCATACACCTGTTGTCATGAGGAGATGGTCCTTGGAAAAAGATACCACAATAAGAAAAGGTAGAAGGTCAGTGAATGAGTGCATGTGCCCCCCAGCAGAACTAAGTAGCTAGCTATTAACGTAAATAAGGGGAATTGCACCCCTGTGGAGATGATATTGTTAGATGCCATCAAGTTGAGCACAGCTAATAGTAATGTCACGTATAATAGACCTAAACCTTGTCTGATCCGGCATCATCCTCACAGTCTCGTCTATGCTGGCTCACCTTTGCAGTCACTGTGTCAATCCATCCCATCAAGGCTCTTGCTCTCCTTCTCTGGTCCTGTTTTCCGAGCATGTTGTCCTTTCCCAAGGACTGACCTCCCTTGACAACATGGCCCAAGTGTGTGAGACGTTGCCTCTAAGGAGTACTCTGGATGAAAATCTTCCAACACGTATTTGTTTTGAGTGTTTCAATACTCCTAACCAATACCACAATTCCAAGACATTAATCAGTGCCTCCCTGCCCTTCCGTATACATTTTCTAACGATTGTGTGTATATGAAGCAGTTGAAAATCCCATGTTTGGATCAAGTGCCCCTTAGTCTTTAAGTTGACATCGTTGACCTTTATGGACATCCCTTGACAGCAGATGTGTCCAACACAACATGCCATTTGGTTTCTTGACTCCTGCTTCCATGAGTGTTGATGTGTACTGAAGTTAAATAAAAGTGCAGACAACGTCAACCTTTTCTCCATCTATCACTATGGGGCTTATTAGTCCTGTTGTGATTTTTTTGTTTTCCTTATATTGAGATGTGATCCATATTAAAAGTATTGTCTTGTTAATGATGAGTTTCAAGCCTTCAATTTTAATGTCATTTTCTTCCTCACATAGTTCAGCTTCTCAGATTATTTGTTCAGCATACAAATTGAATAGGTTTGATGAAAGGATACAGGCCGGATGCACATACACCTTTTGTGTATATGAGACTACGCAAATAGGGTTTACAGATCTCCCCGAAGGCACACAGTTCAAATACATCAGCTGCTGTGTAGGAAAAGGATGGGCAATCTCCTCCTGTGTGACTAAAAAAACCCACTGGAAGGTCAGCTATGGATCAGTTCCAACTCATCAGAACTCAATAACAGCACCATCAAGATGATTCATCAATCCCCCCCCCATTAGATTTTAAATGAGCCATTAAAGAGAAGAGGAATCTCATCACCACTGAGAAAGAAGACCCTTTGGACCTGAAAGCCCTGCACAAAAAACCTTCTAGGCTTGAGAAGACAGAGGAGACAGAAAGAGACAGCCTTAATTCAGGAGACAGTGATGTGATAACATGAGGTGGTGGAAACCAAGAGAATGGTTTCCAGGCCACAGAGCAAGAAAGCTGACACTTTGGAGCATCAGACTTGACGGCTTCCAGAAGTTTGATAGAGGTAAGTTTGCCCATCCAAGGAGCTGGAGCAAAGCACTTTTACGCCAAGGCTTACCGGCAGAGTGGGGTGCCTCTAGACACTTGTCAGCAGACCTAAAGGAGCTTGTAACACTTATCTGAGCAAGACAGAAGCCAGGCTATGGTGCCAAGGGCCAGAAGTAGTTTAACACAGTGGCCGCACCAATGGGCTCAAAAGCACCTCCAGCTTGATTGAGGATGATTCAGAACTGAGTGGGGTTTCATTCTGCTGTACACAGAGATGCTGAGTCAGAACGAACTCATTGGCACCTAAGGACAACAACTTCCCTAATAACCCCGGTAACTGTGAGTACGCTCTGTGAATTCTGTGCAGCCATTGCAACAAACTATCAAACGCAGCAGAGAAGAATAGAGAGCTGTGGGAGGCATGAAGAAATGGCTCCAAATCACTGGCAATGAGAGATGCAAATCAAAACCACAATGAGGTACCATCTCACCTTAGTAGGGGTGGCAAAGTTTATCAGGACAGCAAGTAATAAATGTTGGAGAGAATGTGGTGAGAGAGGAACTCTTATACATTGTTGGTGGGATTTGGGTGCAATCACACTGGAAGGCAGTTTGGCACTTCCTCAAAAAAACTGAACATTGAAATTCCATATGACCCAACTATTCCACTGCTTGGAACATAACCTGAGAAAATGATAACTGAAGCACAAATAAACACTTGTATATCAACCACCATGGAAATAGCACAAATGTCCAATCATAATCTAATGGATGGAGAAATTATAGTATATTCACACGATAGAATACTATATAGCACACAGGACCAATAATTTTGTAAATTACTACCTAACTTTGGAGGAAGGACTGGAGAACATTATACTGAGTGAACTAACTCAGTCCCATAAAGACAAACAGTGTATAAAGCCATTATTGTAGAATGAGTATGATGATCCAAGGAGGAGGAGGGGTGAAGATAGGGGAGTTAATCATAAGGTCCCACAATTTGATGGGGGGAGTGAAGGAAATGGGAAAGATCTAGTGTGAAAAACAATGTATTCAAACGTTGTAAATAAAACAATCTAAAATAAAATTTAAAAAAAAGAGCTGGGGGAGGGATGGTTGGTGTCAGAATTGGTGAAACCAGAAGAGGCCCCTCTTTGCTTTCTAGGAATCAGCGTTGAGCTGTTGGTCTTGATCCTTTTCCCTCTTCTGAAATCTGAGGAGGTCAGAGGCTTCCAGAAGATTTTTTTTTTCAGGGACACAATTCAACTCACTGCTCAGGTTTGGGTAATGGAGGCAGTGTCAACTGAATTCCTAAGCTCCAAGTTCAAATGTTCTCAATTCTGCATAAAAGGTGAACCTAAATCCAGCTCACTCTTGAGAATTGCCTCAAACCGGGATTGAAAACACTAACTTAAATTATAGAGGCAATCTGTTCTCTCAACGAAATGAAAACTCTGAGAGGCAGACAGGCAGGCAGGCACTGGAACGCAATTCCTTCAACGCATTCCAGTGGTTCGCACGTCACCAGGCTGACTGGATTACCCAGTAAGTATGGTGAGCACAGGCTTACCTGTGTTTACTTATTAATCTGTAGTAAACAATTTCACATTCTTTCACATCAGAGATTGTGCTTCTGCATATGGCTGCCATCTGTTTCTCTCTCAGTCCCACAGCACCTTTCTCCAGCATCAAAGCATCTTTTTAAACGTGCAGTCCTTGACAGGGACTGAATACTCAGTGAACCAGGTAAATGGAGCTTTACTGTGTTCAGTTACTAATCTTTATTGGGCAATTTTCCAGTTTTTTCACCACATCAAAGATTATATATATATATATAAATATAGCTTACATAGAAGGAGAGTTGATACCTTTGAGCTTTGGTGCTGGAGAAGAGTATTGAATATACCATGGACTGCTAGGAGAACAAACAAGTTCATCCTGAGAGGATGAAGCCAGGCTGCTCCTTGGAGGCAAGGATTCTGAAGCTTCTGTCTGACATACTTTGGACATGTTGGCAAGGCAGGATCAGTCCTCGGAGAGGGACATCATGCTTGGGAGGGTGGAAGAACAGGGCAAAAGAGGAAGACCCTCAATGAGATGGATCAATTCAGTCGCTGGGATAATGGGGGTAAGTGTGTTGGAGACAATAAGATTGGCAAGGGACAGAGCAGGGTTTAGGGCTGTTGTACATAGGGTCACTATGAGTCGCAGGCTACTCAACAGCACATAACAACAACAACAACAACAACGTTTGGTGGACATAATTGATTCTGTCCTCCTCCTAGCCCCTGAACTAGCAGTGGTCCCCTACTGCCCCCTTGTAAAGATTGCTCAACCACTTTGGGCCCTGCCCCCAGCCCAGGGCACTAAAAGCCCTCTTCCTCCAGCCCCTCCTTCATTATTCAGATCAGGAACAAAAGACAACCCTCAGTTCAAACCCAGACTCTGCCTGCTTTTGAACCCATCTTGTCTCCAAAGGAACCACCAGCTTTAGAGAAACTCATTTGAAATGGAAAAACGCTGATGGAAATCAGCCGATTTCTGACTGAATGCATTTCTTTCTTACAGAATAAGGGAGAAAGCTGAAGTTACCATTCAAACCTTCACGTTCCTCTTTATAGTTCAAATGAGGAAAAGAGATGGCTTAACGCGTGTTATTCAAAGCTAATCAAGCCTGCCGGTTTCTTCAGTCAGGCCACTTGGACCAGGAGAAGAAGGCACTCTTCTGAAAGGCATCCTGGGGAGCTTAGGGCTCAGCATGGCTTTGAAGCAGGTTTCAAAGCAGGCTAAGTCCCAATGGGGGTCTTGTGAGATGCCCTCCGCTCAGACATGAGATGCCATCACTACCTCCCAGGCAGTCCTGGGGACTGAGAAGTGCCTGGGGTGGTGGAGGAGGGGCCACTCCTGACAGTCCAACAGACCAGGGCGTGAACCTCACTTTCAGCTTTGCAAACTTGAAAAAAGTAATTCCCCTCTCTGTGTCTGAATATCTTCCTTGTAGAATGAGCATATAAATAGCTTACCTCAAAGGACAAGGGGTCTGGGCAACACTCAGCTGTTAACTAAAAGCTCAGAGGTTTAACCCACCACCTGCGCTGTGGGAGAAAGACACCTTTCTTTCTATAAAGATTGTGGCCTTGGAAACTGATAAAGCAGGTCAGTCCCATAGGGCAGAGCTGAGTCAAAATGGATTTGATAGCAACAGGTTTTCCTCAAAATAATTGAGGATGTGACACAATATTTATGAGGACAGATTTGATATATGTTGTTGTTATATGCTATGGAGTCACCTTTTATTCAAAGTGACTTTATGCTCAATAGCTCTGAACCCTCCCCTATCCTGGGCCAATCTCACTGTCTCCAACACATCTATCCCCATTGTCACGTCACTCTGTCAATCCATCTCACCCAAAATCTTCCTCTTCTGCACTATCCCTCTGCCCTTCCAAGCATGATGTCCTTCTCCAAGGATTGGTCCTTCCTGGCCACGTGCCTAAAGTATATGAGCCAGACCTTCAAAATCCTTGCCTCCAAGGAGTAAAGTTTCTCCAGGAAATATTAACCAATATCAAGACAGCAAGTGAAGCAAGATTTCTTTCCCCATGTAATTTGAACCCTCTGGAAAAAGAAATTTTCAGAAGGCAAAGAGGAAAAAGAAAACTGTGGGTTTTTTTGGCACTTTTGCTTAAAACTCAGGGAGACCATCTGCTGTATATACCCAGATACTAGATACTAGTGTGGAGCCCAGTACTTACAAAAATAATAAAAAAATAACAGCAGCAGCAATAACAATATTGCAACATGCATAAAATACTTCCAGACACTAAGACAAGAGCCTTACCTAGTCATTTAATTCTGTTAACTATGTAAGGCAATAGATTGATAGATGGATGGATGGATGGATGGATGGATGGATGGACGGATAGACAGACAGAAGACAGACAGATAGACAGAGTTGTCGTGGTGGTGGTGTACCATTGTGTCAGAACCAACCCATAGCTGACCCTCTGGTGGGTTTTCAGAGGCTGTTAATTGCGTGGTAGGAGATTGCTCATCCTTCTCCCATGGAGCAACTAGTGGCCTTGAACCATGTTCCTTCTTGGGATTGCAGCGTGGCTTCTTGCCTCTAGACAACCAGAGCATCTACATATATAATTAGCCAGTTACCATCAAGTTGATTCCATCTCATGGTGACTCCATGTAGAGCTGTGATCAGTATGATTTCCAGTGGTTGATATTCTCAGAACTACATTGCCAGGCCTTTCTACTAAGGCACCTCTAGGTGAGTGTGAACCACCCACTATCCTATCAACAGTGCCAACCACTGGTACCATCTAGAGATTCCACTAAACCCCCCCAAAAGAAGATTTTGATTGGATCTGCTCTATGGTGGCCTAATGAGTAAGGAGTTGCGCTGCTAACCCAGAGATAAGCGGTTTGAATCCATTAGCTCTTCCGAGGGGAAAAGATGGGCAATCGTCTCACATGTGGTTTAAAGCCTCTGAAAATCTGCTAGAGGGTCAGCTATGAGTCAGACTTGACTCAACAGCAATGAGAGAGAGAGAGAGAGAGAGAGAGAGAGAGAGAGAGAGAGAGAGAGAGAGAGAATCTCAATGCAACTAGAATAAAGTCCAGCTGTGTGCTGCTTCAGTGTAAAATTATGGCGTGCTCAAGGCCAACAGAAAAAGTTGTTCAGCTGGTGTAGAAAGTTCAATCCCCAAATCAAAGGTTAGTTTGTGGCTTTTGGAAAGGACCTCCATGATGGTCTCTCTGAGTTTCATTGTGTTTCAACTCCCTGCAGCCAAGTCAGAACTGACCACAGCTGACCCTCTGTTGAATTTCCGAGGCTGTCCATCACACAGGTGGGGACTGGTTGTTCATTTCTACCTCAGAGCTGCTGATGAATCTAAACTGGCCGAGAATCGCTCTCTTTGGCTTTAGCAGCGCAACTCCTTACTGACTGTGCCATCAGAACTCCCTTGCTCTTGTGCTTAGCTCTGTTCTGCCACAAAGGCTTAGGACTGGAGCCACCAGTCTTTGTGGAGATGTGTTCTGCGCTTCCTCTCTCTGCTCAGCTCCTTGCTCACTTGCAAACTGTTTCAGAGCCTGCTAGAAATTAATTTGTGATGGAGCAGCACAGGGTGAGGAGAACAGGTAGGGAGAACAGGTTGGGGGGGGGGGAGTTTAATTTAAATAGAATTTTTAATTTGTACTTGTTTACTTACAAAGTTCATATACATTGTTTTTCACACTGGATCTTTCACATTCCTTTACCCACCCCTCTCTCCACCCATTATAAACCCTTTGATTAAACCACACACCCCCTATCTGCACCCCTCAGCTCCTCCCCTCACCTGCTGCATCCTGATACGTATTCTACAATAATGGTTTTATATAGAACTTGTCCTTATGGGACTGAGTCAGTTCACTTAACATAATGCTCTCCAGTTCCTCCCCCCCCCCCCAAGTTAGGTAGTGATTTACAAAATCATTGCTCCTGAGTGCTGCACAGGATTCCATCATGCCAATTTCTCAATCCATTAGATCGTGGTTGGACATTTGGGCTGTCTCCATGTTCTTGTGATGGTGAATAACGCCTCTAGGAGAGAATAGCTCTTATTTAACTGAATAGCTTGCAACTTGCAAGGGATTCAAATCCACCTTTGGATTTTTTATTTTTTTGGGGGGGTTGTTTGGAACCCCCCATCCCTCTAACAGAACCTCGTACCTGGAGCTCCTGTCCGGGGTGATGCAATGCCGTCCTCAGACTGGTCGCTTCCCTGTCGGGAGTGCCCGCCCACTCCATACCATTCCGCTCCACATGGGTCCCTACAGTTGGAGTTCTGTCCCTGCCCTAGTCAGTTCTCCAGGTCAGGATTTTGAAATTATTCCTGAAACCAACTTCCCACGTCTCCACCAAAGTTAAGAATTCAAAACTACCATCATCTCCGGGCAGGTGGAGTAGGCAAGATTCCTGCCTCCGTGTGTAAGCCCTGGAGAATGCCCTCCACATGGGTGAGGGAGAGATCTGTGACCAGGAGAGGGGCCACTCTTGCGAGCAGCTTAGGTTATATTATATGAAAAAGGCAAAGGAATGCTGTAGATGCAAATGTTGCAAATTGAAGGCCAAGGCAGTTGCTTTCTCAGCTAATCAACAGGAATGCTGTTCTGAATGGTCCTGACCTAATCAGGAAAAAACGTCCTTTAAAAGAGAGTCCAAAAGTCAGCAATGTTTTTTTTCCCTGCTGGTCTTGGAAAAGCAAGCAACCAGGAGCTCTTTGATTGCAAGGAAATGGATTCTGCCAGCATACACGAATTTAGAAGATTGCAGCCACAGATGCAACCTCAGTCCCAGTTGACACCCTGTGAGAGCCCAAGCTAAACCACTCCCAGACTCCCGACCCCCAGACACTAAGAGATAATCAGTGTATATGGTTTTACACTGCTTAGCTTGTAATAATCCCTGGTGGCTTTGTTTGTAAGGAGTTGTGCTGCTAACCCGAAAGTGGGGCCACTCATGGCAGTTCAAAGTCCTCAGTCACTCCAAGGGAGAAAGATGGACAATCTTCTATTGTGAGATTTATGGCCTCCAAAAACTGCGCAGTCAGCTCTATTTGATTCAGACTTGACATCAATGAGTTAAGCTGAATACTCAGCAAAGGACACGGACATAAGTGGATTATTAAAACGGGCACTTAACTCTCACCTTGGTATGGTTCTTACCCAAAAGACTGACCCAAATTCACCAGTCTTCTCTTGCTCTTTCACATCTCCTGGTCTGTCCCCAATCCCATAGACCTCTATCCCATCGCTCTATGACTGAAACATTTCCTCTCAGAAAAGGATGAGGCAGTTGATGAGAAGAAATGAAATGGGAAGAACATGTGGACCCGCTCCCTTGACACTCCCAGCCCCTCAGCATCCCTCCTCAAAGCTGCTGGCCTTTGAAAACACTACCTCTTCTGGAGGAACTATCATTTTGCACTGGGTAAATCTACTTCCCAAGACCTAAAGAGGTCTTAACTTTAAATGTATTAAAGAGAAAGGATGTCATTTGAAAGACTAAGGTGCACCTGAACCAGGCCATGCTATTTTCAGTTGCTTCATACGCATGTGAAAGGTGGACAATGAATAAGACAGACTTAAGAAGAATTGGTTCCTTTGAATTGTGGTATTGGTGAAGAATATTGAATATACCATGAACTGCCAAAAGAGCAAACAAGTCTGTCCTGGACAAAACATAACCAGAATATTCTTTAGAAACAAGGATGGTGAGACTGTGTCACGTATTTTGGGCATATTATCAAGAGGATCAGGAAGAAGATATCATGCTTGTAAAATTATAGGATCAGCAGAAAAAGAAGAGGAAGCCTCTCAACAAGATGGATTGACATAGTGACCTCAATAGTGGACTAAGCCTAACAGAGCTTGTGAGGGTGCTGCACTACCGGGTAGGGCTTCCTTCTATTGTCTGCAGAGGCCTATGAGTCAGAGTTAATTGATGGCATCTAGCAACAAGGAGATTACTGGCCGTTACTAAGCTGTGGGTCATGTCAGGATCTCTGGTTTTGCTCTTTTCTTTTTTTCAAATTGATATTTTAACAAAAGTTTGCCAAAAATTTGCATTTTCATTCATTCATTGTTGCACATTTTCCTCCCTACCTCACCGCGCCCGTTCGCTCTGCACTTTAAAAAGATTCTTTCATTATTGTACAATTATCACGCACCTCCGGCCCCCATCCATTTTACTATGCATCTCTTATTCTGGACTGTTGTCATGCAAATATTACCTAATCATCTTTTACACAGTTCTTTCCCTCATCTATTTCAATGCAGTGTTCATTGCTTGTCACCTCTTTCCTTAGTTTCCCCCAACCCTCATGTCAGTCCTGTTTTATAACAGTGACATTATGCAGTATTTGACCTTTTGTGACTGAGATACTTCAGTCAGCATAATGTCCTCCAGGGTCACCCATTTTGTAATAATATTTTATTAGTTTCTTGGTTTTCAGTGCTGTGTATTATTCCATTGTGTGACTATAAAACAGCTTCTCTATCCATTCATTTGTTGATGGGCACTTGGGTTGCTTCCATCTCTTTGCTATTATGAACAATGCAGCCATAAACATGGGTGTGTATATATCTGTTTGGGTGGTAGTTCTGGTTTCTTTTGCTCTTTACCTTCTCATATTCAGACAATCAGTTCCCTGTATTAAATCCCTCGCTGTTTGAAATGCCTAATGTGGCGATCGTGATGATGGCATAGGTTAGGACAAGGTTCTGATCTGTTATCCACAGGGCTGCTGTGAATCTTCATCAACTTGATGACCTCTAACAACAGCAACATCAGTGTAGTTTAGTTATTCCCAGCTCAATACTGACCAAATTCTTTCAGAGTCTGTTAACACAACCCCATACCCCTCTAAGCCTCTAAGCCTTGGGCTTTCTCCCCTCGACTTTCTCTGAACAGGACTGCCAACCCCTTGATTGCTTTTCTCCAAGTTCTTTGTAACCATATGTTCTCGACCACATGGGAGAGATTTGTGACTTTTCTGCACATGATAATAAATACAGCAGAGATTTGATTAGAGCAACCTTCTTCCAAAATCAGGGCTCTCTCAATTGCACCAGTTGGGTTCATACAGACAAAACCATGTTTATAAACCAATGAATAAACATATACCAGCCACAGTGTGTCTCCTGTCCCAGTCCCTGTGGCCAGCAATTAATTAACCCTTCACTGCCCAAAGGATTTTCAATTACCTCTCCTTCAGCAAAACACCAAGAGATTAGGCTCTTGTCCAGACTCCTCTCGCAGCCCGGTCTGCAATTTCCTCTGAACAAAGTGATTGTGCTCCCTTTTTACAAGGGAAGATTAGTCTTCTCAGTCAAGTGACAGGAGCCAAATGGGAGGTGAAACGTTCTGCCTTCTCTCCACCATCTGTTAACATAACCCCGAGCCGCCCTCAGGTTGCCGCCATCCCCGCTTGGTTTGCTCTGAACAGAGCTGCCAATGCCTTGATTGCTTTTCTCTCAGTGGGCGAACTCTGAGTGCACCCCACATTCCCACTTACTCCGTCTGCCCTCTCAGCAGAAGTGTCCAATGTGATACGCATCTGCTGGCTGAGCACAGACTCAAGAAGAATTCTGGCGGCAGCAGACCGGAATCCACATCAGGGCCAGTTCTGTACACACAAGGCTGTGGTTTCTATTATTTGTGGGGCTTCTGCTCTCAGTCTGCAAAGTCATGAGTATAGAGTCCTTTGGTGTTGAGTTGAATTCAACAGGATAACCCTTTATTCCTGCAAAAATATGAACTGGTAAATTCAGCAAGGAAACTTGGGAGGGCCAAACTCCAATCGTTGAAGGAGTTTCAACATCTAAGCCAAACGCTTTCCTTTGGATCTAAATTCAAATGGTAGAAAGGTGGTCCAGCCTTGCCCACAAGGACATCATTGTCCACAGCAATCACTTCAAGTCATTCTATACCATTGACATGACCATAGCCAGTAGAGTTAGAAAGTCACAACCTCCCAAAGTCTGCAGTAGATGATGAGTCTCCTCAAAGGAGTTAGGAGAACATCTCCAGAAGAATAGCTTCACGCCTTGATATAAAGTATGTTAATGAAAAACAAACCAACAAAAAAAACCACGCCCCAACACATTAGTGTTTGGCATTTGTCAATGTCAAGAATTAAACTTAGCTGTTTCATAATTTTACTTGCAGGACTCTGGTTCAGCACTGGGTAGCTAACTGAAGCTTGGTTGTCTGAAGCCACCAGTCACTCTCTGGGAGAAAGATGTGGCAATCTTGGAAGACTTGCTAGATTTCTGCCAAGGTTTCCAACCTTAGAAACCCTATGGGACAGTTCTGCTCTGTCCTGTAGGGTTATCATGTGTCAAGAGTGACTCAACAGTAACAGGTTTGGTCTGGCTGGTGATTTTAATAAGTTTGAACAGGTAAAATCAGTTAGTAGATGCTAGGGTGCAGATACACACCTTTGTTGGTTCGCACACACTGGGTTCACACACGTTGGACAGTCTGGAAGAACATTCTGGGAAAGGAGTGTTTGAACTGGACTTTGAGGGAGTTTGACAATTATTCAAAGGGAAGAGAAGCGCTTTCTAGGAACAGCCTGTGCACGCAAAGGGGCAGAGGTTTACAAGAACAAGATGCAGTCCCAGAATAATAAACAGTCCAGTTTGTCTGAAGAAGGCAGCAGGGGACTGCTTGTGCAGATTCTCAAAGCTAGAGTAGAAATGGGGAAATGTTAAGAACTTTGGGGCAAAAGGGAATGGATTTTAGGAAAAAAACAAAACAAAGCCCCTCTTTCAACAGTGTAGGAAGCAGAACAAAGGGCAAAAGACTAGGTGTGAAAATTCAGGAAATGTTTCAGGAGCTCCTAGCAGGTTTTGCATTCTGATGTTATGTCTGTAGGGAGTTGCACCGCTAACCTCCAAATCACACCCTTTTGGTGGTTCAAATCCACCAGATGCTCTGAGGGAGAAAGACGAGCAATCTCCTGCCTGATTTATAGCTTCCAAAACCCTGCTGGAACATCAGCTATGAGTTGGTTCCTATCGGTGACAGTAAATGACTGACTTTTAAGTCCTTCTACACTCTTATTCAAAATAGCATGAGATCAGAGGACTCGGTGTTCTGTCACAACTGTGTATGATTAGATCATTGTGGTATAAATAAAGAGGCCTTTTTAAAGTTTTGTAGTATTTGCTCTATTACACATAGGGTTTTCAAAGGCCTGCTATATTTTGGAAATGGATGGCCGATCCTTCTTCTTAGTCTGTCTTAATTTGGATATTTAGCTTTGGAACAACATCTGACAGACAAGCATTTCAGTGAAAGGAGCAAATAAAAGACACTTCCCTTTACAAAGATAACTATACATGCAGTGCCCTCCCCCTGCATGTGTGTCTTGTCCCTTCCCTTTCCCTGAATCTTAGCATTGTTTGCACTCCCTCCTCCCCAATCAAGCTCAGGCCACAAGTCACTTCTGTGATGTCTTACACCTGACAATGTTGTTGGTCCCTCATGCTGATTTTTTACCTCACTTTTAGAAGGATTTAAATTCAAATCCCATGTGTCAGTTTCAGAGAGGGATTTTAGTGTCAGGCAGCACTAGGGAAAGTTTCTTGCCCCTGAACTTCTGCTCCAAGACTGTTGTCTTGTGGCATAGTGTCTCTGTTCTTCCTTTTGCACCACATGGCTGTCACAAAACTACATTATGCAGATGACAAAGACCTTGCTTGCTGAAACTGAGGAGGACCTGGAGAGCTTTCTGTCAAAGGTCAAGGACTATAGTCTTCAATATGTATTGAAGCTCAACATCAAGAAAACAAAGATTTTCACCACTGGGCCAATTAGCAGCACCATGATGGATGGAGAAGAGATTGATGTTGTTAACAGTTACAGCTTGCTTGGTTCCACAATCAACACTCAGGAGCAGCCAGGAAATCAAAAGAGGAATTACATTAGGTAAATCTGCTGACAGGGACCCTTCCAGAATATTGAGAAGCAACAATGTCAGTCTAGAGACTAAGACGCCCTTGATCCAGGCCATGATCTTCACAATTACAGGTATGCATCAGAGAGCTAGACAACCACTAAGGATGACAGAAGAACAACTGATGCCTTTGAGTTGTGGTGCTGGAGAAGAGTCTTGAACACATCATGGACTGCCAAGAGAACAAGTAGGTCTGTCCTAGAGAGGGTGAAACCAAGTTTCTCCTTGGAGGCTAAGATTTTGAAGCTCTGTCTTATATACTTTGGGCATGTGGCTGGAAGAACTGGTCCTTGGAAAAGGACATCATGTTTGTAAGGTGGAGGGATAGCACAGGAGAGGATGAGATAGATTGATAAAGTTACTGGGGCAATGGGAGTTGATGTGTCAAAATTAGTGAGACTGGCTCAGTACAGGGCAGGGTTAAGAGCTGTTGTAATAGGGTCACTATGGGTTGCAGGCAACTCAACAGGCATATAACAACCACCACCACAACAACAATGATATCTGATTACCACTTGTCTGTCAGTTTGTCTGGCTGTGATGGCTTGCATGCTGCTTTGATGCTGGTAGCTATGTCATCAGTATGTCAGATAACCTCAGGGTCACCCATTGTGAAGAGGCTTCAGCAGTTCCCATACTAAGACTAGAATGAAAGGCCTGGTGATCAGCTACTGAAAAGTGGCCAGTGAAAATCCAGTAATCAGTGTAATACTGGAAGATGAGGCTGCTCTAGACTTCAAGCTACAGAAAAGAAGCAGTGGCTATAACATGAACTTGGGCATACCTATGTGAAGACAATGCAGAACAAGATAACATTTTTTGTCTGTTGTACACGGGGTCACCAGGAGCTGGTTGGCACTTGGCTGAACCATCAGCAAATGGTCTTTGATAAAATCTAAAGGCATATCATTAGAATCCAGCACATGAAATGTTGTTATAAAGGCAAAAGGTGATACGGTCATGTGTCCAACCTTCGTATGACTTCACCAGGCCTGGGGTGTGGATAGGGAGGAATTAGGGCTACCTGAAGGATGAAATAGGTTTTGGGGAAAGTAATTGATCATTTTCACATCAATCTATAGCAGCAACACAGTATCTTTGAAAAGAGGATCATCAACTCTAGAGCTCAACAATGCTGGTGATAGTTTTGAAATATATTGATAGGCACAACCATCATAGAAAACAGTTCATTATTCCCTTAGAAAGCTAGAAACAGAAATATCATGTATTACAGCAATATCACTGTTAGATATATTTCCCAAAGGAGTAGAACTGCAATGACAGATATATGTACACTGATATTTCATTGCAGCATTATTTTACAGTAGCAAAGAGAAGGAAACACTCCAGTATCTATCAATTGACAAATAGCTAAAGAAACTATAGTGCATTTATACAATGGAGTATTATAATTTATATAACGGAGTATTACACAACATTAAAGAATTCACTAACTACTGAACAACATGGATAAATCCGCAGCAAATTCTACTGAGTTACATAAGCAAATCACAAAATGACAATTAGAAGATCGCTATTACAAAAAGCTAAAGAGAGGCTTTGCACATAGGTAGAATCAATCTTGGAGAGTTACCAGGGATGAGAAGGGAGGGAAAGTAGAGTAAAAGGTAATAAAAAAATTAGGGGAAGAGAAATGGAACAATATACAAAATGAGATTGATTAGACATTGTAATTCATTTGTTACATTATTTGATATCAATTAACCTTCTAAAACAAAATGTGTAAGAATGATTGTATGAAAAACCAATATGATTTGTAAACCTTCATTAATATAAAATTAAAATAAAATTAAGTATTAATGCAAAAATTAAAAATAATTTAGAATATTAAGAGTAAAACACAGATATACTCCACAGTGCAAATGGTTGGTTGGAAGTTATGGCAATAATTTTATCCAAACTATGTGGGACAAACAAAGGCAGAGCCAGAGCCTGAGAAAAGGGGCTCTGGAGAGTGAACTGTTCAAAGTGAACATTGAGTTCACCCAGCTGACGACACTAGTGTCCACAAACCTCACTGAGCTCAGGGCATCCGAGTAGACAGTCCAGGAGTGACTTGGCTCTCTTAGGATCACCCAGAGTGGCCATCCAATAACTTGAGGTAGATAGAGTATTGTCTGCAATTTGCACCCTCAAGTGTGGACTAGAATTACATTTCCTGAACTTTGTAGGTGTATCTGAGAGGTAGGGTGCCATCTTCAAAATTAAAAAACCATGAAGTTTATAGAAGGCAAACAGGGATAAAACTTAGAAGGCCTAGACTATGGGGTATAAAAAAAAAAAAAAAGAAGACTGCCAAATACTGCCAGAAATGCACAATCTGAAAAAGATAAACTTAATGAATGGGACCTTCTAAAGTTTAAATTTCTGTGCTCCCCCACACCCTTCAAATTGTATGACCCTATGATTAACCCCCCCTCCTGGCCATCCTCACCTCTCTGTTTCTACCCTCTCCCCACCTTGGGTCCACATACTCATTCTACAATAATAGTTAAGTTTGTTTGTTTTTATTTCTTTTTAAAATTTTTTTATTATATTAGTTTATTTAAAAAATTCAAATATATGATTTTCCAGAACAGATTCTTCCAATTTTCCTCACCTATCCCTATCAAATTGTTTTATACAGTATATGTCCTTATAGGACTGAGTTAGTTCACTCAGACTAATGCGCTCCAGTCCCTCCCAAGTTAGGTAGTAAGTTACAAAATCATTGCTCCTGCATGCTGCATAGTATTCCATTGTGTAAATGTACCATAATTTTTCAATCCATTCATTTGTGGTTAGACATCTCGGCTGTTTCCATGTGCTTGTGATGGTGAAAAATGCAGCTATGAACACTGGTGTACAAGTCTCTTTGTGCCTCAGTTCTCATTTTCTTGAGGTATATATTCCAAGGAGTGGAATATCTGGGTCAGATGGAATTTCTGTGTTCAGCTTTTTGAGGAAGCACCAAACTGTCTTCCATAGTGACTGTACTATTGTACAAACCCACTAACAATGTATAAGAGTTCCTATCTTGCCACATCCTCTTCAACATTTATTACTTGCTGTCCTGTTAAATTTTGCCATGGCTCCTGGAGTGAGATAATCACCCTCTTTTTAAAGAATTACGACTTAAGGAAGTTTTTTTAAAAAGCAATTTTCTGGGAATATTTTGGAGAAAGTAATTTACATATACACAAGGATATGTGTACAAGGAATTTCATTACATTGTAGCTGTTACATGCCATTGAGTTGGAACTGACTCATAGCTCATCCTCCAGTGGGCTTTTGTTGTTGTTGTTGTTATGTGCCGTCAAGTCGTTTGCGACTCATAGCAACCCTATGTACGACGGCCCTAAACCCTGCTCTATCCTGTGCCAATCGCATTGCCGCTGACACACCCATCCCGATTACCCCAGTCACTGAATCAATCCACCTCATAGAGGG
>NW_006400017.1:2413365-2490168 GCF_000299155.1 Elephantulus edwardii
TTCCACACTCAGTTGGGTCACTCTTCTTTGGAATGGGAACAAATATAGATCTCTTCCAGTCAGTTGGCCAAGTGGTTGTTCTCCAGATTTCTTGGCACAATTTGGTAAGCACATCCAGGGCAGCTGTAAATTGCATGGAAGGAGATTGTCCATCTTATTGTCAAAGACTATCTGGTAGATTCAGAACAGAAGAAAAGATACGCTACCAATTGGGAGAGGGTGTTCAGAAGCCACATATCCAACAAGAACCTAGTAAGCAAAATATATATAAAACTGACAATTTGATAACCAGGAGATAGTCATAAATGGGCAAGAATTTGAACAGCTGTTTCACCAAATGAACACTCAAATTGCCATTAAATATAAAAAGATGCTGAGAGTTCTTATCACAGAGATACAAATTAAAACCACACTTGGATTCCATTTCACTCCAACTAGGATGGCTGAGATCAATAACCAGAAAAAAAGAGACAAATGTTGACAAGGATGTGGGGAAATTAGGGCCCTTACCTTTTGTGGCAGGAATGCAAAATGCCACAACTGTTGGGGAAAATAATGTGATAGTCCCTCAGAAAGCTATAAATAAATACAACTATCATTGGAGGGGGGAACCCCAAAACATGGCTGTCAAGTGGTTTCCAACTCATAGCAAACCTATAGGACAGAGTCAAAATGCTTCATTGGGTTTTTAGAGCTTTAAACTTTATAGAAACAAAATGCAAGATGTATATGAAAAGTGAATGCCATCAGTCTACTTAATGGAGAGAAACTGAGAGGTGTAAGGAGGGAGAAACAAGGGATTGATAGTAATGGAAATGTTTCATGCATAAAGTATAGGACTTCACAGACAATGTTGTAATTGCTGTCAGCAGAGCGTACACATGTAAAAAGTCCAATTGGCAAGCATTCTGTGTTAGATATATTTACAGCCACCATGAAAAGAAAACAAAATAAATATCAGAATATCAGCTCAGGCAGCTTATGTACAGTCAAAAATATTATGCAATTTGCTTTCTTGTTTTGGAGGCTTAGGATGATGGTTCCATGGGACAGTTCAGTTAATATCATGTTCTGTTGCACCTCCAAGTTTGTTGTATAATTTCTAGGATCTTAAAATACTGCAAGTAGTCATTCAAGTCATAACAATTGGTCTATATTTTCCTGGAGCAACAGAGGAAGGAGAAAAGTCAGGAACAGGAGGCAGTGGTAGAATGTACTAGCCATTTCTTCCATAAAGCAATGTTCCTTGTGCCATGAGACTAAAATACTGGCGTGGTGTCCAGTTGTCATTACTCGAAATTTTTATCAGAGAGTGTATAGCATAATCCTAATCAAAAGGGGGGAAATACAGAACAGAATTACAAATTAAAAATAGACTTTAGGTTTTCTGGAGCTATGAAGGTTGGACAAAATTCTTGCTGTGAAATAAGCTTTGCACTTTAAATGAAAAAGAAATCCTGAAGTCATCTTAAAACAATAGTTTCACTTAAGCAGTAAACTACTTAATGCCATAAGCATAATAGGAATCCTGGTGGTACAGTGGTTAACATTTGCAATTAAAAGGTTGACGATTTAAATCTGCCAGTTGCCTTATGGGAGAAAGAGGTAGTTTACTTGCATCAAGATTTACAGCTTTGGAAATTCTTTGGAGCTATTCGACTATTGTCGTATAAGGTCTCTATGAATTAAATTGGCTTAGCAGTAGGTGACTTTGAGCGTGGTAGTCTCTTAAGAACTATCTATATACGATAAAACTGACAACAGCAGCTTAGGTTAAATAGGAAACTCAGGGGGAAATGAATTCATGTTAACAAGGGAGGAAGAACTCAGAAAATCAGTAAGTGAATGGTGACACAACTCAGTGTAATGAATGCCATTAAATGGTACATTTGGGGAGATCTGGTGGCTTAGTGGTAAGGGGTTATACTGCCAACTCAAAGGCACAAGATTCAAATCCCACAGCTGCTCCTCAGGAGAAAGACAGTCAGTCTCCTTCCATGTGAATTACTGTCTCTGAAAACCCATTAGAG
Organism: Elephantulus edwardii; assembly: GCF_000299155.1. NCBI lineage: Eukaryota > Metazoa > Chordata > Mammalia > Macroscelidea > Macroscelididae > Elephantulus > Elephantulus edwardii. Next base: position 2,415,396 of record NW_006400017.1, read on the forward strand.
GGCTAGCTATGGGTTGGTTCCGACTTAATGGTCCGTAACAGCAACAAACAGTACTTATAGACACTATTGAATTGATATATGTTTTCCTGGGTGAATTTTCAATAACAAAATAATCAAAGTTTTTAAAAAAAGAGGAAAAGAAGCTATCAAATGTATTACAGTGAGACCTGGTCAGGATGGACACTAAGAACCAAAGCCTCTTCATTTTCCAGCATTTGTAACTCTTGCTTGGCCAGAGGTCAAATGTATCTGGCATCTCTGAACAGCAGCAACAACAAAAAGAGCTTTGGGCTTTCAGGGATCTGGTGAGAGGGGTGACCTGGGATGGCAAATGAGCAGTGGGGACCCTTAGAAGGATCATCTTCCTTTTGCAACAATGACTCGTTTAGTAACAAGTGCTCAGAACAGTTTCTTTCACTTTCAGTAAATCTGCACAGAGTATATGAAGCCTCACATGCAGAAGGCAGGAATTATTCAAAAGCAACAATTGGGACATAATTCCTGAGCAGCCAGCCAGCCAGAAATTTAAGAAGAGACTCTAGTTTCTTGAATCATTTCTTTTATGCCTTTCAGAAAATGCATTTCAAAATCAAGTCTATTGCCTTTGATTGCAAGCGACAGAAGGGCCAGAAGAAAAGCCATTGGGACAAAGAAGAAAAAAATAAACGCATTGTACAAGCAGCAGGCCAGGGCTGATGGAGAGTTCAAATGATGTCACCTGCAACCTCTCTCTCAGAATGTTGCCTTCTCTGCATCAACTTCATTCTCAGTTGGATGCTTCATTTACGGTTGAAAAAAAATGTCCATGAGACGTTCCTTAGGGTCATGTGAACGAAGGTTTAAATCCGTGTTGGGGAATACTGGAGGAAGGAATGGTATCATTATTCAGAAATTCACGAAAAAATCATGAAGACTTTTCTGATTAGATTGTTTTAGGTCATGTGACATTTATGAACTGGTCAACATGGTCCAGGGTTGATGCTTGGATGAAACTGAGGGAGAATCTACTAACAAAATTAGGCTATAAAAAGGAGACCAGTGAGAGTGTGTGTGTGTGTGTGTGTGTGTGTGTGTGTGTGTGTGTGTGTGTGTGTGAACTATTGCCCTTATAATTGTTGTTGGTGTCGTCATGTTAACTATGTCTCATAGCACCACTATGAACAACAGATGGAAAATTGTCCTATCTTGTGCCACCTTCACCGTCTCTGATATACTCAAGCCCATTGTTACAGCCGCTGTGTCAATCCACTTGTTGAAGGTCTTCCTCTCTTTTGCTGACCTTTTCCAGCATGATGTCTTTTTCAAGAAGTGGCCCCTTCTAACAGCATGCCTAATCACTAACATTTAATAAACTTGAGCTGTGTGCACAAGGCCTGGTCTCATGCTTTCAACTCCACTGTTCCCATTTCACTGAGTCCATAATCAACACCTATGGGAACAGCAGTGAAGAAATAAAAAAATTGTGCTGCATTGAGGAAATCTGCTGTCAAGGAACTCTCTCTAAAGTTCTAAAGAGCAAGGATGTCAGTTTAAAAACTAAGATGACAAAACCGAAGTGCATCATAACTAAGAATCTTGCCTTCTGTTAATTCATGAGTGGCATGGAAAGATTTAAAACAAATTTTGTGCTTGTGTTCTTTTTTAGAAAAAATTTATGTGTGTGTATCATTAAATCAGATCTGACTGGTACAGGAGGAAATTGTCCCTCCTTCTCCAGCAGAGCATCTGGTGGATTCAAACCACACACCTCTGGGATTGCAGTGCAGCTTCTTGCCACTAGGCCACCAGAGCTCACCTGTGCCTGTGTTCTTAATGGTTATAGTCTCCATGTGTGTTTCTCAATCACCACAGCAATCTGAGAGGTCCCCAAGTTGGGACTCCTCGAGGTCTTCAGTCAAAGTCAGACTATCTAGATACTGCAGTTTATGACACTACATTTGCTCTTTTGACTGTAGTGAATTGAGCCTTGGTTTTCTCTCATTCGAAATGGAGAGAATCCTGGTGGATAAAGTAATCACTGTGGCTGCTGTTGTGTTCTTTGCAGAAAGTGAACTTTAACTGAATCCCTGAGAACTGAGCATCAACAGAAGAGCAAGCAGTCCATCTATTCTTAGTATCTCAACACAACAAGTGCTGAGCACATCAGCAACTTTAAACTCATCGTAAGAAATAATTGTTTCTCTTCCCACTGACTCCCCCCTCACCCCAAGTCCCTTCCACTAATCACAGCAAACACTTGGAACTGTTCTCCTTCCTGTGCTGAATCAGGAAGCTTCTTATCTTATCTAGACCAGCGAGAGAGCCCCTTCAAGAAGCCATCAGACATAGCGGAGCATCTCTGGCAAAGAACACCCAGAGCCAGGTGCCACCATGGCATCCATCTTCATGATGAGCTGACTGAGGTCACCGTGGAGAGCAGGTGAAATCAATACCAGAGCCAAGATAAGCCTGGGGTTGAGCAGTGAGAATAAATGACAGCTGGCATGGCTGCATCTGGCATGGAGGTGACCAAAGGCTCAAGTCTGGAACTCATCAGAACTGACTTAGGCTAACATACGAGCAAGGCCTGCCTAGGACTACCCATAATTGTCAGTCTAGTCTGACGTCAAGGCTGCCCCTCATTGTTTTTCCCTTCTTGGCATCCAGTTCAGCTGTTGTTCACAGGTTAATGAGCAATGCTTTCTATGTATTTAAATTGTGTCTAGGGATGTATGTGTGTATACATACATACATACACACATACATACATATATGTATGTATATGTGTATATTTAGAATGCATATGTGTGTATATGTTTAGGGTTTATATATGTGTGATTAGGGCTTATATATGTGTTTACGGTTTATATATATGTGTTTAGGGGTAAAAAATATGCTTTCAGAGGTATATATATATGAGTTTAGAGAGATATATATGTATGTGTCTATATATGTACATGTCTATATCTATACTCATGTACATACATGAGTATATATGTATTTGTGTATACACACACACATAGTTGTTGTTGTTATCTGCTGTCGAGCTACCTACAACTCATAGCAAACTTATGTACAACAGCCCTAAAACCCTGATCTATCCGGTGCCAGTCTTATTGTCTCTGATACACCCACCCCCATTACCCCAGTCACTGAATCAATCAATCTCATGGAGGGTCTTCCTCTCCTGTGCTGTCCCTCCGTCCTCCCAAGCATGACGTCTCTCTCCAAGGACTGGCCCCTCCTTGCAACATGTCAGAGTATGTCAGATGAAGCCTCAGAATCCTTGTCTGTAAGGAGCAGACTGGTTTAACCCTCTCCAGGTTGAACCTGTTCATTCTCTTAGCAGTTCATGGTATATTCAATACTCTTCTCCAACACCATAGCTCGAAGGCATATACACATAAATTAAATATTAAAATATTAAATATACTCACATATATTTTACACTTTATATGACACATATATTTTGTCATCTCATCATCATCCCTTCTAAGAAGCACTCTGGCTCTGGTTGCACTTCCTCCAAGAAAGGTTTGTATGGTTTTTTGGCAATTCATGAGTATATTCAATACTCTACTCCAACACCAAAATTCATCCAATTCAAAGGTATTGATTCCTCTTTGGTGTTCTTTATTCATTATCCAACTTTCAGATAGGAAGCAATTGAAAATACCAAGGTTTGTATTAGGAATACCTTAGTCTTTAAATTGACATTCTCACTCTATAATAATTTAATGAAATCTTTGACAGCAGTTTACTCCAACTCAGTGTGTCTCACATACTTTGAACTAGCTGTCAGGAGAGGTAAATCTTTGCCAGAAAACATCTTTCTAGGAAAAGAAAAGAGTTAGCAAAAGACAGGAAGACCCTCAAGAGATGGATTGACACTGTACAGCAATGGGTTTGAACATGCTCGAAGTTGTAAAGATGGTACAGGATAGGGCAAAGATCAGATCTGTTTTTCATAGATCACAATGAGTCATAGTCGACTTCATATACATACATACATATATATATACATGTATATACATATATATACACACACATACTACACACACACACACACACATATATATATAAAGATTGAAGTTGACAACAATTTCATCCTGCTCGAATCCACAAGAAAGAAAAAAATTCTTGGCTTTTTAAAGGATGACAGAAGAAGAATTAATACCTTTGAGTTGTGGTGTTGGTAAAGAGCCGTGAATAACCCATGGGCCGCCAAAAGATCAAATAGATGTTTTAGGGAAAGTGACATTAGAGTGTTCTTTAAAGCAAGAATGGCAAAACTTCATCTCACATATTTTGGGCATGTTTCTAAGAGAGGTTATTCCTTGGAAAGGGATATCATATTTGGAAAGGTGAAGAGGTAACAAAAGAAAGGAAGACTCTGAAACAGTGGACTCAAGTGTGTCAGAGATGATGAGGATGGTACAGGATACGGTAGGATTCATTCAGATCTGTTGTTCACTGGGTTACTTGTGCCATAGGGTCACATAAGTATTCAAATCAATGGCACCTAACAATGACAACATTCCACCCCCTAGTTGATCACTCTTAGAATCCTGAACCTTGATATTTCTGGGCTTGTAGATTGATCTATGATACAATATACATTCCTTTCCATTGCACGTGGATAATTCTCCAGAATATACCACAAAATAAGCCTCAATAAATTCTAAAGCATTGAAATAATGCAATGTATCTTCTCAGATTGCATTACTATGACATTATCAATCATTAAAAGGAAGGCTATGAGGGAAATCTAATACATGGAAATAGAATAAAATCTTTCTTAGAAACTACTGAAAAACAGAGGGAATAAAATGTGTAATTAAAATGTCTTCAAGCAAATGAGAATGAAAATACAATGAATCAACATCTTTAGGATACAGCAAAAGCACTACTCAGAGGTCAGTTTATAGCAATAGATGTACACATGCAAAGAACCAAAACCGACAACATAAATAAATAGAAAATTAACAGCAAGAAAAGTCTATGGTTTCCCAAAGAAAGCAAATAATAAAGATTAGAGCAGAAATAAATAGAAAGAATAAGCAAGACTAGAAAATGATTCTTCAAAAAATTAACAAAATTGACAAGCCACAGTAAACTTAGCAAGGGAAAAAAAGGATAGAAGATACAAATAACACAAACAAAAAATGGAATATGTGACATCACAACAAAATTAAAATATTATAGTTATGCAGAACAGATTTGAAAGCCTAGGAGAAAAATGGACAAATGTTTAGAAACGTATGACCTATCTAAACTAACAGACAGAAGTAAAACAATTGAACACACTTAATACAATATAGAAGATTGAATATATTATTTTAAAAAATCAATCCAACTTCCAACAATGAAGATCTCTGGCCTCACTAGAGTAGTCTTCCAAACATCAGAGAAGAGTTGACACCAATTGTATAAATAGACAACTCGGGTAGTATTGACATTTTTACAATGTGAAGGTTGGCAGACCTAATTCTGATTGTTCATAAAGAGTCAAATCCATTACGTGGGGAAAATAAAGTTTCTTTTAAATTGGTGCTAGCAAATCTGGATATCCATTTGTAGAAAATGAAATAAGGTCTATAATTCATGCATATTAGAAAATAAAATCTGAATAGATAAAAGACCTAGTTGTAAAACCTTAAACCATATATATATATATGGCCCTGATTTATGGTATAATTAGACTACCGAGCATAACCAAAAAGATGGACAAAAAACCAGAATAGACAACTGAGATGATCTAAAAATGAAATCTTTATGTGCATCAAGAAACTTGTCCAAAATAATTTAAAGAAAAACAAAAACAAACACCAAACAAAACAGAATTTCAGACTGGTAGCAAATACTTGGCTATGTCATATCCAACAATGGATTCATTTCTATAGTTTGTAGAAAACTTCAATACTTCAACAACAAAAGGAAAATCAATTCAACTAAAGAGTGTGCTGATGACATGAAGATAAACTTCACAATAGAAGACATTCAGACTCACAAATACATAAAAAATGCCCATTATTATTGTTGTTGTTTGGTGCCATGAAGTCACCTACACAGAACCCTGTAAACAACAGCTCTGAACCTCATCCTATTCTGCACCGTCCTCACAATTTCCATCCTACTCAAGCCCCTTGATACAGTCACTGTGTCAATTCATCTTTGAGAGTCTTCTCACTGGCCCTCCACTTTCCTAACTTCTTGTCTTGTTCCTAGAACTGGCCTCTTCTGACAACATGCCGAACGTGTGTGAGAAGTATCACCAGCCTCCCCTCTAAGGAAAATCCTGGTTGCACTTCTTTCAAGACAAGTTTGTTTGTTGAACAGTCCATAGACATTCAATATTCTCTGTAGGAGATGATTCAGTACAAGATTACCAGTTATTCAAAATGTAATCTCCTTGCTTTTGATTCAGAACCAACTCATAGCTGACCCCTCGGTAGATTTTCTGAAGTCATAATCACATGGGAAAAGATTACCCATCTTTCTCTCATGGAGCCACTGGTGGATGTGAACTGCCAGAGAGTCACCACCTTTGGATTAGGAGAATAAGTCCTTATGGACTTGTCACCAAAGCTCCCTTACTTGTCATTATTGTTGTTGTCATGTACGTTGTGTCAGAATTTATTCGTAGCTAACCATTCAGTAGGTGACAATAAATTGTAAAGAAGGAGAATGGTCATGTTTGTTCTGTGGAGTAACTGGTGAATTAGAACTGAATGTCTTGGGTTGGCTTCTTACCACTAAGCCATAATAATGGGAGAGCACCTCACAAGAGTACCTATAACAAAACTCAGTGAGACAGGAAACAGCAAATGCTAGCAAGAGCTTGGAGAGCTTGGAACTCTCATTCACAGCAGGTGGAATTGTGAAATGGTACAATCACTATGGAAAATAATTTTACTCTTTCTTAAGAAGATGGAAATAGAAATATCATTTGATCCAATAATTCCACTACTAGGAATGCATCCTAAAGAAGTTAGAGCTGAAAATGAGAAAGCAAATTCACATCTATGTTCACTGCAGCATTGTTTATACTAGTAAAAAAATGCAAAGTTCCCATCAGTGGATTAATAGATAAACTATGGTACAAGCACACAATGGAATACTGTGCAATATCAAACAACAGCAAAGAATTTACAAAATAGTCTATAACACAAATGATTCCAGAATATAATATGCTTAGTGAAATAAGTCAGTCACGAAAGGACAAATACTGCATGAGTCCTCTATTTTATAAATAAATAAATGAAAACAAGAGAGTTTAGACTTACAAAAAGAAACATTCTTTGATAGTTCCTTATGGATATTGGAAAATGCTTGCTTGAGATACTCATTTATGTCATTCTTTATGTACTTTTCCTTCTTCCTAGTCTCTCTGGTGATTCAAATCCACCAACAGAATATAGGTTTGCTCTTCTCATGAGATTTATGGCCTTGGAAAACCCACTGGAAGGTCAATTATGTATCAGTTTCAAATTAATGGCCATGAGTTTGGATTTTTTTTTTTAATTTCTGGCCCAGTGGGAGAAGCTCCTCCCTTTGACTTTTAACCTCAAACTATAGTTGAAGGTTATTATGTATCAGAACCAAATCATCAACAGTGAATTTGGGTTTCTGGTCCAGAACTCAGTGTTTTTTGCAATTTCTTGCCTCTGAATTTTTCTTTTCTTTTTTTTTCAAGGCAAAACGCAGAAACTGCCTTAAGTCAAAGGCTTTCCAGACTTTTGTAAAAACCTAACCTCTTTCATGACTTTCTACTTGATGTCCCTGAGGGAGAGAGACAGAAATGGCTTTAGAGGATGGCCAAGGGTTAGAGGCATATTTCCTCCATACTAATAATAGGAAAACATCAGGGGTCCTGGAGATGCTTGAAGCTGTGCCCCATTTGCAGGCTGTGACCTTGGAGATGCCTGCAGGTGTCCCTGGAAGGCTGTACTTCAATGGGTCTCAGTTACAAGAAATGCAACAAAACAAAAAGTTTCTTCATGCCCATGAACGACAAAGATGCAGAAAGCAGGGGAATGAGGCTATCTGTAGCACTTTCCAGAATGATGGTGAAATTAAGCACTCAGATTTGTTTGTAGGCAGCTCTGAGCAGCCCAAGTATGAGAGTTGCTAAGAGGTCTACAAGTGACTATAATTTTGTTACCATGTTGATACCATAGGAGTTCAGTCAGACTGAAGTCAATTTAGAAAAAAATTAGCATGTGTAGGATTTCTTTTACTCCTAAGTTTATGAATAAGATTCCTATATATTATACCTGTGATAGTTAAGGTTGTAGGTCAACTTGGCTGAGCCATGATTCTCCAATTTTGCAGTCATAATGTTAAGATCTGCCAAGAGCAGCCCATCAGCAGAAAGGACGTTTCATCAGGAGTATTGCCAGCATCGAACATGTATGGACATTCTGGCAAAGTTCTCTAGTTTTATGCTTTTCTGGATTACCCCATTTTATAGATAGAACAATAAGATCCACAGTGATAAAGGACTTCCTATGGTGACTCACAAGTAAAGAGTAGAACTGACCTTGCAAACACAACATCCATAGTAGCTCATGGTGGTTTACCTTCAGAGAAGAGAAGAAACCCAAAAAGAAGTGTAGCTTAGGTTTCCCAGAGAAACTGAACCACTTGTCTGTCGATTTACTGTACTGTGATGGCTTGCGTGTTGCTGTGATGTTGGAAGCTATGTTGCTGGAATTTCACATACCAGCAGTCACCCATGATCATGATGTACAGGTTCAGTCTATCATCTAGGCTACAACAGACAAAGAAGAGAGACCTGGTTATGAACTTTTGAAAACTTACCATGAAAAGCCCTCAGAATTATAATAGGATACAATATCTGCATAACAGACACAACCCTGGAAGATGAAAAGCCTAGGTCAAAAGGCCCTCAACATATACTGTTCTTATAACAATGGACACAAGCAGGCCAGCGTATATCTGAGCCAACTCAACAACAATTAACACACACACACACACATACACACACACATCACCCATACTCCTCACTTACCATCTTGCTATCTGCCTTTCACAGTTACAACAATAGTAAATATCTCATAGCCTGCTGTTTTGCACACTGGCGGCATCTGGCAGTGACAAATGCTAGGCCAGGAGGGGAGTGTAAACCTGGTTGTGATGGCTAAGGTTTGTGTCAGCTTGATGAGGTCGTGATTCTCAGAGGTTTGGAAATTATGTGACAGTGTGATTTGCAATTATATAATGATGTAGTCATCTTCCATTTTCATATAACATTGATTTTTTTTTTAGCAAGACCATATTAATAACTGAGGAGTAGACACACACACACACACACACACACTTTTTAATAATGCCAGGATGGTGAAGGACCCTCACGTGCCATAGCCATGCTGCCACTCTTTACAAATGGTATTCTCTCTCCTTTTCCAAAAAGCAACAATCTGAAACCATGGCCACGAACACCCAGTTTTAAAGTCCAGGATCGCTAGACAATATCAGTCTTTTAAGTTCTGTCACATATTTTCTGATTTGATATTCTTCAACCTGTGACCTCAATGGTCAAATTTTCTACCAAGCGTGCACCTTAAACACTTTAACTGTGGGGAAGGAAGAGAAAACAGAAGGTAATTTTGAAAAACCTATTTTAACAGAAAGTAAAGAAATAAAAGGGAAAGCTACAGCCCTTGTTTCTGCTTTATAATCACATGACACAGCTTATTTTTTATGATTTCTCACCCCTGCTAACCCTTCCAGAGATGCTGACATGCTCAGGTAATCAGAATTCCTTACCTGGTGAAGAAATTTAAATAGTACGTCCTTGGGTGTTTTGGCTCTTGCTGATTTGCTTATGTCACCTGTTAATATTTGTTACCAGGCACTGAAAAGTTGGCAATTTGAACTAGCTAGTCCACAAGATAAGGATGAAGCAGTCTCTTTACAGTGAAAAATCCAGATGGAGGTTTACCAGGAGTTGAGACTGACTCAGTGGCAGTGGGTTTGTGGTAGCAGGAGGGAGAGGGCTTTGCTTCATGCAGCTGAAAGCATTACTTGCAGAACAATTAATTCAGGCCACACCAATACCCTCTCTCCAACCAGCCTATTCATTCGATAATAGGAGGAGCTAAGCAATGACCTGGGAGTGATTTTGCACCCCAATTGGGTTATGATTCTTCGTGGAAGTATTTCTACCTCTGGTCTAAAGCCTATTGCACAGATAGATGAGGAATGTGACAACAAGCATGAAAGCTCGTCCTTGGTGGCAGCACCCCTTTTGCACTACATATTGGTTGTTGGTTCAGAACATGTTCCATATCCTGCAAGATAGCACCCAAGTTTATAAGCTGTCACCTCCAGCTGGGCCTGTCACATTAGCTATTTATTCAATAAACCATTCAAATGTTGAAGCCAGTTACTTTTGAAGATCAGATACAACACAAAAACGGTGAGCCTCCTGGGTGTCACTCTACTGTGTGGTTTCTTTTGTTATAATCTGATTTTTTGATAGAAGGTGATGCTGTGTGAGATATCACGATGCTATGAAAGCTGTTCAATCAGTCCATGAACAGTGGCATTGGCTTCGGCATGGCAGCTGGAGGAGGGCAAACCCAAATTGCAAAGAGACACCTAGTGTGGGGAGGTCTTGCCCCTTCCACACCGTTTCCATAAGGGAAACAGCCCAATATGTAATCAGGTTGATCAATATCCTCAGAAAGAGGCCCATTTACAGCCCAGCCTTTGCTGGTCTGAGCTATACCACTTATGGTTTAAATACTCTGGGCTATCTTTTTGTCTCATCTGCCAAATGAAGATAATAATAGAGTCTACCAAATACTGAACAAATTAATGCGTTTAACTTTGAGTGTGTGCATCAGAGAGCTGGACAATGACTAAGGGTGATAGAAGGAGAGTTGATGCCTTTGAGCTTTGGTGCTGGAGAAGAGTACTGAATATACCATCAACTGTTAGGAGAACAGCAGTTTCTTCCTGGAGAGGGTGAAGCCAGGCTGCTCCTTGGAGGCAAGGATTCTGAAGCTTCATCTGACATACTTTGGCTACATTGCAAGGCAGGGTCAGTCCTTGGAGAGGGACGTCATGCTTGGGCGGGTGAAGGGACAGCACAGGAGAGGAAGGCCCTCAGTGAGATGGATTGATTTCGTCACTGGGGTAACAGGGATAGGTATGTCAAAGACAATGAGATTGATTGGCAAGGGATAGATCAGGGTTTAGGGCTGTTGTACCTTTGGTCGTTATGAGTCACAGGTGACTCGACAGCACATAACAACAACAACAACAATGCATTTAAAGCACCAGGAATAGTAAAACAGTAAGCCTGGAACTGGTCTATTTCAAGGGCATTATACGGTGCTAGAATTTCTGCCTTGCATGCAGGTGACCCAACTCTGACTCCTGGCTAGTGTACCTCTGGTATAGCTATTACCCATTTGTATGAGGTTTGCTGCTATAACACTGCACAGGTCAGTGGAGCTTCCAGACTAAGATGGTCTGGAAACACCTAGCATTCTACTCCCAAAGAGCTCATGACTCACCACCACTTAGTCAGAACCAGCTCAGAAGTGACCTTCCAATGGGTCTCCAAGGCTGTAAATCACACAGGAGGAATTGTCCATCTTTCTCTCAAATCACCAGAGAGGCAAGCGAGGCTTTTATCTAGTAGGACAACTCCCTATAGACTAGACCACCAGAGCTTCCCAAATAAGCAGTATCTGAAAACCTTATAGATCACCATGAATCCTATTCACAAACAGTCATGAACAAGAAAAAGCAGGGTTTGTTCTGTTGTGTGCAGGGTGTTAGGGACAACTGGGTGACTGCTAAGAGTGTATGCTACTATTATTACCATGTCAGTGTTTGTTGACAGTTCTCCATGGGCCTCTCACGTTTCCCCAGGTCTTCTGAGCATATTTTCCTTTGAGCAAAGGCTGAGCAACGACATTTACGTTAAGGTGTCAAGAGATCGAAGAAGAAAGCTGATAATTCCATATTGGTAAGTTGTTGTTAGGCGCCATGGAGGGCCAGACCTGAGTCTTCTCACTCTTAGAAGGAGACAGTGACTTTTCTATCTCTGATAACAAAGGTGGCAGACCACCAAGGCCCCTAGCAAGTTTGCATAACAGTGGTCTCAAGCAAGCCGAAGTGAGCTCACCACACCAGGCTTTTATGCAGGCAGGAGCACAGTCACATTTGGTTTCACAAAAGCATGTTCCTGTAAACCCATTATAAAAGACTTCTTTAAACAACGTGTTCCTTAAAAGTGATTCAAGCCCCCTGGACACACAGCATCCACCTGGACCACTCCAGAGAATCAATGAAAACTTGTAACTCTGAGTAAAAACATCCTTGGTCTCTGATCCAGGAGACTTGTGTCTTCTGCCAGCATCCATGAAGAGCATAGTAGGTTAACTTGTTCGCTTGCCAATAAGACACAATATTAATTCTTTTTCAGTACTTGACAAGCAGAAACTTAAATAAGCAAATGCCTGCTACTGCTGACAAACTTACAATTCAGCAGTGGTGGATTCCAGGACAATCTTGACCTAAATTGCTGAGTTCGCTCTTAACCTCTACAGCAGCCTTTGAGAAACACTGGTGCTGCAAGGCTAAGTATTCACAGACTAACCAAAAGGTCAGTGGTTTGAACTCACCAGCCATTCCATGGAGAAAGATGTGGCCATCTGCTTCTGTAAAGTTTCTCAGGCTTGAAACGGGACTCTCTGCAAAGTATGCTGGTGGCGGAGAGATTTGGTTGTTTAGTTGAACTCCAAGGTCTCTAGAAGGAGAGGAACTATTTTTGCTACTTAGAACAAGAAATTCCTTCACTTTCTAGTGATTCTTGTCTAATTTACCTCAACCTCGCAGGGCTATTTAGAGGATCAAACGGAGTCTTGAGGTTGAAAGGCAAGTGTTGGAGATGTGGTAGAATCGTCTACGGCTGTTAGTTTTTTATACAGATTTCTTTTTGACATTTAAGTAGGAGTTAAATTGGCAGGAGCCATGTGGAGAGTCAACTGTGCACTGCCATTGGGTTGCCTCCAACTCAAAGTGACGCATTAGGACCGAGTAGAAAGACTCCATATATGGGTTCCAAAGGCTGTACCCTTCCCAGAAGCAGATTGCCACTTCTTTCTGTTGAGAAGTGGCTGTTGAGTTCAAACTGCCAACCATGTGGTAAGCAGTCAAGCACTTATCCACTCTGCCACCAAGTTCTTTAGGCACTGGATAGACATCAGGAACTCAGATTGAGGCACAGAGATCACTGCTCCCAAGAAGCCCCCTCAGCCTCTGCTGGCTCCTTCTCTCTACCTGAACCCTCTCCATTGCTCTGTCCTCCCACTTCTATCCCAGACCCACACAGCAGGCTTCTCCAGTGCCCTGGAAATTTAGTCAAATGGTCAGACAACAATTTATTCCAGCACAATATTCTCCAAACTGATAGGCTCAAGGGTGAAGATACACTCCAAACTGTTAAGATCAAAGGTGTAGCCAGGGTGGGCTAAGGTCTCAGTTGCAGGCAGAGTTAAATCCAAAGGAAGTCATCAAAGGGTTTTGCTACTTCCTCAGACACACTGCTCAATCAGTTATTGGGGTGTTTTCTAAGTGCTATGATAAGTGCTTTTCACGTGGACCACCAAATGTCCTTGAGTTTATTCCCACTCACGGTGACCACTCACTACCCGTCGTGTGTTATGAGTTGTGCTCCATAGAGTTTTCAGTGGCTCATGTTTCAGAAGTAGATCACCAGGCCTTTCTTCAAGATGTCTCTGGGTGGACGGTAACTTCCAGCATTTGGGTTTACATTACCCCAGGAACACCTTGTACATGTTACATTTAACTAGAGAAAAGAGAAATTTCCAAAAGATGAGATCTAATGTGGATTCAATGGCACCTCACAACACAAGATGCCTTGGTCTCTCCCTTCCAGATCTCTGAATCCCTGCACGAGGCTCAATAAGCAGGTACTTAGCATCAAGGAGCCACTAATGCACCTGAAGTGGGTTGACAGTAAAGGAAGGACCAAAGCCCTGGCTGCTAGGCCCTCCTCACCTGCCCTTTCACGGACTCCAGACTTCCTAGGGGTCACCTCTTTCTTATCCTTGCCCTTTCCACTGCTAAAATGCACAGAAGAAACGAGCCTGGCCGGCTTCTCTGGATAGACAGCCTTCTGTCTCTGTAGCCCGGGGCCATCCTGCTCTGTCATGGACTAATTCCACAGTAGATGAATGCTTACCTGTGAAACTGGTCCCAGCTTTAGGCTGAGCCATGACCCTGGCCCCAGGCTGAACCGCAAGGCATTTGCCCCAATTTGTACGGGTCAGAGAGCTGATGTCTTTTCCAAGTTCCCTTAGGTCTGCTGGTTGGATGATGGAAGAGGCACAGAGCCATCAAATGAGCGCTTTTTCCCCTTGAATTTTTTTCAATTGTGATTTGAGTGCCAAAGTTTATAAAACATATTTTCCAATTATTCACGGCACATTTTGTTTCATAATATTAATTACAATATCCTTAGAGTTGAATTACCCATTCATCCCATGTTGTCTTTCCCTTAACCCATATTAATAAGTATTTATTATCTGTATATGAATTTTCTAGTCTCTTCCTTCTTCTCCATACTTCTCACCTGCAGGACCCCTGCCCCATTCTGAATCCGGAGTCCTGCTCTTCTCCTGAGGTTTCCAGATCTCACCTCCTCTCCTCTCACCATGTCAGGACCCTGTGCCCAGCAGCATCTGGTCTCCAGCAGGTGGAACACAAATCATCCTGGGCCTGCAAAGAATAAACTACAGGAATATGAGCCATCATTTCTGGCTGCCTCAGGCCACTGACGATTTAATCATGTAGTTCAATCTAGAGATTTGGAATCACAATAAAAAATTCTTTTGAGCCTATCTTTTAAAAAACATATACAGTAACATTCACATAACCTAAAATTGACCATTTTTAAAGTGAACAATTCAACGGTATTTCGTGCATTCACAATATTGTTCAACTATTACCTCTGCCTATTTCCCAGACAAGGATCTCTGGTGGCATAGTCTAGGGGGTTGCTAAGCTGCACCTGTCGGACAGTTCAAATTCAGCAGTGACATTCCCCCACCCCAGATAATCTCCTCCTATGTAATTTACAGTCTCAGAAATCCAAGGGAAGGTCAGTTATGAGTCGACTCTGAGTCAATGGCAACAAGAGTTTCAAGACACAGAAATCTTGGAGGCATAGTCCTGAGAGAGTGAGCTGCATGTTGTTAACCCGAAGGCTTTGCGTCTTTGGCAGTTCAAATCCACCAGCGTCTCCTCTGGAGAGAGGTGGATAGCCTTCTCTACTTGCGATTTGTAGCCTCAGCACCCAGACTCCCCTCTGCCCACAGCCCCTGAGAGCCACCAATCTGTTTTCTGCCTTTACATACATTGTATGTATGTAAATAGGTTCATACAACCTGTGACCTTTTGTGTCTGGTTCTCTCACTTTGAGCAACGTTTTGAAGTTTATCCACTAACAAACACTAGTACACAATGTTCATAGCAGCGCTCTTCACAGTAGACAAAGGTAGAAACAACCCAAATGTTGATCAGCAGATGAACGGACAAATAAAATGTGGTGTATCCACATCCCACCATAAAGAGCAATGAACCTTGAAAATGTGTCCGTCTTCTTATGTCTTGTTTTGTCCCATGCTTTGTTAACCTAGACAGCAAGCCTTTCAGAAAACTTCCCTCAAATAACTTCAGAAACAATATAAAGGAGAATCTGATTTATTTACTTGATACGTTGCATCCAAACCAATATTGATATCTATATACATTGGATTCAAATTGAACAAACCTTTGTAGATCTTTTATTTTGAGCAGGCTCCCACTGGTTATCCCAATGATGTTGTTGTTTTGTGCTGTTGAGTAGAAACCAGCCCATAGCTGACCCTCCAGTGGATTTTCACACAGGAGGAAATTGCCCCGAAAATACAAATCAGGCAAAATTGTTACCAGTATTATTCTCCTTTATCATTTAAGTCCACTATTTAGGTAAAATTTTATGAGCACATTCCATGTGGTCCCATAGGTTTCAAGTCATAGCCGGAAGAGGTCCCCAAGTAGCCAGAACCATCACCTCTCCTCACCCCCAAGTGGCAATGAAACAGTAGTGGAACAGAGATGTTCAGGTATTGAGCTGTGGCCCAGGCTCTGCTGACCAGCCCACAACAGGCTCCTGGGTCCTTTTCATTCACTGGTTCTTCTCACTGTTAATTGCAAGTCATTTCCAAATCATGGTGGCCCAATGTGCTTGCAATTTATGGGATTTTTCAAGGCTTTTGGAAGCAGACCAACAGTCCTTTTCCCCCAATGTGCCTCTGGACATGTTTGAGCCATCACTCTTCCTATTGGTAATCTAGCACTTAACCATATGCACCACCCACAGAATCCCATTAGTTCAGAAAACAAAGCTAAAACCCTCATTTCTCTGATTCCATGGGTGTGGCTCGTGGCCAGTGAGCACCAGAAAAGACACACAGAGTAGCCTTCCTCTGGGAACAGGAAACACTCTACTCCTGACCCAGCATCACACAGAGCGAGCTACTAATTCAGATGGGAGCTCCACATGATAACAAACATGTTTATCCTAGAGAGTGAAACCAAGTTTCTCCTTGGACATAAGGATTTTAAAGCTTTGCTTCACATACTTTGGGCATACAGGAGGGACCAGTCCTTGAAGAAGGACATCATGCTTGGAAAGGTGGACGGATAGTGCAGGAGAGGAAGACCCTGGGTAAGGTGGATTGACACAGTGATAGAGGTAAGCAGGGCAGGTGTGTCAGTGAGATTGTTTCAGGATAGAGCTCTAGTACATAGAGGGTCGCTATGAGTCGCAGGTAACTGGATGGCACATAGCAACAATGACAAGGTATTTTGGGAGAAAGACTTTATCTTTTTCTAGAAAAATTCATGATTGAAAACCCTATAGGGCACATACCTATGTGGGCCTTCATGAGTCAGAGTCGACATAAGTGCAATGGTTTGAAACAGAAGGGACAATACTTGATGATCTTCAGGACGTTTTCTTTCTAATGGAGTTCTTGGATGGACATGTGCCTGCATCTGCCCTCAAAAGCGGAAGCTGGTCCTTCCCTGAGTGTGGTGGGACTTGGCCAGAGGAGAAGTTAGACCTTCGTCATCATCAGGCTCCAGACAAAATTGATCTAGGGTCCCTGGACCTGGGTAGTGCTTCAGTAGAAAAGCTTCATGGTCTCCTTCCACAAAGCATACAGCCAAGAAAGCCTAGAAACAACTCAATGGATCAAATCTACTTTGTGCGTGTATGGAAGGGGTGCCCTCTGAACACACAGGGCCTTTAAAAATGAAGAACAAGGTAAAAAACCAAGAAATGAAGATGTCTTCTTTCCAGGAGTTGGAAAAGGCAAGGAAACAAATTCTCCTGTGAAATTTCTAGAAGAGCTGTATGAATAACTAGATGTTACGTTTCTGGCTCTTAGAACTGTAAGAGAATAAATATGTTTTGTCTTAAGCCACTGAGTTTGTTATGGAATCAAGAGGATACGAAGTGAATTAGGATCCAGTTTGGCCTTTGCAAGTGGGGTTTTCTTTATTACATCCTGCTTGAGGGTCCAAGATAGTCACTAGGCCAAATTTCAGCTTCCTTCTCTCTTCCTCAACCTGAGTCCTCTTCTTCTCTGTACCAGGTGTGAACGGCTCTGACACTCGGAGAGGTGTGTCACCTGGCCCAGGTGTACTGCAGTCCACTGTTTCCATGGTCCCTCCCTATCTTCAAACTCTGCATATCAGGGATGTGCTGAGCATCTGACTACTCTTGCCCAAGACCCCAATTCCATGAGAAACAAAAACTGCCAAAATAGCTTCTTTTCCCCTTTGGACTCCCTTTTTCATTCCCGCAGTCTGCATCCACCTTCTACCTTTGACTCTGTAACTCCTGACTCTGTAAGACTCCTCTCCTATGGTGCTGCCTCTAAGAACACTTCCATGATGACCCAAGGCTTGCATCTCTGATCACATCAGGCTGATGCCTCTCTGGTGCTCATCTCATCTCTCTGCCCCCACAGTCCCAGAGAAGCATAAAGGTAGGACCATCACGGCCCCAAGCCCGGGGCATGGTGCACAGCAGCCCTCGATAAAGTGCCAACTGAACCCAAGAGAGCAGTAGGATCCATGAGCCCTGCCAGCTGCCTCATATATTTAACAGGTTTTAGAATCGTGGGCAGTTTTATAAATCATAGAGTAAGTTATATTTTACGAAGCATGCAAATGACCTGTAAGGTATCGCCTGTGGATGTGAGCAACCCCTCTGTTATTCTAAAACAGATGAGCCTTCACCTCCTCTTGTTCTCTGTGTCCCTCTGCCTGCCCAGGTACCAACGAGGCACTGCATAACAGAAAAGGGCATTCTGTGAAGTCCACAGAGAGTTATGCCATTAACCCAAAGATTGTGCATCTCTAGAGGTTCATATTCACCAGCAGCTCCACCAGAGAAAGATGGGCAATCTCCTCCTGTGAGATACAACGGTCTTGGAAACCTCAGTGGAAGCTCGGCTGGTGCCAACTCAATGGCAATGAGTCTAAGAAGGGTTTTTGTTTGTTTATGTTTGGAGTTTTTTTGTTGGTGTGTGGTGTGTTTTCCTTTTTTTTTTTAATTCTCAAAGGAGCAGATGGCTGTCTTTTCTTCTCTGGGAAAATGTATGATGAGTTCAAACTGCCCACCTCTGTTAGTCATTTCCTAGTTGCGTGGCTTTGGATAGCTCTCTCAATCTTTTCAAGACTCTGTGGCATCCTCCATAAAATGAGGCCCGTCAGTAAGTAACCCCTGTGCCACTAGAGCACATAGATGTGTTGTAAAGATTACGAAAAAGTGCCTTGTGACTGAAGAGCATGACCTGTGCTCTCTTACTATTACTTGACTCCCGTCTCTCCTTCACACCTTCCCTAGGACTCTGGTTGTGTCCTCTCAGTTACTAAAACACTGAGTGAGTGGCTTTGAGGGGACACCTCACCTGGAGAGGTGGTGAAAGATGTGAGAAAGAGCTTCATGCTGAAACTGACCATTTCCTGCCTCTCTCTCTCTCTCTCTCTCTCTCTCTGTGTGTGTGTGTGTGTGTGTGTGTTCACACAGCTTTCTCTATCTCTCCAAGACTGTGCCATCCTCCATAACATGAGGACACCCAGTAGTCACTGAAAGGATTAAGTGAGATTAAGGGAGACCATGAGCAATGCACGAAACTGCCTCTGACTCTTGTTGACCTGCCAAAGTGACTCAGAAACTAATAGAGTCTTCTCCCCATTGAGTCTCCAATTTTTTCAGTAAAATGGAAAGCATTCGATGAGCTAAACAGGACGATCGGGTCATCATCTCACTCCGAGTGAGTTGAGTTCAAAAGAGATAAGAGTGGATTATAAGCTGAAAAGTGCTGTACTGCATGCAAGAAAGATCTAATTGTCAGGAAGAGGAGACTTGTGTAGAGAGCACGAGAGAGAAGTAGAGAATTCGAGAAGCTACTTTAACCAAAGCCCCTTGTCTTCACGTACCTCTTGACACCAGGCACTAGTAAAAGAGAACAAGGTTTTACTTTTGCAGTATTCTTGTCCAACATGCAAACTCTGATCTAATCAGTGGGAAACCCCAGACAAATTTAAACTAAGGGACATTTCAGAAAATGACTCACTTGTATATGTACACTCATGTTTATTGAGGCTTTGTTCGCAATAGCAAAGAGCTGGAAAAAACCCAAGTGCCCGTCAAAAAATGAATGATTAGAGAACCTGTGGTATATTCACACAATGGACAGCATTGAAAAACAAGGAACTCAAGCAATATTATTCAAAATGGGTAACCCTGGAGGACATTATGCTGAGTGAAATATATCAGTCACAAAAGGACAAATATTGCATAGTGCCACTGTTGTAAAATGGGACTGACGTAGGAGATGGGGGGAGACTGAGAAAGATAAATAATGTATACTGCATTGAAACAGATGAAGGAAAGAACTGCTTAAAGGATATGTGATTAGGTATTATTGTCATGACAGGGGTCCAGAATGAAGGCTGCACAATGGAGTGGACTTGGGGAGGGGAGATTGTATAACAATGAAAGAATTTTTCTTTTATTTTTCAAAAAGAAGAGCAAATTGGAGAGGAGGGGTGGGCAGGGAGAAAAGTGTAACAATTAATGAATGGAAACCCTAAGTGTCTGTAAACTTTCTTTAAAATTAATTAAAAAATGACTCACTTATAAACTAGGTTGCACATGAAAATGCCAAATTATAATTCAGATCCTAGAAAAAACACAAGGATATTGATAGACAAGTGGCAAATGTGAGGATAGATGGCAGTTTAGTTAATGATATATCAACGTGAATTTCCTGGTTTCAATAATTATGTCATTAATGTGGGAGATAGTGACATTTGGGGAAGCTGGGTGAAGAGTACCATCGTATCAGAACCGACCCACAGCTGACCGTCTGGTGGATTTTCAGAGGCAGTTAATCAAACGGGAGGAGATTGCCCATCCTCTTTCCGTGAAGCAGCTAGTGGACTCGAACCATATGCCTTCAGGATTGCAGCACAGCTTCTTACCACTCGGCCACCAAACCTCCCTAAGGAAACTCTGTCTTATTGTTGCAGATTCCCACCCCCACCCCTCATATCTAGAATTATTTTGGAAATGAAAATAAAGATAGGAGTCATACGGCAGTAAAGGGAACACTAAACCCCCTACACTGTTCAGGTCAGTAGTGCGCATGCCCAGACCTCCATCCCTTCACAACTCAGGCCACAACTGGGGGCTGTTAGAGAAAGTGAGAAAGGGCATTTCTGCTCTCCTCGAAGATCAGGGCCTCAACCCTCGCTAACCCCCAACACCACTTAGCCCTAATGAATCTCCCTATGGCATGCAGAATGAGAAAACGGAAAATCTGACCATTATAATATGAATGTCTTTGCGTCTTCCCCATATCAACACTTGTCCAGAATCAAGAAAAGTCCCCCAGTGACTATATCTCTCTCTATAAATGATGGCGATATATACAAAGATTTTTATTACTCAGCGGTTACTTGCAAGGTCCCTGCCGACAAAGTGATTAAAGCATTCAGCGGAAAAGTCATTGGTTTGAACTTAACAACTTCTCCACAGAGAAAAAAATAACAAGCACATAGCAGTCTGCTTCTATATAGATTTATGGCCTTGGAAAACGCTCTGGGACAACATAACTCTGTCCTAACAGGACAGGACGGTGTTCAGATCAGTTGTTCAAAGGATCATTCTAAGTCATTCTCGACTCGATGGCACCTAACAACAACAATGGTGGGCAGTTATGAATCAGAATCAACTTGATGCTAGGAATTAGGCATGCAGCACTGAACAAGACATGCAAGGTCCCTCCCCTCCAGGAATGTTAAGTCCCAGGACTGCTGTACTCTATTCAGAAGCAAGCACTCATGATCACTCTACCTGCCCCCAGTTTTCTGGAACACAGCAAATGCCCCACTTTTAAGTTCTGAATGTAGATCCCTGATTATCAAGGATGTTTCCACTGGCCACCTTTTGGTACATTTCCTTTTGGTAAATTCCTTTGGATAAATTCCCAGGAGTGGGAACGTTGTACCCCAGGGGTATAAGCCTCTTAATGATTCTTGATACGTATTATCAAATTACTTTCCACAGGGCTGCACCCAATTTACACACAGCCACGGCAATGTGTGGATGCCACAGTTACACATGACTGTATCACTTCTGGGTACAATAATGATATTTCTTAATCTGTGCTAATTTAATAGGTGTAAAAATTGAATCACATTTTAATTTGTGTTTCTTTGATAGTTATGAAGGTTGAACACTTTTGCTAATAGATATACACTTGGAGAGCTTCGTTCACTTATTCACTTCTTTAAAGCATTGTGCATGGATCCTCCACTACGCAGGAGGTGTTAAAGAGCAATGGTGGCTCAGTGGTAGAATTTTGGCCTTCTATGTGGGAGATCCAGGCTCTATTCCCAACAAAGGCCCTTTATGCACTGTAATCAACTGTCAGTGGAGGTTCACATGTTTGAGATAATGCTGAACAGGATTCCATGGCACTTCCAGACTAAGGTTAGGAAGAAATGCTCTCAAAACTCTTTCCCATCCAGTAGTTCTGACTCATAGTCACCTTCTATCGAATGGTCTGACAATTTGCTGTACAGAGGTAGCTCGTGGTTCCTGTGATGCTGAACACTGTGATACTGATATGTCAAATGTAATAATGGTTACCCATGGTGGACAGTGTTTGGTGGAGCTCCCATATTAAAACAGGCTTGGAAGCAGGAGTGGCATCCACTTCCGAAATAGCTTGCCTCCAGAAACTCTATAAACTTAGAGAAATGATTATACAAATGTACAGGTATTTCATTCATAGGGTCACTATGAGTCATCAACGGCTCGATGACACTTAACAACAACATGGATTTCCTGAGGTTGTATTACAAGGGGGGAGGTGAACTTCTATCTTTGTCCCTTGGATCTCCTGGTGAATTTGATATCTAAAGACACACACGCTTTGGGTTAGCTTGCTAGAGACGATATTAGAGCCCTGGTTCAAAGGACTGAAACATACAAAACTGTGGGGAGGATGATGAGACTGATATCCTATGAGGCTCAAATCATTTACACCAGCAGCAACTGAACTGTGGGCAGACAATTCTAGCCTTTGTGTCTGTTTTACTCCACTTTCTCTGGAGGTAGCACTCCCTCTCATGGGAAGTGGTGTCTAATCAGAGGATGCCCCAGGTGCTGATAATGAGACTACATATGCCCAAAATAAGAGTCATGAGCTGAGCCCACGGCACCTAAATTTCCATTTCGTGTAAATATCTAGCTTTCCCAAGAGCTGAAAATCCATGTCAATCAGTTGAGTGTTCCAGAAAATGAAACCTAAGCCAGCCAATCAGGATTGTCCGCTGTTATAAAAGCTCTCCTGGCAGAACTACTACTACCTGATGTTTAGACTAAGTGTTCTCTCATTCTTATTGTAAGTGGAAAGGCTATGAGTCCACACATAAATTTAATGTTGTGAATTTTTTTTTAATTTTTGACAGAAAGAATACTTTAGAAAAATCAGATTCAAATTGAGGTAGGAGAGGGAGGAGTTGAATGACATAGTTTTTTCACTTTTATTTAAGTGAAAGTTTACAGAGTAGATTGGTATTCCAGACAACCATTGTGTTATGACACTGATTGCAGGTCCTACATTGTATCACCATTTTCTTGGCTCTCTTGTTTCCATTCTCCCCTCCATCCTCTCCCTATCTTCACAGACTGATCCTTGGACAAAAGCTGAGCTTGTGACCCTGGGTGGCTGATGGCTCCTAAGTACTGAATGTTGTTGTTGTTGTTGTTGTCATGTGCCGTCGAGTCCTTTGTGACTCATAGCGACCCTATGTACAACAGCCCTAAACCTTGCTCTATCCTGTGCCAATCGCATTGCCTCTGACACACCCACCCTGATTACTCCAGTCACTGAATCAATCCATAGAGGGTCTTCCCCTCCTGCGCTATCCCTCCACTCTGCCCAGCATGATGTCCCTCTCCAAAGACCTGTCACTCCTTACAACATGTCCAAAGTATGTCAGGCGAAGCCCCAGAATCCTTGCCTCCAAGGAGCAGCCTGGTTTAACCCTCTCTAGGATGAATCTATTTGTTTTCTTGGCAGTCCATGGTACATTCAATACTCTTCTCCAGCACCACAGCTCAAAGACGTCAATTCTCCTTCTATCCTCCCTAGTCATTGTCCGACTCTCTGATGCATAACAAGTGATTGCAAAAACCATGGCCTGTATCAGGCGCACCTTAGTCTCCAGAGAGACACCGTTGCTCTTGAGTACTTTAGAGAGGTCCCTAACCACAGACTTTCCCATCTCAATACGTTTTTTGATTTCCTGGCTATTGGTGCCAAGAGTGTTGACCGTGGATCCCCCCAGTATTGTTCACAGTATAAACACTGTTTGACTGAAAGTTGTTCCATAGAAGTGAGTTACATCTCAGACTCAAAGAGTAACTAAGGGCCATTGATTGACTCAAGAGGGGATCCACCAGTCTCTGCCAGACCAATGAGCATGGCCATTATTATGAGTTTGAGTTTTATTCTATATTTGTCAACCATTCTATGAATGACCTTCTATTATGATCCATTTAAGAAAGATTAGCATTGTCCGGCACCATCTAGTTCTTCTCTACCCAAGGTCGTACAAATTGGGGGTCTCAAGGAAATGGGTCTTTTTAAATTAAATATTTATTATTATTATTATTAATTTTAATGAAAATTTACAGAGACTTTGGATCTCCATTCATTCATTGTTGCACTTTTCTCCCTGTCCACCCCTCCCCCCATTTGCTCTCCTTTTTGAAAAGTAAAAGAAAAATTCTTTCATTGTTATACAATCCCTCCCCCCAAGTCCATTCCACTATGCAGCCTTCCTTCTGGATTCCTGTCATGAAAATAATACCTAATCATATATCCCTTTTAAACAGTTCTCTTTCTCATGTGTTTCAATGCAGTATACATACTTTATCCCACATTTCTCAGGCTCCCCCAAACCCCAATGTCAGTCCTGTTTTACAACAGAGACACTATGCAGTATTTGTCCTTTTGTGACTGAGATATTTCACTCAGCATAATGTCCTCCAGGGTCGCTCATTATGTATAATATTTCATGAGTTCCTTGTTTTTCAATGAAGCATAGTATTCCATTGTGTGAATATACCACAGCTTCTCTATCCATCCGTTTGTTGATGGGCACTTAGGTTGTTTCCAACTCTTTGTTGTGAACAAAGCCAAGTTCTCTTTGTACTCTGAAAGGCCATGAGTCCATGGAAGGTCTGCTCTTGTTGGTTGCTATTGACTCTAACTCATCATCACCCAGGCACAGAAGAAAGAAAAGTTTTCTGGTACTGTACCATTGTTACAGCTGTTGGTATGCTCAAGAGGTTGTTGTAGCTACATTGTACCTTCCATCAAAGGGATCTTACCTTTTAGCACTATACCAGACATTATTCTGTTGGGATCCAAAGATTTATCATTGGCTTATATTCAGAAGCAGTTCACCAGACCTTTTCCTAAGTCTGTAAGCTCCGCTGAAACCTATCCACCATGGATGACTTTGATGGTGTTTGAAATGCCAGTGACAATGCTTCTAGCATCATACCTCCATGCAAGCCGTCACAGTACAACTGACAGGCATGTGGCGGGAAATGCCTGCACTAGATGGCAAAGTGCCTCCCCAGTGCATATCTGCTTGTCTTATCCACACAAACCCGGTTTAACAGTGTGTTCCAAATATAACTGGATCCCCAAATGAGTAGTTTCCAAGCAAGATCAATTCATGGAGTCCGTAGTCTACCAGAAAAATTCAATTGAGAGAAATTGCAATGTATGCTTACCCTCTTAAGAAACCACTAAAGGGAATCTGTATATGATTGTGGATGAAAGAGAATGCATTTTTCACCACACATTGAAATATCTTGGAAATGCTTCCTTCTCCATTTCCCATCTTTAATAGCCACATATCTGACTCTCACAGTCAAGTCTAAAAAAACTCTGCTGCTCACCTTCCCTCTGCACCTTCTCTTTCTCCCCTCCCTGGAACTCTCTCTTTCTAATGCAGATCCCCTGTCTTCTCTCTTTTAGGACTCAGTCTTCTGATCATTGTCAATTCTGCACTATAATCACTAAGGAACTGAACTGGGAGAGGCAGAGTTTTTCAGGGGAAGAGTTGTCAGGAAACTGGACAGAGCCCTGTGAAACTGTTCACTAGAGAGTGGTAGGTGAGCACAGTCAATCCTTGATTTGAAGTAAATAATTTTTGCTTTTTGGGTAATCTCACAATAAATGTTGCCACCCCCAGCCCAGACCAACCTCTGGGCCTGTGCCTTGTCTTGACAGATTGACACAGTGACTGTAGCAATGGGCTCAAGTGTTGTGCTGTGGACGGTGAAGATGGCACAGGCTAAACTAAGGCTCAGATCTGCTGTTACAGGGTCACCGAGTCACAGCTGATTCCAGGGCACCTAACAACAACAGGAGTGAGAGAATGGGCGTGCAAATGCTCACGTATTAATAAATTTTTGTCCTCAGGCAGAATGGGCCTATATTTAAGCACATGTTTGAGAAGAGAAAAAGGAACTTGGTTGAATCAATTCAAACAAACAACATGTGATTTGAGAAACAACTGAGCATTACAGGTTATTACTGTGTTTGACTGAAGGCAGCCAATTCTTTCTTGACTCAGGTGAGTGTGTGTGCAGACACAAATTGAGAGTATGCTAGAAAACTCTTGGAGTTGTTTGTATTTGTCCTACAGAGAGGAAACTGGAGGTCCAAAGACAATGGGAGTTTGGCTCAACATGAAACATTATGCATTATACAGCCAAAGATCGGTCTACCAGCCCAGATCTCCTGCCAGGACTGGCGATGTGAAAATAAAGATTCTCCTGTTCAGGAATTGTTAAGAATTTCAAAATGGTGACGGCTAAGAGTCAAATCAAACATGGGCTCTTCTAAGCATGGGGCCCCAAACAACCACCCAGATCCTGTACCCACGACGTCGGAGCTGGACCTTCCTCTCAGTCCCAGACTCTCTTCTTCCACCTTTAGCAACAACTGGGGAAGAAGGAAGCATGCGTATGTGTGCAGCTTACCACAACAGGCTGGGGATGTGAATCAGTGTTTCTCACAGATTTTGCTGCAACTTGGGGGTGGGGTGGGGCAACTGTTGCTTTCGGGCCAATTTTGACTCATGGCCACCCCATATGTTACAGAATAGAACTGAACCATAGGGGGGCTTGTCCCCCTCTTTAAATTGTATACTGGTCTGCATACAAAATTCATGTACACTATGTTTCATTCATGTACAGTCTACCTTTTTTTTGGTGGGTCTGTTTATGAAAAGGTCTTCTTAAAAAAGTGAAATATTTCAGTGACAAAAGGACAAATATTGCATAGGGCCACTGTTGTAAAATGGGACTGACATAGGAGTTGAAGGAAGACAGAGAAGGAGGGGAGGAATGATGTATACTGCATTGAAACAGATGAGGGAGAGAACTATTTAAAAGGGATATATGATTGGGTATTATTGTCATGACAGGAGTCCAGAAAGAAAGCTGCACAGTGGAATGGACTTGTGGGGAGGGATTGCATAACAATGAAAGAGATTCTCTTCTAGTTTTCAAGGAGAAGAATGAATTGGGGGGAGGGGTGGGCAGGGAGAAAAGTGCAACAATGAATGAAGGAAACCCTAAGTCTCTATAAACTTTCATTAAAATTAATAAAAAGGGGAAAGAAAGAGAAAAATGACAGTCTTCTCTCATAAAGATTTACAGCCTTGCAAACCCAGCCCAACAAGGATTGCCATGACTTGGGGTGATTCAGCATCAGGGGCTGAATCTTTAGGTAAGCAACTGTCACGACTTTTGTCTAAGACCTCTTCTAGGTGGGTGGCTTTGAACCACCAAACCAGTCCAACTACACTCAGTAGCTGAGCACAAACTTTGCCACTCAGGAACCTGAGGCACCTGGGGAGTTTGTAAAAAACCCAGTATCTGAGATGCTCCCTAGATCAATTGAATAAGATTCGTAAGAGCAGAGCTCAAGCATCAGTGGTTTATGAATCCTCCCAGGTGATTCTAATATGCAACCGGATTTGAGGACCAATGATCTCTAGAGGGATCAACTTAAAGTGCAGACATTGTGCCCACAGGGGCCCTAAGAACCAGGGCAGCCAATCCCTAATCCCACCCCTGGAGGAGGGCTCAGCCCAAACACAATCTAATTACTGTCTCTTCTCGTTAACACCGGCATAACCCACACCCTGGAGATGACTAAATACATAAATAAATAGGTCTAAGCCCTTCTCTGCTTATTCAGGTTGCTCTGATAAATATGTATTCCGTGAGATTTCTAAGAAACGTAATGTGGTGCCTCTTCAGAATTGCTTGGGTCTATTGGGAAAATAAATATTGAAGAGCCT
This sequence comes from Elephantulus edwardii, assembly GCF_000299155.1. Lineage (NCBI taxonomy): Eukaryota > Metazoa > Chordata > Mammalia > Macroscelidea > Macroscelididae > Elephantulus > Elephantulus edwardii. Next base: position 2,443,407 of record NW_006400017.1, read on the forward strand.
CATCAGATGCGTTCCGCTTGCTTGGCAGACAAGAAAGGCTTCGATTTCAAAACCCTGCCTGTGTCTTCTAGCCATCAAGGAAAAGCAGCTTGGGGGGAAATTAATCCTTGCCACCAACATCCCCCAGCAAATGCGCACACCCCTTCGAGGGGAATGGGCATTTGTTGAACTAAGAAGGAAGCGCTTCTGCCGCCTATTGGACATTCAAGAATATACAGTCAGAGGGGCAAGATTCAAGTTCAAGACTGAAGCCTCAGCACTTTGAAGAGATGCTTCCCATGTCTGTATCTTAATGTCCTCTTCTCTTGAGGACTAGCCATCCACCCGAGCATTCTAGTGCTCCTGTAGCACAAATGTCACCAGTATGAGGCCTTCGAGCTCAAAAGTGGATTTTCTCACCACTCGGGGAGCTTAGAGGTGCTTCAGATGACTTTCTCAGACATGCCAATTCCTCTGCGAGTTCATCCCAACTTTCTAGTGTCTGCCAGTGTCCATTGACATTCTTTGACATCTCTCTTCTTCCTGCATGTGTCTCTGAACGTGCTCTTTTACTAATTCGGAAGTAATTCTATTTAGGTGTCACCCTACTGGTGTACCAAGAGTGTTAATAGTGGATCCAAGCAAGATGAAGCTGTTGACAGTTTCAATCTCTTCTCCATCCATCAGGATGTTGTCTTTCAGTTCTGTGGTAAGAATTCTTGTTTTCTTGACATTGAGATGCAATCCACTGGATTACAATTAACACCCTTGGTACTAGCAATCAGGATATAAGGAAATGCATTGCTCTGGGAAATTCTGCAGTTAGGGACCTCTCCAAATTATTGAGGAGTAATGAGGTCAGTTTGAGGACAAATGTGCATCTGATTTAGGCCATAGTTTTTCCAATCACTTGCTATGCATTGAAGAACTGAATAATGAATAAGGATGACAGAAGAATTGATGCTTTTGAGCTGTGGTGTTGGAGAAGAGCACTGAACATCCCATGGATGGCCGAGAGAACGAACAGACATATCTTTGAGAGGGTGCAGCTAGAGTGCTCTTTGGAGGAAAGAATGATGAGGCTTTGCCTTTCATACTTTGGACATGTTGCTATAAGGGACTATTCCTTGGAGAGAGACATGATGCTAGGAAAGGTGGAGGGCCAGTGAAAGAGAGGAAGACCCTTGACCAGGTAGATTGACACGGTGACATTGGAATGGACTCTTGTGTGTCAGAAAGTGTGAGGATGGCACAGGATAGACAGGGTTCATAGGATCGCTACGAGTCACACTTGACTTGACACCATCACCCAATAACAATAACTACTGCTACTAGTTACAAAGTTGCCCTACCGCAGTCACTTGTGGTTGCTGTGAGGCTGAACACTGTGACACTGATGTGTCAAATGTGTTAATGGTTGGCTACCCAATGCGGACAGAGAGTGGGGTGGAGTTCTCCGATTAAAACAAGCTTGGAAGGAAGAGTAGCATCCACTTCCTTAACAGCTTGCATCCGGAAACCCTATGAACCTGGAGAGAGGATGAAAGGCACCCAAGCGTCGAGAACTCTCCTTCATAGGGTCGCTATGAGGTGCCTGCAACTCGATGGCACTTAACAACAACAACAACCAGTGTAAAACATAATTTACATAACAAAGCAGGAGGATATTTACAATAATATTATTCTAGTTGTCTGCTGTCAAATTGGCCTCATGTTATGGTGACTTCACATACATCAGAACAAAATATTATCCTGTCCAGCACCATCCCCGTGATCAGCTGTGGATTGGACCATTGTGACTCATCGCATTTTCATTGGCTGATTTTTGGAAGTAGATTCCTGAAGGACATGGTCAAAATGTGACCTCCTTCTGTACTTTGGCTTGTTACTGGTGCTCTCAAGTCATTTCCGACTGATAGCAGCAAAACCTCGTGACAAAGCAGCACGGTCTCACAGGGTGTTCTTGGCTGTGAGTTTTTCCAAAGCTGATGGCCAGTTCTTCTCCCACCAAGATGGTGGCTGAGCATGAAGCATCAACTTCTTTTTAAAAGTTTTGCTTTATATTGGTTTGGATACAAAATTCTTATACATTGTCTTTCACATTTTAGCTCATTCACACTGTTTCATACAATCATTCCCATACATTGTGTTTTATAAAATCAATCACCTTTGAACTATGCCCACTATTGCTTCATCTTTGATCTTTCCCATTTCCTTCACTCCCTCCCTCCACTCAACAAGTTCTGTGACACTGTGATTTCCCTCCATCCATCCTCGCCTCTTTGCTCCCACACTTTCCCTTCTTGGGCCTTCTTACATGTTCTACTAGCTATCCTTCTATTTTTACAAAAATGGTCTTATGCAGTATTTTTCCTTATGAACTGAGTTAGTTTATGAAGCATAATGTTCTCTTTCTCTCCCATGTTATGTAGTATTGTTCCAAAATTGTTACCTCTCTGAGTGCTGCACAGTATTCCATCATGTGAATGCACCACACTTTATCAATCCGTTTGTTCGTTGATGGACATTTGGGCTGCTTCCAACACTGCTATGTACATTAGTGTACCAGTCTCCTTTTGTGTTTCATTCCTAATTTCCTAGGGGTATATTGTATATTCCTAGTGGGAGAATAACTGAGTTAAATGGAATCTTTATGTTCAGCTTTTTGGTGAGCCACCAACTTTTAGTAAGCAATAGTCCTACTTGAAGGAGATATTCAACTCAACCCATTACCACTGAGTCAGAACGAACTCAAAGCTGACCCTTCAGAGGAGTTTTCAGAGATTGTAAATCACCTTTCTCTCTTGGAGCCGCTGATGGGTTCAAACCTCCAGAGCACCGTCCCCTTAGCAGTGCGCGGTCCATGAGTGTGTGTCCACTCAGCCAAGAGCCCATCAGAGCTAATTTCCTTTGAGAAATACAAAAAAACTCCCTCAATTCATTATCAGCAAGTTGTAATTAACAAATGACCCTCCCTCAGGGTTTTCACGCAGAAGGAAATTACCCATCTTTCTAAGTTGATGCGGCTGGTGGATTCAAACCATGTACTTTTGGGTTACCACCAAAACTCCCATGGGATAGAGAGGCTAGAATTCCAGTATAGATTTTGGAGGACACAGTTCAATCCGTGACATCCTGTTAATGCAGCTCGCTTCTGCTCTGGGTGGCCCTGAGTGTGAGACTGTCTTTCTGTTGTTGTCTGCCTGTAAGTCCTCCTTCACAGCTGCCTCAAAAGGTCCCATCACATCTGCTCCCTCAACTCAGAAGGGCCCTGGATTGTTTCTCCCTGTCTTGCTGCATATGAGTCCCCCAACCCTCATACAGCCCTTATCAGCTATGGCTTTGCCTCTGTACCCCACCCCCTTGGCTGCTTCCAAAGTTGACATAGCAGAAGCTTTAAAAGCATCTTCTGTCAACGATAAAGGAGATGTTTAAAAGCTTGCATTTAGAGAAATTGGCTAGAAAATGTGATCCACAGACTCTCTCAGTCATGATTAGACAAACATAATCTGCATAAATATCATCTCTTTTTTTTTGCCGATAGCATAATAAAATAGGAAGAGGGCTGTTAAGTGATCAAGAGAGAAATACTTCAAATATTACTCCCAACTCGGCTTTTAAATGAAATCTTTGTTGCCAAAACCTAATGAGGAATAAGGCGGCAGAGTCAGGAGAACAGATTTTTCACAGTTTGGGGTTCGACATGGCCAGGTAGCCCACACACCACAGCAGGAACTTCCCCTCCCAGGGGTCACACGGAACATTGCACTGAGTTTAGCATTGCTGGAGGGGAGGCACATAATTCCAAGAGAATCAACTGTGTCCACCTTTAAACGACACCACTTTTTTCCTCGGTCAATGAGGCCATGGTGTGAGAAAGCTCATCTAAGGTGAGCTTCATGTAGGGAAGAGGCTCCTTAGAGTGAAATCATTGCTTCCCACAGAGATATGGATGTGTCAGTCTCCCCAAAGAACAATTGTTGTTGTGTACTGTAGACTCGGCACTGACCCATAGCTAACCCTCCAGTGGGTTTTCAGAGGCAGTTAATTGCATGGGAGGAGACTGCCCATCCTCCTCCTGTGGAGCAGCTGATGGATTCGAACCTGATGCCCTTGGGATTGCAGCACAGCTTCTTATCACTGGGCACCAGAGCTCCCCAGTGTATATGCGAGAGCGTAGAATGAAGCGGCAAAGCGTCTATAGATTCTTGCACCTATCCTGGCTTGACAAAGGAGCCTATAGGAAGGATCCAATTCCTACTCTATACCTGAGCTACAGACAGAAAAACAAGGAACAGAGAGTCCAGATGCCAAGGTTCTAGGAAGCTGGGGTTAGGGAATAGCACTAGACCAGGCTCTCATTCAACCTCTGTCCCTTAAAAAAAGATGTCTCGTGAATCTTCCATTCACAATCAGTTTTCTGAATGGCACTGTGGTATTCTTTAACCTATAAACTACTTGCCTAAAATTCCTCAAAGCCATCATCTTTCCCCTAGCAAATCCCAAGCAGTTCCTGGACTGAAGTGGCCTTGGCCCTACTGTCTTCCCCTTCTACTGCCCCTAACTCTCTGAGGATCAGCCAGTAGAAGAAAAAAACCCCAAGATACTTCCTCTGTGTCACAAACACCTACAAAACGGGAGCTAATTCATGAGATAGCTTTTCTCACCCTCTCGCAGGGTGGGGTCCAGATAATTTTCAAGATCCAAAGAGGCTGATCAAGAAGATGGGAAAGCACGTTATATGAGGTCAAACTCCCTACGAGTCAAAGGAGATAATCCAAGTCCTAACATTTAGTGCCCTTACTATATACCAGATTCTGTGCTGAAAACTTTACCTGCACAATTCCAGACAAATCATATCTTATAAGGTAAGAATTTGTGTTATTCCTATTTTATGGATATGGTACCTGATACTTAGTAACTTATTTAAGTTCACAAAGGGTACACACAGGGGAGCTCTGGTGGCCTCGTGGCAAGAAGCTGTACTGCAGTCCTAGAGGTGCGCAGTTTGAATCCACCAGATGCTCTGCTGGAGAAGGAGGGGCAATCTTCTCCTGTACCCGTCAGATTCTATTTGATGGTACACATACACAAAATAATAAAATTTAAAAACAAAAACAAACCACAAAGCGTGCACACAGCCACCCATTTTCTGTCTCATTTCCATGTAAGACTATGATCGGCAACTCGCTATTATCATCTTTCTCCTCACACCTACTATATCTTTCTCGCTTAGCTGAGCTTCCACAATGTCTTTCTTCTATTGAGACAATGTTCACTTAAAAATATTAATTGATGGTAGTTGTCTTCTGTGCAGGAGTACTTCTGACTCATCCCTGACTACAGCATCATATTTATACTGAGAAAAAACTTAGCAGAAGATTTCTGGATAAATGGGTGGATGGATGCATGGTTGGATGGATAGCTAGTTGGCTAAATGGATTGTTGGATGAGTTGATAGAAAAATTGATGGATAATGGATAGATGAATGGCTTATAGGAAGGAAAGATATTGGATGTATGGATGGATGGATAGATGGATGACTTGAGGGTCAAGAAAAGCTGGCTAAGTGAATGGATAGGTGAGAGGAAGGAAAGATAAATGGATGGATGCACATGCATGCATGCCTTCCTAAAACTCTGGTTGGGATACACTGATTAGGAAACCAACTTCCAAATGTCCAGGAGCCCCCCCAGCTAAATCCTGTCCAAGCCTTCAAAACCTGTTCCTCTGTGTTCAGAATGGATGGGATTTTCCCTGTCCACTGCCAAGTTCCCACAGTGGCCATTTGTTTTAAGTGTCCAGGGCAGCTCTGTGGTGGTGTAATTAGTTCTCGTTAGCAGCCACTGTAACTGGACTGTAATTTCCAGGCTGTTGGACGGTAATTGCACATGAACAGCTCGGTGAGGCTCTGCACCTGTAATGACAAGCAGAGCCTCCTCCCCTTTCTACTGCTCCGGAATGCCAACAAGCAGGTGAGCTGCTGATGCCATATTAGCACGTGGTGATTACTAAATGACTCCAGGGCTGTCCAAATGAGGAGAGCAATTAGGCCGATCAGGGGAAGACAAAGCATCTCTTGATTAGCATAATGATGTCACAGGCAGAATCTCTCTGGCCTGGGGCAGAGTATGAAATCTGAGCCCTGGGCTTCATTGTGGTGAAAAGCAGTGGTGGACTGCTCCCAGGGCCCCACTGCCTGCCGCCTGGGTTCCTCACTGCCCTGAGGGCCTGAGCGCCCACTGAGAAGAAACAACCCACATTCCCATGTAATTAGGAGAAATTGCATATCCAATACCCCTCACTGAGATTAGCAGTTATGGGGTGGACTCTTTCCAAGAAAAATGTTAGTCATTGAAGAGGAGTTAAATAAATGCAAATTATTTGCTGGAAAGTCCAGCACTCTATAGCACAGTAATTAAGATCCTCTTAGATCTTGTTGACACTTCATGTTTCAATCATTGAATCCCACTTTTTTCCCCCCAAGATGCAGCTACACTTTTCAGATTTTCATAGGTGTTGTTTCCTCTGTCCTGAGGGCCTTACCCTCATTGCTAAAACCCTATTCAGATGTCACCCCATGGACATTTTGCTGCCCCATCTAAAATTCCTGAGGCCTCTTCTGGGTTCCTGCTGGACCTTGTGCATTCTAACCAATTTACTCTACTTTTCATACTACATTGTCTTTTTTTTTATTCACCTTTCTGTCGTCTCTATTAGGCTGAGCTATATCTCTGCCTTTAGCACCAGAACTCTGAGGTTATCCAGAACAAAGGTCTGCAGGCTAAAGTCCACGGGCCAAATCCAGCTTGCTGCTGGTTTTATAAACAAAATTTTATTGGAGCACAGTATGCCCATCTGTTCACATACTGCCTGTGGATCCACACCACAGTTTTTTCCCCATTAATCCCTATGCATCTGAAAATTGGGCAATGAATAAGAATGACGGGAGAGGAATCAATGCCTTTCAATCGTGCTGCTGGGGAAGTGTACAGAATACCCCACGGATGGCCAAATGAGCAAACAAGTCTGTATTAGAAGTACAGCCAGGGTGCTTCTTAGAGGCAAGGATCATGAAACTTTGTCTCACATACTTTGAGCATGTTGTCAGTAAAGCATGCTCCTTAGAAAAGGGCAGCAGCCTGGGAAAGGTCGAGGGTCAGAGAGAGAGGAAGACTTTCCACAAGGTGGATTGACATAGTAATTATAATAATGGGCTTGAGCTTATAAGAAATGGTGAGGACAGTGCAGGAGAGGACATGGTTCAGTCACAGGGTCACTATAAGTCCTAGGTGACTCGAGGTGTCTAACAACTTGGTTACTTTTTCACTACCAAGGCAGAGTTGAACAATCCCAGAGGTCCACGGTTCGAATCCACCATATGCTTTGCTGGAAAAGGAGGGGCTATCCCCTCCTGTACCAGTCAGATTCGATTTAATGGTACATACACACAAAATAATAAAATAAGATAAAAAATGTAAAAGGCAGAGTTGAGTAATTTTAACAAAAACCACATGACTCACAAAACTCAGACTGTTTGTATTTGGCCCTTTACGGAAAGGATTTGCTAACCCTGACCTTGGCTCAGTGTTAAGTGCGTGGTTATTAACCCACAGGTCAGCGGTTCAAACCCACCAGGTGCTCTGTGGTAGACAGACACAGCAACCTGCCTCAGGAGAGTTTACAGCCTCAGAAACCTTACGGGCAGGTCTCCTCTGTCCTATAAATAAAGTTAATCATTTTGAGTCACAATCAACACAATGACATTTTAGGAGTCCAACCGATTCCTGGCATATCTCCCAGGTCAAACTGTACAAGTAGGAAAAAAGTTGTAGAAAAGAGATTTAAAATAAACAAATAAACCAAAAAAGCCTGCCTTGTAGTCATGTGAAATAACATAAGAGAGGATGGCAGATAAGGGTTGTATTGCATCAAATGACAGAATGGACTTGACTTTAGCACAACGTGCTTCCCATTTTACACGCCATCACCTTCTGATCCACCTCTGAGTTGCCTGCCTTCTGACCTTAATGTGACTAGTTTTTCCAAAGCAGGTCAGTCTGCCCAGCCCCAAGGAAGCTCCCTTTCTGAATCTCTGTCTCATTATTTCCCCTGGCCGCCTAATGGATAAAGAATTGCACTGCCAACCCAAATGCAGGCAGTTTGAATCCATCAGATTCTCTGTGGGTGAATGATGGGAAATCTCCTTCTTTGTGATTTATAGTCTCTGAAAACCACCTAAAGGTTAACAGTGAGTTGGTTCAGACTTAACGGTAATAAGAATGTGAGAGATCATGATGAGTTCAGGGCAGAGTCTCTCCAGAAAGTCATCCAGTTGTGGGTCCCCCATCTCTGTGGCCATCTGGTACAGGTCCAGGAGGCTCTGGCTGATGCCCTGTTCCAGGTGGAAGGTGTACTCCGTGGCTTGCAGACCACTGCACCAGTAATCATGGTCGAGCTTAGAGATATCACAGATCTGGACACGGGGTCCTCATGCTGGTTTTGCAGGCCCAGCAGTTTCTCTCTGGGCCCCTCTCCTCACTGGACTGGCTCAGAAAGAAGGCCATGGAGTCTTGAGACCCACAGAATCATGGTGGAAGTGGTAGCCCATGCACAGGTACATGAAGGATGCGTACACCTCCAGGCTGACCTGCAGGTTAATGGCAGCTGCACACTCCCGGGGTGGTAGTTCTGGAGCATTTGGGAGGACAGCATGGTTGCCATGGTGCTGGCAATGGTGTGGGCTCCTGGGGAGCACAGAGATGAGCGATGGCAGCAGTGGAGGCAGAGGCAGCAATGGGAACCCCTAGGAATTCGGGCTGTGGTACCAGAGCTCAGAAACAGATGGCGAGTGCCCTTACTCTAGACAGGGCCCCTTAAAAGGGGAGATTGGGAACCAGATACACTTGGCTGTTAAGCAAACGTTTGGCAGCTTCAGTCCATCCAAAAGCATCTTGGAAGGAAGCTCTGGTGCTCTATTTCCAAAGTATTAGCCACTAAACATCCAACAGGGAGACCCGTTGGCATGACACAGGGAGTTGGACTGCTTACCCAAAGGGGCCTCCTCTCTGGGGTTCAGATCCACCCAGCGGCTACACAGGACAAGGGACAATCTCCTCCTGTGCCATCTCAGCTAGAAGTCGGTGTTCTCTTGATAGCAAAGACAGAATAAAGCCCAACCAAGTCCAACTCTTCTCTGACACACATGGGGTTGTCATGAACAGACACTGACTCAACGGTAAACTGCCTTTTTCTTATAACACATATCGTGCCAGGACCAAACTGATAGAATCTAGTTAGATTTGCAGCTCCAGCTCTTTCCACCTGATAGTTTCTCCGCTATTTGTAGGTAGGATGGCTTTCGCTTTACCTTAGGCTAACACTCACCTGGGTCCAATTCCTCCCCCTGCATCTTGTTAACTGGGTAATCTTGGGCAAGTTACTGAACCTCTCTGAACCTTCAGAGTCTTCATCCATAAACTGGGAGAAATGCAGTCAACTTCATGGGATTGTCTTGAACGTGAAACCAGCTAATACGGCGAAGCAACTGGCTCGGTGTAGCCTCTCCATTAATGATGCTGATACTGCTGGAGTGCTTAGAGGCTGTCGTTCCCAGGCAAACAGCTGAGCACAACACCTGTACCCCCTCTTCCTCCTCCCTTCTCTCCAAGTCTTGTTAAGAAATGTGGGTTTTCTTCCTGCCACACTGATTCTGTTCTCTTTCCTGTCAAGCCTTTGAGTGGAATGCTAATGGGGCTCAGGTTTAGTCTCAAGCCATGGAGAACTTTGTTTGGGGAGTCAGCTCTGGTTCAGTCCTGCAGAGCATCCCTGTGGGAGGGGACCAGGAGGATGAGTCAGCAGATCCAGACTTGACAATGAGGTTTCACAAAGTCCTTGTCTTGCTTTGATATTCTAGAGAATGCCAGACTCCCAAGAAAGGGTCTTTTTCTAGTTCATTTGGCCTCAGTCTCCCCCTCTGTCAAGTGTATAAACATAAGGTCTGGCTCTGAAAGGCTGCCTGTCTCAATGTATAGCCTCCCTCACACCATCTGCTGATTCTTGACCCTGAGCCCAGTGCTCTTTTATATATATGATGTGCCTTTCTGTTGCTGGAATGATTAAAAGATCAGCACTGATTTGGAGGTCCCTAGGAAGCTTAGTGGCCATTTGGCAAGAAGCTGCACTGCAGTCCTGAAGGCACACAGTTTGAGGCCACCAGCTGCTTTGTAGGAGAAGGATGGACAATCTCTTCCCATGAGATTAACTGCCTCTGAAAACCTGCTGGAGGGTTGGCTTCAATTCTATGGTACACAACAACAACAACAGGAAGTTCAGGTGGCCTAGCACTATGAAGCTGTGCTGTCTTCCTGAAGGCACAAAGTTCAAACCCACCAGCTGCTCTAATGGGAGAAAGATGGGTGATCTTCACCTAAGACATTCACTGCCTCTGAAAACCCACTGGAAAATGTGTAGGTTCCAACTTGACGGTATATGACAACAGCAATAACAGTCATTTAAAATGGAGCTCTGGTAAGGAATTGGTAAGTGGTCGGAAATTATGCTGCCTATCTAAAAGTATGAGGTTCAAATCCACCAGCTGCTCTGTGGGAGGAAGAGAGACAATCTCCTCTCATGCTATTTACTGCCACTGGAAACCCACTGGAGGGCTGGTTAGCTATGAGTTGATTCCAATTCCACTCTATGTAACAACAAAGCCACTTAAACGTAAATTGATAAAAAGGAAGGTCTCATGGCATGGAGGAGGAATAGTGGAACTGTATCCACATTTACAACATTCTTCTTACCCAAACCATTTATGGAAAATAGGAACTGCAGTGGAACATGTATCTCTGGAATGGAAATGATCATATTGTTAATATTTCTAGCCTTAAACTTAAAATATTATACTGTTCAAAATTATTTGTTATATATTTGTTTAAATTTTTCCCTCTTTTAACAACTGGCATCTAGAGGGAAGAGAAAAGACCAGAGAATGGCCAAAATTATTGGGGCAGCTATTGCTGCCAGTTTAAGGCCTGTGTCAGCAAAAGGAAGTCTTACTCATAAACAGTGCCACCCAAAGGTACTAAAAAAGGTCAGAATTGCTTCTACTGTGGAAAGCTGGGCCACTTCAGTAGACAGTGTCACAGATGAGAGCCACAGATAGGCAAGGGAGTAGAGAGGAAGCTCCCACTCACTTGCTTTAAGTGTGGATTTGAAGGACACATGGCCAAGGGCAGCCCACATCAGGTCCTCATGGCTGACAGGACTGACAGGCCCCCCCAGCTGGAAACAAAGGAGGATGCACTTCAACGATTTAGATCCTCCAAGAAGACCTGTGGGTGAGCATTAACATTACTGGTAAGTATATTCATTTTCTCCTGGACACAAGAGCCTACTATTTGGTCCTAAAAGCCTTCTGAGGTCCCAACACGTCTCACTATTTCTTAGTTGTTGGAATTGATGGAAAACCTCATAAGCAGTTCCTTACTTCACCTCTGCCTTGCATGCGGACTTCCAAGCTGTAAAACAACCCACTGGTAGATGGAATTTGGTCCAGAACTTAAGAACAATAAATAACATAGTTGAGCCTCTACATCTTGGGGTTCCTAACCTTTATACTATAATAGACAAAGTGCTAGTCAATAGGCCTTTTAGTTTAAGAACTACCTTCCCTCTGTAACTTGATTTGTGCCACTATCAGAACCTCTACTTGGAATATTACTGCTTTTTAATTTTTGACTCATGTACTTTTAACTTGTTAGTTAAATTTGTGTCTTCTAGGCTGCAACAGTTCCATGATACATCTTCAAGGATATGAACATGTATGGCTAAGCACAATTGATAACAGTGCATCTAAATTCCAAAATCAATCTCCACAATAGTCTACGTGCTTCCTATTGCCAAAGGGGCCCTTTAGAATAGTGAGAGAAGATCTTCATCCAGAAACCTACAGCAACCCTTTTCAGCAGGAAGTAGCTAAGAGAATACGGCGTCTCCATTTCCTTATGAATCAGGGTGAAGTCTCTCTCAGAGAGGAGTGATAGGGAAAGGCAAAGGACACACTGACAAAGGAGATTAATCAGAACTGGCTTTGACAAACACTGTGGCAGTGGGACAATTAAAACAGACTTTCAAGGGGGAAAAAAAAGAGGAAAGAACCTGGGCGGCGGGGCCGGGTGTGTGTGTGTGTGTGTGTGTGTGTGTGTGTGTGTGTGTAGAGAAAATAGTGCAACAATGCATGAATGGAAATCCAAAATTTCTGTAAATGTTCATTAAAATTAATAGAATTTAATAAAAATTAAAAAAAAGAAGGAAGGTCTCGCTCGCTAACTCATTCTGTGCCTGGAAAATTCTCACCATGATGGTAAGTCTGAGGTGTTGCTCTCCAGTAACAGCCAGTAAGACAGGCTGGTTCAGTCCCCACCCTGGGAGTGTCCAGGAACACGGCTCCAGAAGCAGAAGTGCAAGGGCCATGTCTATTCTCCCCAGGCACTGACAGCCAAGGCTTGTCCACCCTGAGAAGCCCTTTCAACTGTTCAAAGTTGGATACCATCTGCTGCTGGCTCTACTGCCTCTGCCAGCTTTCAACCTCGCTCCCTCGAGCTCCGCTTTCAGAGAAGTCTCTTCTGCCCACTTCAGCAGTGCATACCCTTCCTTCCTGCCTCTGCCTGCAGCTCGGCGCTGCTTCTCTGAGTAAAACCCCTCCGTGCACCAGGTTTACACGTAGTGTGCTTCCACCTCCATGTGCCTTACATGTTCACTTTGGTGTTTGGTGCTGTTAAGTAGGACTTATAATGACCCTGTGATCAACAGATCTGAACTTTGTCCTATCCTGTGCCACCCTCATCATCTCTGATATTCTCAAATCCGTTGTTACAATCCTGGTGATAGTCCATTTCGTTGAGGGTCTTCCTCTTTTTTGCTGACCCTCTACCTTTACAAGCATGATGTCCTTTTCCAAGGAGTGACCCCTCCTAACCACATGCCCCAATTATATGACACCAAACTTTGCTATCTTCACTCCAAGGAGCACCCTTGTTGCACTTTCTCCAAAACACATTTTTTTTCTTTTGACAGTCCATGGGATATCAAATACTCTTCTCCAACACCAAAACTCAAGGGTATTAATTCTTCTTCTATCAGCCATAGTCATTGCCCAACTCTCAGATGCTTAACAAGTAAGTGAAAAGACCATGACTCGAATTAGATGCACCTTATCCTTTAAAGTAACATCATTGCTCTTTAGAACTTTGGAGAGGTTCTTGACTATATATTTTCCCAAAACAGCACATCTTCTAATTTCTTGACTGCTAGTACCAAGGATATTGATTATGGATCCAGGCAAAATGAAATTGTTGACCGATGGTGCTCCCTATCGGCCCAGAGGTGAGAACTTGTATTTTCTTGATGTAGAAATGTAATCCATATTAAAGGCTGTATAGTCTTTGATTTTTCTACCACAAGTGTGCAAAGTCCTCTTCACTTTCGGCAAGCAAGATTGTGCCACCTGCTTAATGTATATTGTTGAGAGTTTCTCCAATCCTGATGCCGTAAAGTCTAGCTTCTCCAATGATTTGCTCAGCATACATATTCAGCTGAGCTAAATAGGTATGGAGAAAGGATACAGCCCTGATTCACACTTTTCTTGATTTTAAGCCATGTACCGTTTCCTTGATCTGTTCACACAACCACCTCTTGGTCTAGATAAAGGTTTTGTGCAAGCCCAATTAAGTGTTCTGGTATTCACATACTTCTCAGTGTTAGCCATAATTTGTTATAATGCACGCAATCAAATGCTTTCGTATAGTTAACAAAACACAGACATCCTTCTAGAATTCTCTGCTTTCAGCCAAGATTCATCAGATATCCTTAGTACCATGGCCTCTTCTAAAAGCAGCTTGAACTTCTGGCAATTCTCTGTCAGTGTACCAATTCTCTATCAATTTTCAGTTTTGGATAATCTTTAGCAATATTTTATGGACATGTTATACAAATTCTATTGTTTGATAATTTCCAGATTATGTTGGACCACCTTCCTTGGGAGTGGGAACAAGCATATATCTCTTCCAGTCTATTGTCAATATACTTGTCTTCCAAATGTCCCAGCACAGATTGGTGAGCACATTCAGGGCTGCATCTGTTTGTTGAAATATGTCAATTGGTATCCAATCAATTTCTGGGGGCTTATTATTATTATTATTATTATTATTGTTTGCTAATGCCTTTGGTGCAGCTTGAACTCCTTCCTTCATTACCATTGTTTTTTGTCTATATGCCGCTTTCTGAAAGGGTTCTGTGTCAATCAGTTCTTTCTGCTACAGGGACTCTGTGTGTTCCCTATCATCTTTTGATACTTCCTGGAACCTTCAAGATTTTGCCCAGTAGCACCCTTCAGTACTGCAACTTGATGCTTGAATTTACCTTTCAGTTCTTTCAACTTGAGAAATGCCTAGTAAGTTCTTCCCTTTTCATTTTCTAACTCTGGCTCTTTGCGCATTTCTTTATAGTACTTGGCTCTGTCTTCCAAGCTGTTCTTTCAAATCTTCTGTTCATCTCTTTTACTTTCTCAATTCGTCCCTTTGTTTTAGCTTTTCAGCACTCTAGCACAATTTTCAGAGTCTCCTCTTACATCCATTTTGGTCTTTTTTCTTTTTGTAGTGGGTTTCCTTTTACATTCTGTATTGGTTTGCATATAAAATTTGTATACATTGTGTATCATTCATGTACATTGTGTTTCACGCATTCTTTCATCCACATTGTGTTTCCAACAATTGCTCATATACATGGTGTAGGGTTATTTATCTTTCATTAAGCTGTATCTTTCTTCCATTCTGGTCTTTTCCTCCTCCCCTGTCTTTGTAGTGACCTGTTTGCTTTCTTCTGGTCTTCAATCGTAATGGTTCAAGGCCTTAATTCTATTGAGATGGTATTTCATTCAAATGGAATAGACTCAAAGCTGAATTTTGGTTCTTTTCTACTTGTCTTCATTTTCTTTTGATCTCTTGTGATTGATTGATTGATTGATGATGTTACTATTCTTCTTGTAAGCATGTTTACTGTTTGGCTGAGAGGTAAGGTACAGGTGAGTTGAGTTCTAGGCTCAATGGGTTGCTAAGATTTGCAGATTCACAATGGTGCAGGCCACCTGGTGGATGGGCACAGGGCACAGTCTTCCTTTGATTGTCCAGTGAGTATGGGGAGCAAAGGGGTGCTGCTCACACATGGCTTGTCATCAGTCTGCCACCAAGGTGGGTGGGTGCTGTTGCAGTCCTGGACTCCCGCACTAATCAGGAAATTGTTGTAAAAGTTTAAAATGATTGTATTTCTATAGGGAAAATGGGACCAATAGATTCGCTACATGCAGGATTGCCACAAATATTCAAATTTTGAAAACTATAGTCTCTTTAAAGCACACTAAAGCAAAGCACAATAAGGTGAGGTGTGTATGTCTTTTCCCTCCAAATACTGTTCCTAACATATTCTCCTTTGAGAATTTTTATTATATGTGTGTTAGACTATTTGATATTGTTCCCGAAATGTGTGAGGTTTTTCATTTTTCTTTGATTGGGTTTTTTTTTGTTTCCCATTCCAGAATCAATAATTTTTCGTAATCTTGAAATTCTTTTCTTTTGCACTCTGTAATCTCCAACCTGTTATTTAATACACTCAGTGAGTTTCTTACTCCAATTATTGCAACTATCCCTACTAGAATTTCTATTTGCTTTTTTAAAAAATAGCTTTCATTTTTCTGCTGAGATTCTCTATCTGTTGACTCATTAAAATGATATTTTCCTTTAGGCCTTTGAACATATTTACACAGCTGCTTTAAAGGCTTTGCCTCCTAAATCTAAAATCTGGTTCATTTCTATTGACTAGTTGTTTTTTCTTGATATTGTTTTGACAAATTGTTCCTGGTCCACAAGGCTGCTTCCAGAATCAGAACATAGGATGCTTCATACTAATACTTCCACTTACCTTCCTTCCATTCAACAGAAATTATAATTTTTTTTTTTATTTTTTACCAATGGGCCAATTGGCAGCATCAGAATGGATGGTGAAGAGATTGAGATTGTTCATACCTTCAGTTTGCTCAGCTCCACGGTCAACACTCTTGGCACCAGCAGCCAGGAAATTGGAAGACATATTGCCATGGGAAAGTCTGCTGTTAGGGACCTCTCCAAAGTACTGAAGGGCAATGGTGTCTCTTTGGAGACTAAGGTGTGTCTGATACAGGCCATGGTCTTTGCTATCACTTGTTATGCATCAGAGAGATGGACAATGACTAAGGAGGATAGAAGGAGAATTGATGCCTTTGAGCTGTGGTGCTGGAGAAGAGTATTGAGGGTACCATCGACTGCTAGGAAAACAAACAGATTCATCCTGGAAAGGGTCAATCCGGGCTGCTCCCTGGAGGCAAGGATTCTAAGGCTCCGTCTAACATACTTTGGACATGTTGTAAGGAGGGACAGGTCCTTGGAGAGGGACATCATGCTTGGTAAGGTGGATGGACAGTGCAGAAGGAGAAGGCCCCCTATGAGGTGGATTGATTCAGTGACTGTGGTAATTGGTATGGGTGTGTCGGAGATGGTGTGATTGGCACAGGGCAGAGCAGAGTTCAGGGATGTTGTACATAGGGTCGCTATGAGTCACAAGCGACTCGATGGCACATAACAACAACAACAACAGGTGGCCTAGTGGCAAGAAGCGGCACTGCGATCCCAAAGGCATGAGGTTGGAGACCACCAGCTGCTCCACAGGAGAAGGTTGTACAGTCTCCTCCCATGCCTCTGAAAGCCCACCGGAGGGTCAGCTCTATGGGTTGGCTCCAACTTGATGGTAAACAACAACAATAACAACAGTCCTATCAAAAGGCAGCTCTGGTGACCTCGTGATACGAAGTTGCACTGCTAACCCAGAGGTTCAACTCCACCAGCCTCAGTGAGGGAGAAAGAAGAGCAATCTCTTCTTGTGTGATTTACTGCCTCTGAAAACCTGTAGGAGAGTTAACTGTGTGGTTTTGTTTTTTTTATGTGTGTACCGTCAAATCGAATCTGACTGGTACAGGAGGTGATTGTTCCTCCTTCTTCAGCTGAGCATCTGGTGGATTTGAACTGCGCATCTCTGGGACTGCAATGCAGCCTCTTGCCATTGTTTGTTTTTTAAATTTTATTTTATTATTGTTTGTGTGTGTACTGTCAAATCCGATCTCACTGGTATAGGAGGAGATTGCCCCTCCTTCTCCAGGAAAGCATCTGGTGGATTTGAACTGCCTACCTCTGGGATTGCAGTGTAGCTTCTTGCCACTAGGCCACCAGAGCTCCCTCTGTGTGTTGTTTTGACTTGAAGATACATAAGAACAACAACAGCCAAGCAAACTAAGTAAAAAAATATATATTTGTTCTTACATGCATTTATCTTTTTTTTTTGTTTTTACATGTTTAAAGTGAAGCAGCAATGCCCCTGAGTACACCCACCCTAACATCATGACTGCAAGTCAGTGGATTTATTTATTTTTTTAAAATGTGTGCGCGTGTGTGTGTGTGTGTGTGTGTGTGTGTGTGTGTGTTTAGAACTATTAAAAGAAAATGGAATGGACTGTTGGAGTAAGTGAGGTGCCCTCCCTGGAAGTGTTTAAGGAAAGAGCTTAGGTCCATCTGTTGTGGTGATATTAAGAGAATTCCTGTATAGTAAAGAGGGTAGAATTGATGAACCCTGAAGAGTTGTCCAAATAGATGACACGTTATTGTTGTTATTGTGTACTGTAAAGTTGGAACCAATCCATAGCTGACCCTCCAGCGGGTTTTCAGAGGCAGTTAATTGCACAGGAGGAGATTGCCCATTCTTTTCCCATGGAGATGCTGGTGGCCTCGAACCGTGTGCCTTTGGTATTGCAGCGCAGCTTCTTGCCACTAGGCCACCAGAGATATATAAAAATATGTAGCACGGAATTGGCTCTTAAGAGATAGATGCTTCCAGAATGGGCACCATGATTATTATAGCCAAGTTTAGCTCGCCCCAGCCAAACATGTTGTGGCCTCTCCTCTGGGTGAGATCTATCTTTAAAGAGCCAAGAGCTGTGGTCCCAGGCCCCAGGCCTGAAAATTGCTCCCACCATTTCAAAATAGAAAAGAAAATGTTTCTCGGCTGAAAACCATATTTGCTGGTTATGGAAATGATTCAGTGTATTCCCCCCCCCCCCATTTCTGCATCGATCCTAGCCTTCTTGTTTTATTGTATAATAACAGGCCCTGGAACGTGGAGTATATTAATTCACAAGTGGAGAAGAATCTCTTCCCAGGGAATTGTTTGCACACTGACTATGGCCGTCTTGCTCAAATCTCCAGTTTGGAATGAAGGCAGCAGGCAACCAAGGGAGAACCTGGGTCCCCTTAGTCTGTGACTGGTGCACTGGAGGCCTGATGGCCACATATGGGGTCTGGCTCCACATCTTGCCACAGGTGGGCAGGCTGCTGGTTGTCAGCCGGGATTATTTGTTAGGGAGTGGTAGGTGAACACCTAACTGATTGGAGCCCAAGTACAGTCCCCATCATCACCCCTAATATGACTCATCTGACTCCCGTTGCAGGTACCAGGGAAGGGTTCCCAATTCCCTCACTGGCAAGACCTCACACTCCCCCTCCCAGTGCAACTAAATGACTGAGTAATGGTTCCATAAATGGCCATCTGATTAGTCTGGTCCCCAGAGAAGGAGTACAGAGACTGGCACTGTATGCGGGGCCCCTGCACTAGGATCCCCATCCATCTCTGTCACCTAGGGTGCCCACATCCATTTGTCAGGACCTGACAGGAGTTACTAGTCAGTGGTAAAGGGAGTCACCAGGGGCCGCTTTGTTCTGTGCACAAATGGAACGCTCAGCTCCCTCCTTTCTCCTTCTAGCAAAGGAAAGAGTTCCTGGAAAGTGAGGTGAAA
The DNA here is from genome assembly GCF_000299155.1 of Elephantulus edwardii. Taxonomy (NCBI): domain Eukaryota; kingdom Metazoa; phylum Chordata; class Mammalia; order Macroscelidea; family Macroscelididae; genus Elephantulus; species Elephantulus edwardii. The sequence continues at coordinate 2,462,320 of NW_006400017.1, forward strand.
CTCTTCAGAGGCATGGCATTCAGAGAGGAAAGAGGCCTAGGACCTCAGAGACGGGGGAGACCATCTGAGGTAAGAGACGACAATGAGGAGAATTCCCTGAGAGGAAGACCTCAGTCTTCTGGCTACTGCTGTTTGGTGTATACTGCTAATACTGTTAAGTTTACTGGTTGTTGTTGTTATGTGCCGCTGAGTCACTTGCAACTCATAGCGACCCTATGTACAAGAGCCCTAAACGCTATTCTATCCTGTGCCAACCTCCCTCTCTCTGACATACCTATTCCTATTACCCAATCACTGAATGGATTCATCTCATCAAGGGTCTTCCTCTCTTGCACTGTCCCTCTACCCTCCCAAACATGATGTTTCTCTCCAAGGACTGGTCCCTCCTTGCAACATGCCGAAAGTATGTCAGACGAAGCTCCAGAATCTTTGCCTCCAAGGAGCAGCCTGGTTTCACCCTCTCTAGGACAAACCTGTTTGTTCTCCTAGCAGTCCATGGTATATTCAATACTCTTCTCCAGCACCAAAACTCAAACATCAATTATCTTTCTATCATGCCTAGTCATTGTCCAGCTCTCTGACGCATAGCACACAATTGTGAAAACTATGGCCTGGCTCAGGCACACCTTAGTCTCCAGTCTAATGTTGTTGCTCTTTGGTACTCTGGAGAGGTCCCTGACAGTTGACTTTCCCAATGCAATTCTTTATTTCATGGCTGTTGGTACCAAGAGTGTTGATTGTGGAACCAAAGAAACTAAAACTGTTAACAATCTCAATTTCTTCACCATCTGTCATGATGCTGCCAACTGGCCCAGTGGTGAGAATCTTTGTGTTCTTGATGTTGAGCTTCAAGCCATATTGAAGGCTGAAATCCTTGACCTTCTGCGTCAAGTGCTTCAGGTCCCCTTCAGTTTCAGCAAGCAGGTTTGTGTCATCTGCATAACGCAGGTTGTTGATGAATCTTCCTCCAATCCTGATGCCACATTCCTCCTCATACAGCCCAATGCCCGGATGATCTGTTCTGCATACAGATTGAAAAGATATGGAGACAGAATACATCCCTGGCAGAAACCCTTCCTGATATTGAACCATGTAGTGTCTCCTTGCTCTGTTCTGATGGCTGCCTCTTGGTTCAAGTATAGGAGGCTAGAAATAGAATGATAGAATTCTGCACATTCAATGATTTATTCATTGCAAATACCTTTTATAAGTGTACTGGTATACCCTGGTTAATGCTGATAAGGGCCAACCTCACCATCACCTCAGGGTCCAGGAGCAAAGAGCTCCTCCCTAACCACTGGAGAAAGATGGTGGAAGGATGCTGAGTTGGAGAAGAAAGAGCAGGCAGGCACCCTTTCTTTGTTCATTCTTCTTCAGAGATGGACACACGGATCCAGGACACATCTCCCAACATTCCCAGGAAGCCTGTGACAGTGCTGGGCATGGTTACCCATGCACCATAGAGGCTTTGGTCAAAGCGTTGCTCCCGCCCGTCTAGAGACCAGCAAAACCAATGTTCCGCTTCCTCCACAATTTTCTCTGGGGTGAGCCTCTAAAAGTCTTCCCTGGAGGGCTAGAAACTTGTTCTGCCTGTTGTTGTTCTCATTGTGGAAGCTTTCTTGAAGGCTGGCCTCGGAGGGTACAGAGGTGAGAGTGGGTCTGTTCTCTCCAGCCTTGACATCTGGTTTCTCGTCTTGAAGCACGGTTACCAGGTTTGCTTCTCCATCCTCTGCTTTGCATTGGGAAGCTTGATGAGATGGAGCAGGATTTGGGCACAAAAGAAATAAGACCCTTAGATGCTTAAAATCCCCCGAGTTTCATTTTATCTTGCCAGTAAAATGGAGACAATATTCTCTATCTCTCTCAGGCTGTCCTCTAGATTTAGTGAGTTTAAAACAACTATAAGATAGTTGTCTCACCCCAGCCACAATAGCAAAGTTCTACAAGGAAGCAAACAACAAATGCTGGCGAAGTTGTGGAGAGATTGGAACTCTTATTCACTGCTGGTGGGAATAGAAAACAGTGCAACCACTATGGAAGGCAGTCTAGTGCCTTTTCAAAAAGTTGGAAATAGAAATACTATTTGACCCAGCAATTCCACTACTGGAAATAGTCCCTAATGAAACTAGAGCTGTAACTCAAACAGTTTTATGTTACACCATGTTTATTGCAGTATTGTTTACAATAGCAAAGATATGGAAGCAACCCAACCCATCAACAAATGAGTGGATAGAAAAACTATGGTACATTCACACATTGTAATATTATGCAGCATTGGAAAACAATGAACTTTTAAAATAGTACACATGGGTGAGTCTGGAAGACATTATGTTTAGTGAAATAGTTCAGTCATAAAAGGACAAATACTACATGCATAACACCACTGTTACAATAGGACTGACACAGTGAGGGGGAGAAAATGGGTAAATTTCATTGTTGTTTTTGATTGCCATTGAATTGAGCACAACTCATAGCCACTCTATAAACAAAAGACTTGAAGCCTTTATATACCTATTGTTGTTTCTCAAAGTTCACAGAGTTTCCAGAAGCACATTATTTAGGAAGTGGATGCCACTCCTGCTTCCAAACCTGTTTTAAACTGGGAGCTCCACCAATACTGTCCACCATGGGTAACTGTTATGCCATTTGACACCCCAGTGGCACAAGGTTCAGCATCACAGCAACCCCAGGTTATCTCTTGTACAGCATCTTGACAGAAGAGTGCTATACTGCTTAGAAGAATGTTCCTCCAAAATACAATAACAATCAACTTTTAAATACAAAGGCTCTCCCTGAGGTCTTGTTGACTCAACAAGAGGCTTAAATAAAAACCAACATATAGTATGTTGTTGTTGTTATGTGTCATTGAGTTGCCTGCAACCTATAGTGACCCTATGTACAAATAGTGGATAGATAATGAACTGCACTGGAACAGGTAGGGGGAAGGTCTGTCTGAAAGGAATGTAGACATTAGATGTACGGCAATTAACAATCTCAAACAAGAGGCACAGTACAAAGTAAGTGGACTGTGGGAAAGGTAAGGGAAAAGGAGGGAGAAAAATGTGCAACAAAGAATAAATGAAAACCCAACTTTTCTGTAAACATCTGTTAAAAATCACAATTCTTAAAGTTTTTTTTATTTTAAAAAAAAGGAATAAAATAAAGCTAAAGTGTACCCAATTTAAAAAAAAAAAAAGATTTAGTGAGTTTAGGTACAAAAGTACCATTCACATTGCTGACCGCACAGAGGACACACAGAGTCACACAGCACCAGAAACAGCACAAGGATGATTTATTCAGGACTGGAGATAACTTTCCAACAAGGAGTTTGCTATACAAGGGCCTGGCAGGCAAGGGCCAGTTGCTGTCAAGTCACATTGTATTTGCTTTACTCAGAGGATCACCAGGAGACTGATGAGGCAGGGGTATGGGTGCTCCCTGGAAATAAGAGTCCCCACCTGAACCACAACAGAACCCTCCGTGGCCAGAGATGAAGACAGAACTTCGCCCACCACAGCCTGACCTCAGATCCTAAACGTAGATTGACCTCTGGCTTCAGTCACAATGGAGACTGAACATGGTCAGGGACATGTTTTCCCGTTTTCTCAAAAATTGCTTCAGCTCCCCAGGGGCCTGGATAGGAGCAGGGACAATTCCGATAAGCCCACTTCTTTTGGGTACAAGAGGGTGTTGTTGTTATATGCTGTAAAGTTGGAACCAACCCATGGCTGACCCTCCAGCGGGTTTTTAGAGGCAGTAAATCATGTGGGAGGAGACTGCCCATCTTCCTCCCGTGGAACAGTTGGTGGATTGACAAAGTGTGCCTTTGGGTAGACAGTGCAGCTCCTTACAACTAGGCCACCAGAGCTCCCTAAGAGGGGAAAAAGCAAGCATTAAAATAATATGAATTCTAGAAGTCAGGAGCAGCAACCATCCCTCTCTCACCCCTTAATCCCTCCCATCCCTTTAACAGATTGCAAATTTCCAATAAAGTGAGAAAACCACCAGCCCATAAAAGGATTGCAAATACTGGCACTGGGCCCTGACATCAGACCCTCAGGACGTGAGTAGTTAGAATCAGACCCCAGGCTCTCGATGCAAGGCCTTGTTTCACTTTTTTGCATAAGCATGCTCAGCTCAAATGCTCTGAGAAGTCCCCTGGCTCCAGAGGATTATTTCTGCCCCCAAAAGAGTCAGGAAGAGAGTTTACATGGTAACTACAATCCTGGCACACAAGTCTAGATCCTAAGACTGAGCTTTCCACACGAGTGGCCTCTCTCTCAACAGAGAGGAAATGATTCAAATCAGCTGGAGGAGCACGAAGGCCATCCATCTTCCATTGTTTAAGGGGCAAAATTAATCTTGGGTGAAAAGAGGAAAGCCGAGACAGATTGAAATGATAAAGAGAGAAGGCTTTATAAAGTCACTGGACAAGAACTGTGGGTGTACCCTTCTTGGCTCTTGGAACTCATGATAATTATGAAGATCAGAGCAACCATGTTTTCCCATTGCAAAACATTTCCATATCCATTGTTTCATTTAATTCTTATAAAAATTATTTGAAGTTGGCTGTTTGGGGGGCCAACACAGTGGATTAACATGGTGATTGCCACCATGGTCTCTTATCTATCAGGAAGTGTGAGGATGGCACAGGAAAAAACAGCATTCAGATCTTTAGATCATAGGGTCTCTATGAGTCGGAGTCAACTTGACGGCACCTAACAACAACAATAGATGGGATAGGAGGAGTCCCAGGCACTGTGAAATGACTTTTAACACTGGATAGAACCTCTCGTTTGCAATAAGTTTTGCATTTCTGCACTTCTTCCTAATCTTTTTTTTATTTGACAAATGGCATACATATATAAAAGTGTCCAAATATATCATGAAATTTCACTAAGAGCAATCATCAAGGAATATAACAGAGCCAGCAACCCAGCTAGTCCCAGGGACAATCTCTTTCTTCCCAGTTAGAATTTTCCTATTAGCCCAGAGATCATCTGACGCGTATCACTAATCTAGTACCATAGCTTGTTGGTGATAATGTGTCATCAGTTTGGTTCCAGCTCACAGCAATCCTTTGGAAACCTCACCCAACACTCCACCATCCTCACAATCTTTGCTGAACGTAAGCCTGCTGTTCCTGTGTGTTGATCAACCCCTTTGACTCTTGACTTACTTTCTACTCTTCCAAGAACTATGCCATTTTCCAGGGACTAGTTCCATAATTGTCCATAGATTAGTTCTGCCCATATTTTAACATTCTGTAAGTGGAATCATTCAAGATGTGTTATTTTACATAACACTATGCTAACTGAAAGACTATAGGTTCAAGGCCATCCAGAGGCCCTTGGAAGAAAGACTATTTCCGCAAAAGTCAGCCACAGCAAACCCTATGGAGCACACTTCCATTCTGACACATAAGGAGCTCCATGAATTACAGTCACCTCAACGTCAACTGGTTAAAATTATTTTAGTGTGTAGTAGGAGGTCACTTTGATTGTCCATACCTTTTCAACATATATGCAGAACAGATCATTCAGCAGGCTGGACTTTATAAGGAGGAATATGGCATCAGGATTGGAGGAAGATTCATCAACAACCTGTAGTAATAAAACTGAGCTCCTTATCAAATGCTTGTTGACAATTTCGATCGAGTGTGTTTATTGAAAAAACAATGATCCTGACTCAGTGATCACATATAAAAGGCAAAGTGAACTTTCAAGGAACTAATTTCGTCATCATTTTGGAGGAGCTAGTAGGTCACTAGCCTGATGCCACAGTGCTGTCAGGGATCCTTTAAAACTACTCTTTCCATTCCTTGAACAGTCATGAAGCTCTTTTCTGGTTGAAGCTGGACAATAGGCGTGGTCACAAAACCTGCACTTTGCCAAATATGAATTCCTCATTCTTTGCTTAAAACTGGTCCCATTAGAAGCCTCTAAACTCAGATTCTTTACACCTTTAATAGTTTTCAGTGATCAAAACATAAAGCCTGCCCCGACAAGTAAAAAGATTTTTAGTCCACCATTTCAACTCCCAATAATTAAATACCCGAGTGATGTCTGTTTGTCCATGACTACTGTTTACTCTTTAAAACCTGAGAAGAGAAGCTTCATATTAATGGAAGTGCAATCTCTATATTCCTAATTGATTGTCCTTTTTCTTATTGATTTGGATGAGGTATTTATACATTTTAAAATCAATCCTTTTCTCTTAGGAAGTACAAATTAAAATAGGAGGAGGGAGCAAGATTTTCTTTTCAGAGGGCTAGAGAATTGTTTCATGAAACTCTACCTTTACATAAACCAAATTCCCCAGTGTATTTGGGTCTATTTCTGGATTCTCTATTGTTTCCATCCACCTGCCTACCTCTACTCCGCATCAAACCACTTTAATTGCTGCATTTCAGAGGCGTTAGTATCTAATCATGTTGGCCCCACTTCAATAACATTTTTCCCTCAGAATCTTCCTGGTTACTTTTACACAATTATTTCTTTTCAAATACACTTTAGTTTTATTTCATCAGATTCCATGGGGGTGGGAAATCTCATGAAGCTATAATTGGAATTCCAGTAATTGATCCATTTTGACATGGTATTACTAGCTTTCTCAGCTATCTGATGTCAAGATAGAGAGATATAGGCTCCACAAGTAAATGGCTTCAACAAATTGAAGTGTATTCTTTCACACTTTAGGAGGCTAGGAGTCTAACTTTAGAGTACTAGCTCTAGGGGAAGGCTTTATCTTTCTGGTGGCTTTGGGGGAAAGTGGTTGTCTCCTTTCAACATCTGTGGGTCCATCTTGGGAATATCCATGTGCCTTGGTATAAATTTTCCCCTGAGTCTAGGAAGTTCTCAGCACAGGGACCTGGGTCCAGAGAAAACTGCTCCTGGATCTTATTTCTTGGTGGTCATGAAATTTCTCTTCCCCTGATCTCTTTTCTCCCCTTTTATCGCTTGTAAAATAAAAGCCAATGCAAGTCATGAATCAGGGAAACTCCCTTAATGTTGAAACAGGGCTATAATCTGAGTAACAACAGATCACATTGTGGGGTGTATGTAATTGCCAAATTGTATCATTGCATGACTGTCAAACTGTGGGGAATCATGACCCAGCCAAGATGACATTTATTTTTAGTATACTCAATCCAATCCAAGATATCCCACAAAATATACTTTCATATTGTCATATCCAGAGTACTCACAAACAACAATGTCAATATAGAGACTGTGTGTGCCTGATCCAGGTACTTTGTAATTACTTGCTATGTATCAGAGAGCTGGACAATGGCTAAAAATGAAAGAAAAAGAATTGACATCTTTGAGTTGTGGTGCTGGAAAAGAGTCTCAAACATACCATGCACTGCCAAGAAAACAAACAGGTCTGTCTTGAAGAGGGTGAAACCAAGTTTCTCCTTGAATGTTGGGAGCTTGAAGCTTCATCTCTTTAGGCATTTTGCCAGGAGGGACAAGTCCTGGAATCCTCACACTTCAAAATATTATTTATAATTTGCTATGATTCTAGAATACTTAATTGTGCTCATGCAGAACCTGCACACAGACCAGGATATAGTCACTCCAACAGAACAAGGGGACATTGCATGGTTTAAAATTGGAAACGGTGTACGTCAGGGCTGTATCTTTTTACCATACTTATTCAATCTATATGTTGAACAAATGATCTGAGAAGTTGAACTACATAAACAGAGACACAGGATTAGGTTTAGAGAAAGACTCACTGACAACTTGCAATATTTAGATGAGACCAACTTGATGAAAATTAAGAGAACTTGAATGTATTACTAAAAAAAAGATCAAAGACTATATAGCTTTTAACATGGATTACACCTCAGCATAAAAAAACCCCAAAAATCATCACAAATGGACCTATAAGCAACCCATGGCAGCATCAGGTAAGAAATCAAACCACTTAATTCACTGGGAAAAATCTGTTGCAACAAACCTCTTTAAAGTCTCCAACTCTCCCTCCTTGCCATTGAGTTGGAACCTACTCATAGCTGGCCCTTCCAGAGGCTTTCTAAAGCTGTAAATCTCACTACAGGAGACTGCTCATCTTTCTACCGAGAAGCACCTGGTGGCTTTGAACTGCCTGCCTTAGTGTTGGCAGTGCAACTCCCTGCCCTAGAGGTCACCAGAGTTCCCTTTAAAGTACTAAATAACACTAATTTCCAACCCCAGCCACACGCTATGAGAACAATGCTAACCACACAATGAGGCCATCTATGAGATCATGGATAACTGTGGGCATAAACCACGTTAGGTCCACTCCAGAAAAACTTAGGAGATAAAGGCAAGCTTTTTCACTCTCAGTCCTTCTGACATCTTGCGTTGGATAATTCCCTGATTTTGAACTTCTCTCTTGTATGTTGTTGGCTATTTAGAAGCAATCCTGGCCCCTATCCACCAAATGTCAGTAATACTTCCCCCCATAAGCGACAATTGTAAATGTCTGCAAACATTGCTGAATGATGGCCATTTAGGAGGAAATGTCCCAGGTTGAGAACTGCAAGTCTAGGTGTAAAGTAGAATCTCTTGATTCTGGAGTTCATTTCTAACAAATCTCCTTACGTTATCTCTCTTTTGTGAGCTCTCCTCAGGTCTGAGTCCTGAGAGCTGTCAGAAAAGTTCAGAAAACACTCAGCCTCATCTTCATTCCACCCTGTCCTTGACCTCCTACTTCAGAAGTCCAGAATATTCCTTGGCCATCTTTTGCGGGTGTTGTACTAATTTCATGTGCCCTGAATTTAATGAAAATGCCTGCAAGGTTTGCACTATGAAGTCTAATGTGAGCTATCATTTTATAATCAGGTTAAGAAGATGTTTACCTGAATCCTTTCAGGTATTTTCAGTTGCAAGTAATAGAACACACAACTCAGACGGGGTTGCACCATAGAGAAAGTGCATTAATTGCACATGTAATATCCTTCAGCAGTTTTGCTCTTCAGATGAAGTTTGGACAGAATTCCAGTTTGATTTCTGTGATTTTATTCATTCTACTGGCACCTAACTGATGGTTTTGTTGTCTCGTTGATTTTCCTCTTACAAAAACAATTGTTCTCTTAATCCCAGGTCTGATATTGGCCATATAATCTTAAAGAAGAGGTGAATTCGAACTGCCAATATTTGGTTAGCAGGCCAGCATACAACACACCACACCATGTAGGTGCTTTTACTATAGTAAGAGATTTCATCATTTTAAGAGGACTTTAATAAGGAAAATGAACTCTTTTGGATGTGGTGTCTTACTCTTTTAACATGTTGTGGACATTTCGGCTATTAATTTTATCTAAGTGGTTTTTTTCCAGTTATTATGAGTGAGATTAGCCTGAAGTTTTTTTTTTATTTTTGTGCTAACTTTGGCAAATGTTATCAGTGTTATTCCAGTTTTATAAAAATAGTTTGGAAGCACTTCCTTGTTTTCCTCGCCTCTGGCAGTTTAAATCGTATCAGAATCATCTGTTAGTTGAGTGATGGATTCACCTTTGAGACCATCTGGATCTGGAGCTTCATGCAGAGTTGCTTTTTGTAATGTTCTCAGTTTCTACCTTTGGAAGGGGTTTCTCTGGTTACGTTTTCCATCCCTTATTAAGTCAATTTTATCACTTACAGATTCTAGAAAGTATCCATTTTACCCACTTTCAAATTTACTCACATTTAGTCTTGCAAAACACTTTGTCTTCTTTTGGAACTGTGATTATTTCTCTTGTTCTGGTATGATACATTTCAGTTCTCTCTCAATAATGTATCCATTTTAATATTTTCCCCACACATAAACTATTACTTTTTAAATTTATTATTATATTACTACTACTATTATTATTACTATTATTATTATTACCATCAAATCGGATCTGACTAGTACAGGAGGAGATTGTCCCTCCTTCAGCAGAGCATCTGGTGGATTTAAACCACTCACCTCTGGGATTACAGTGTAGCTTCTTACCACTAAGCCACCAGAGCTCGCCACACATAAACTACTTCTTACATTTATTTGTCAACTTCCCCATTTTGGGTTGGAGAGTTGGTGAAGGAGGGGAAACCCCTTAACCAGGTGGATTGACATAATGACTGCTGCAGTGGGCTTTTGTGTATCAGAAAGTGTGAGGATGGCACAGGATAGGCCAGGGTTCAGATCTTTTGTTCATAGGGTCACTATGGGTCGTACTCAACTCAATGGCACCTAACAACAACAACATTATAATTTGGGTGGCATTTTATTCTATTGTTCATTGGATTGCTGTGAGTCAGAGTTGGCTCACTTTACAACAAAAATTCATTGATAATGTCCACCATTCCACCATCCCCAGTTCTCTTGGATTTATTTAACTGGCCTTTCCTAACATTTTTAATTGGATGATTAATTAATTTGTTTTTATTCTTTCTTGTGTGCTTCAAAATTACAGAGTTTGAGTAGGCAAGAGATTCTAGATATCAGGCACCAAAGTGAGATGAGAAATGGAGCAGTTTTTAAAAATTCTATTATCTATTTCAGTCATAGGGGAGCTCTGATAGCCTATTGATAGAGATGCATTGCCAGCCTGAAGGTACACAGTTTGAATCTACCAGCTGCAAAGATGAGCATCTCCTCCTATGCAATTTATTGCCTCTGTAAACCCACTTAAGAGTCAGCTCTGGGTCAGGCTGCACTTGTTAAAATATAATAGTTCGAGTCATACACTAATATGTGGTGTATATAGTAGTTAAGTTGCTTAAAAGGAGCTCTGGTAGCTTAGTAGCAAGGAGTTATGCTGCCAAACCAAAGGCATGCAGTTCGAATCAACAGGAGAAAGATGGGCAATCTCCTCCCATGGGGATTTACTGCCTCTGAAAATTTGTTTGTGAGTGTTCAGTTATGAGTCAATTGTGCTGTTACAACATTTTTAGTAACTGAGTGGAAGCTTTAAATTTTTTCCCCTCCTTTTCTTTTACTTATTCAGTGTTAAAAAAAGAAACCAAACAAACCCCAAATACATTACTGATATAGACCCACAAATAGTACTTATATCAGTATTGGAGCCAACACACCAGAAAATGAGACAAAATCAGCCACTATAAAAACACTCCTGTTGTTGTTAGGTGCCGGGGAGGTGGCTCTGTCTCGTGGTGAACACACACAGTGCAGAATGGAAGCCTGACCGATCCATCTTCTCAATCTGCCTATGATTAAACCCATTATCACAGCCACTGTACCAATCCCTTTTATTGAGAGTTTTCCTCATTCTTAAGAATCCTCTACTTTACCAAGCATGATGTCATTCTCACAGAATTTGTGTAAGTGATCAAGAACTAGTGAAATGAATTACCACAATAAGAATACAAAAGAATTGATAGGTGAGATTAAGGATACATTTTAAAGACAATTGGTCTAGAGAACAACAAGCTTTTCCCCCATCAGCTTTTTTTTTTAATACTAGTTTATTTATAAAACTTGAATACATTGATTTTGAGAACATATTCTTCCAATTTCCCTCACCCTCCCACCCATCAAATTGTACAACTCCATGATTAATCCTCCTGCCTCCGGTACATCCCATCCTCATTCTTCTGCTTCCACCCTCACCCCCCAACCCCCGGATCCTTATACTCATTCTACAGTAATGGTTTTATACAATATTTGTCCTTGTGGGACTGAATTAGTTCAGTCAGCACAATGCTCTCCAGTGGCTCCCAAGTTAGGTAGTAATTTACAAAATCATTCCTCCTGTGTGCTGCATAGTATTCCATTGTGTGAAGGTATCATAATTTCTCAATCCATTTGTTTGTGATTGAGCGTTTGAGCTATTACCATGTTTTTGTGTTACTAAATTATGTTGCTATGAACATTGATGTACAAATCTCTGGTTTTGCTTCAGTTCTCATTTTCACAGGGTATATATTCCAGGTAATGGAATAGCTGCATCACATGGAATTTCTGCAAGATACAATAAAAAATCTAAAGAAATGGAAAAGCGTGCCCTATTCATGGATAGGAAGACTCAATATCATGAACATGACAATCTTGCCAAAAGCAATTTACATGTTCAATGCAATCCCAATGCAGATACCAAATTCATTTTTCAAGGAGATTGAAATGGAAATTATCAAATGTATTTGGAGATGTGAGAAACCCTAAATAAGCAAAACATTTCTGAGAACCGAAAATGAGGTTGGAGGCATAGCACTCCCTGACCTCAAAACGTATTACACAGCAGTAGTAACCAGAATAGCATGGTACTGGTACAATGACAGGCACATAGGCCAATGGAACAGAATTGAGAACCCAGACATAGACTCAGCTATCTATGGTCAACTGATATTCAACAGGGAAATCAAAGCTATCAAATGGGGAAAAGATAACCTCTTTAACAAAGAGTGCTGGCAAAACTGGACTTCCACTAGCAACAAGCTTTAAGTCAGACCCTGCCTGAAGGTAGAAGCCTGGACAATGCAGTCGTCTGAAGATCTCAAGCTTCTGGAAGAGTTAGGAAAGATGCTGCATTTTCTGCAACTGAGGATACAGAAAACTGGTGTCTGAGCCACCAGTCAGAAGAAGCTGCATCTCCTGTGGCAGAACACGGAGCTCTGCTAGAAAGCCACCATGGGATGTGATGGGAGCTGAGGTTTAAAGGAGATCAGTCCAAGAAAAGGCCCTGCCCAAGAAATAAGAGTTGCAGCAAGGGACCTCACAGAGGAACCTCTCAAGAAGTCATACACATGCTCATCAGATAAAAAAGTTAAATATAACCAAATTCCAGGAACAGAGCACGTAAGGTGATCTTAGGATACACGAGCGCCTGCATACCCATGCACGCATGCGCTCACCTCCCCCGACCCCCAGGACCAATCATTTCTGACTCATGTGACAGAGCAGAACTACTCCCTAGAGTTTTGGGTTGTAATCTTTACTGAAGCAGATCGCCACATCTTTCTTCCATCATGCCACATGTTGTTTAAATGCCATCAAGTGGAGTCCACATGATCAACAGACCTGATCTCTGTCCTTTTCTGTGCCATCCTCATCATCTCTGATACACTTGAGCCCATTGCTGAAGTCTCCGTGTCAATCAATCTATCTCATTGGGGTCTTCCTCTCTTTCACTGACCCTCCACCTGTCCCAGACTGATATCTGTTTCCAAGAAATAACCTCTACTAGCAATATGTCCAAAGTATAAGAGATGAAGCTTCGTCATCTTTGCTTCCAAGGATCACTCTAATGGCACCTTTTCCAAGACAGACCTGTTCATGCTCTCGGTAGTCCATGGGATATATTCAGTGCTTCTCTAACGCTACAACTTAAGGGCATCAATTCTTCTGTCATCCTTATTTACACCACTAAGTGAGTTCAAATTGCCAATTTTTGCATTAGTAGCTGAGAACAAACTGTTTGTTCTAATCAGGGCCCTTGTCTTAAAATATCCATCACCATTATGCCAATTCTGACTCTGGGGGACCCCAGGTACTTCCGCGTAGAACCAAGTTCCACAGAAAGTTTTGGGCTGTGTTCTTTAGTACACAGATCACCTGGCCTTTCTTCATGGTGCTGGTAGGTAGACTTGAACCACTAAACTTTCCATTAGTAGCTGAAAGCAAACTGTGTGCACTACCAAGAGATCTTTATTCTGTGATTGGTGTTGTTGGATGCACTTGAGTCACTTATGACTCTTAATGACCTCCTGTGAAGTGACCCATAGGATTTTTTTTAGCAATGATCTACACAGAAGCAGTTCTGTGTAGCCACTGGGTGGTTTTGAACCATCAGCCTTTCCATGAAACATAAAAGAAGCTGTAATGTTTGATTTGGATGTTTGCAAATACCATATCGTTGTTTCTCAAAACCTGCTGTTTCTTGCAATAAGCAGCATCTTGAACTAGCTTCTTGCCCAACAACGACTGTCAGCCTGCCGACGCCAGTTCCTTTTTGTGTATGGTCCTCAACCTAAGTCATTAACAATCGCTTCTTCTCTTATACTGGTCTCTCTGTCCCTCTTGCATCAGCCTTATGCTTTCAGGTCCTTCCACCGCCTGAAGAATTTTTGTTTTGTTTTGTTTTGTTTTGCTTCCGAAGATCATCCTGATTGTTGCGTGTGACACGCTTAAATTGAGAGCAATGGCGTGCGCTGATTTTCCACCTTCGTGTGGCTTAATAACCTTTTGTTTCACTTCCAAATCGATATTTCTCCTTGGCCCCCAGCTGCTCCTATCACTTTCTCTGTTTTCCTGGGTTTGAGAGGCAGGGTGCCCTTCACGGTAATATTTTTCCAAAGAAAATTAAACGGAGATAACACTACCATACTCAAGGGACACGTGGTAGGCAAGATTGGATGCTGCTGCCTGGGAGCCTGGGAATGCACTGTTATATATGACAAACTTTTCAGCAAGAAAGGACATGCATAAACCAGTAATACTGGAATTTATCCTGGTTACCAAGATATAGGTATTATAGGTACATATGTATTGCATCATTATATACCTGACAATGCAATTGCTTTATATACAAGAGATGTGAGGTATGTGTGTTGTTTGTGGAAAGATATTGTATTTCCCATGCTCCATGCTCTGGCTGAGATTTCTGAATTCTATTATAACCCTATGGGACACTGGGTGTGTACGCAGTCAGACATTACCCCAAACGAATGTTACACAGCAAATGATTGTACTTAACACTTTCTTTGTGCTCAAAAGTGATTACATGTTTTAATTACCTAAGCGTTATCAGAGAAGGGACAATAATCCTCAACTCTTTATTAAATCCTTCTTTCTCTCCTCTCCCGTTTTCTTCTCAACAGGGAGCAGCTGAGATGGCACAGGAGTTCATCCAAATTGTCTCAGCCCAGCAGATTTAAAGGGACAGTAAAAACCAAGATGCTTTCTAATTAGATGAGTCCTGCTTGTTCATCAGACTAGTCAGACACTCATTTCATTATGTGTTTTAAGGATACTGTTGGGTTTTTCCCCCCAAGCTATATTTCCATGCATGGATACATAGTATTTTCATGATCATATATTCTGTGCATTTAGGTTTTCTTCTTTTTAATGTATAAATAAGTAATCGACTCAGGAGTTATTTGTGAGAAGGGGTTGGATGTGTTATTTTTTAAAATTTTCAGGTGTTTGGTTTGTAAGCTAGTCTTTTGATCTTGCTTTTTGAGCATAGTTCTACTCCGAAGTAGACAAGGTCCCCAGAGTCTACAAATTATAAGTCAGGGAGTGAGTTCGAGACAACAGAATCCCAGCAGATTGCAGCAGTTAAGGTTCTAAAGATAGCATAAGGGGAAGGTGGCAGGGGAATGATATATTCGCCTACATTTTTGCTTTGTTTTACATTGTTTGTCTCCCCTCCTCTGGAGATCCTTAATATCTTCTCTCTACCCCTGGTGGTATAAAATGTCACAATAGTGTGGAAATGTGAGTCTCATGCCTTTTATTACACTGGGCTTCTAGTAAATTCTTTCAGTGTGTATACTTGTGTCTCGTTTCTGGGGAATTTTCTTATTCCTTTTATGAGCTTTTCCTCTCCTTCTTTCTGTTCATTCTAGAACTTATATTAGATATTGGACTACTGGGCTACCTGCACTGACCCTTGAACATTGTTATTATTTTCTCATTCTATTTTTTAATGTTTTCTTTTCTACAAGGTTGTTTGTGGTGGGGTTTGTTTTTGTTTTTGTTTTGTTTTGTTTTTTTCTAATTAAGCCTCAACTACCTACCTGGGACTGAGAATGAAACCCGAACCTGGGACCCAGGGCTCCTGAGACAACGTGACCTGCTATCAAGCTATATTGTTGTTGTTGTTGTTATGTGCGGTTGAGTCGTTTGCGACTCATAGCGACCCTATGTACAACAGCCCTAAACCCCACTCCATCCTGTGCCAATTGCATTGCCTCTGACACACCCATCCGGATTACCCCAGTCACTGAATCAGTCCACCTCATAGAGGGTCTTCCCCTCCTGCGCTGTCCCTCTACTCTACCCAGCATGATGTCCCTCTCCAAAGACCCGTCTCTCCTTGCAACATGTCCAAAGTATGTCAGACGAAGCCCCAGAAAACATATCAAGCCCTTGAAAAATATATCAAGCTATATTACCAGGCCCTAATTAAGCCTCAATTCTACTAAATGGAAGAAAATAAGTTATCAATCATGCTTTTGCTTCCAAGATCTTTTTCTGGTTCTCTAAAATTTTCCCATCACATCCATTTTTGTTTATTTGGTTAACTAACAAATACTCACCTGCATTTTAAAAGAATGTTTTTGCTTGTATTTCCCCTAAATTATTTTCAGATATTCTAAGCTATTTTTTGTTTTATTTTATATTGGTTTGCTTCAAAAATTCATATGCATTGTGTTTCACACTATTCTTCATTCACATTGTGTTTCCTACAATTATTTCCATGAATTATGTTTTATAAAATTAATCACCATTGGATTTTGCCCTATCTATTCAGGCCCTCACCAGATCCTTCCCATTTCCTTCACCTCCTCCCTCTACTCACCCAATTGCTATTATTAGTGTTAGAGGCTGTGGTAGCCTTAAAATATGTTCACAAACTCTTTTTTTCCTTTAATTTGTTATTAATTTCAGTAAAAATTTACAGAGACTTTGGATTTCCATTCATTTGTTGTTGCACTTTTCTCCCCTCCCAACCCTCCCCCCTAGTACACTACCCTCTTGGAAAAGTAAAAGACAAATTCTTTCATTGTTTTACAAACCCTGCCCCAGGTCCACTCCACCATGTAGCCTTCGCTCTAGTCTCCTGTCATGACAAAAATACCTAATCGCATATCCCTTTTAAACAGTTTTCTCTCTCATGTGTTTCAATGCAGTAGACATTATTGAACCCATCTTTCTCAGTTTCTCCAGAACCTCAAGGTCAGTCCTGTTTTACAAGAGGGCCACCATGAAGTATTTGTCCTTTTGTGACTGAGATACTTCATTCAGCATAATGTCCTCCAGAGTCACCCATTTTGAATAATATTGCGTGAGTTCCTTGTTTTTCAATGCCCTGTAGTATTCCATTATGTGAATATACCACAGCTTCTCTATCCATTTGTTTGTTAATGGGCACTTAGATTGTTTCCTAACTTAGGAACTTAGGTTGCTATTGTGAGCAAAGCTGCGATAAACATGGGTGTGCATATATCTGCTTGGATGTCAGCTATGGTCTCTTCAGGGTATATTCCCAGTAGCGGAATTGCTGGGTCAAATGGTATCTCTATTTGCAACTTTTTGAGAAAGCGCCACACCGCCTTCCACAGTGGTTGCACCATTTTACACTCCCACCAACAGTGAATAAGGGTTCCAGTTTCTCCACAACCTCACCAGCATTTCTTGCTTGCTGTTAAATTTTGCTATTCTGACTGGGGTGAGATGATACCTCATAGTTGTTTTAAACAAATTCTTAGTATTACATCCTTCAAGAGCTGCAGATTAATTTCTCTCTCCACAAGCACATGCTGGATTTAGTGACTTACTCACAATAGAGTAAAATGAATATGATGGGATGCCATATCCATGAGCAGGTTATGAAAGGCTCGGCAGATTCTTATTTCTTCCTCTGGGGAAGCCAGTTTCCAGGTCACGACAATATTCAACAGCCTTCTGCAGAATTCAGGGAGAGAGCTGCGGCCTTCTGCCATCTTGTTTTAGTTAAGTCTCAGACTTACATCTCCAAAGAGACATTAAGTACCATCCAACTAAGCCACTCCCCAATTCCAACCCATATAAACTGGGAGCTAGTATTTGTTGTTATAAGCGCATAGTTTTTGGGGGGAGATATGTGTGATTATTAACTCTGCAACAGGTAACTAATACAGATTATCCTTTGAAGTACCCAGTAATGCTTTGTTAAATTGTTTTGTTTTGGGATTTGTTTTTCCTCCCCAAGATGGAGAAAACACAAGGTTATGAGGAGCTGTGGATGTGTAAGCAGTGCTTGTTCACCTAGGAGCATTATTTTGGTGTGATGAGGTAGGGAGGAAGGGGCTCAAAACTCTGGAAATCTCCTACATGATAGAAAGAAGAAATAGCCTTTTCTTGAGACCCTTTCCATTTATTTAGAAATAATACACCTCCTTTTCTTAGAGGAAGGAGAGACACCTGGGCCCAGTGTTCCACCCAGGGCACAGGGAGAATGGGTTGACTGTGCAGACGTTACATCCCCAGTGTCAGCTAGTCTCCTCTCTCAGCTGACCTCGTGATTCAGGATCTCAGGTTCTACAGGGTAACTGTCTTCTTTGCCTGCGTCCCATCTACTCTAACTTCGCCCTACAGCTATCTCTGCATCACCCATCCCCATTCTTCTGTCCATGGCACAAATGGCTAGTGGCCAACCACCAATCTTAGGGTTCGTGATTCAAACCTACCCAGAGGTGCCACAGAGGAAAGGCCTGACAATCTGCTCCTGTAAAGATTAAAGCCCAAAAACCTACTAATCAATCCTACTCTGTAGCATGTGCGTTACCACAACCCAGAACAGATCCTTGGTGACAACAGACCTGTACTTTGGTCTTGTTTTCGTTTGGTTTTTCTATTTTAGAGAAATATATCAAGTCGATCAGTCCTTGAAGGGGGACATCGTGTTTGTGAGGGTGGAGGGACAGCCTAAAAAAGGAAGACCCCCAGTGAGATGAATTGATTAAGTGATTGGGGTAATGAGAGGAGGTGTGTGGGAGACAATGAGGTTGGCACAGCATAGATCAGGGTTTAGAGCTCTTCTACACAGGGTTGCTATGAGTCACAAGTGACTCAACAGCACATAACAACAACCACCACCACCATCTCTCTACTGGTGGACATTTACCTGGTCCTGAGGCTGTAGATACTAGCTCCTCCAGGAGGCATGTTAAGCCTTTTAGCTAGGGGGAAGAACTTTAGAGAGGACTCAATAATTCCTTGCTACTGTATATGGGACAACAAAATTCACAAGTATGAAGTTAGAGGTCAATCTGGGTATTGAGTACAATCTTAAGGACAGTCAAGGTTTTGTGACTGGATGGCTCTTCTACTGATCCATCTCTGCCCAGATTTGTGCTCAGAGACCCATAGAAGTATCCAGAGGGTTCACAGTGGCTCAGAGGGAGGAAGAGTGGCCATCTCCTCCCATGTGATTTATAGCCTTGGAAACCCAATGGAGGACTGGCTATGAGTTGGTTCCAATTGACACCAAGGAGAGCATTTGAGAAATACTCCGGGGTAGAAGCTGGGCAGGAAGGAAAAGCCATGTGGGAGTTAGGATGTGCTGTGGAGAATGCACCACCCAGAGATGCAAGAGCCAGGGATTGTCAGTGACTTTGTCCCTATTCCAGAACTCTCAATTGCCCTTGTACAACACTTACACCTAGACCAAGAAGCTGTTGTCTGAACAGAGCAAGGTGTTTACTGCATGGCTTAAAATCAACAGAGGTGTGCAACAGGGTTGGATCCTTTCTCCATACCTGTTCAATCCCTATGTTGAGCAAATCATTCAAGAAGTTAGACTTCATGAAGAAGAACATGGTATCAGGATTGGAGGAAGACTCATCAACAACCTGCGTATTATGCAGATGACAAATCTTTGCTTGCTGACAATGAGGAGGTTTATTGCAGAAGATCAAAGGCTACAGCTATATGGATTACATCGCAACATCTTCACCACTGGGCCAATAGGCAACATCATGATAGACAGAGAAAAGATTGATGTTGTCAGTTATTTCATTTTACTTGGATTCACAGTCAACACCGTTGGTATGAGCAGCCAAGAAATCAAAAGATGTATTGCACCGGGTAAGTCTACTCTCAGGGACCTTTCCAAAGTATTGAAGAGCAATGATGCCAACTTAATGACTAAGGTGCACCTGAGTCACTTTAAATGCCTTTGAGTTGTGGTGGTAAAGAGAAGTGCAGAGTTTCTCATGGACTGCTGAAAGAACAAACAAATACAGTTTGGAGAAAGTACAACTAGAGTGTTCCTTGGAGGCAAGGATGGAGAAGCTTCATCTCACATGCTTTGGACATGTTAGAAAAGCTAATCCTTGGAAAAGGGCATCACACTTGGAAAGGTGGAGGATCAGAGAAAGAGAGGAAGACCCTCCATGAGATGAACTGACACAGTGACTGGAGCAATGCACTCAAGTGTGTCAGAGATGCTAAGAATGACACAGGACAGGACAGAGTTTGGATCTGTTGCTCATCAGGTCACTATGAGTTTGATTTGATGACACTTAACAACTGTCCTTGTGGCCCATTTTCCATAGCATATGGGACTTTTCTATTATAGATATTTTGTCAATAAACAAGCAAAATATTGTTTGAGGGTCCACTGCATAGCTATGTAGCAGCCAATACAGAGCTCATAGTCTAATGCGGTTCCCCCAGGGCCTCTATCCAGAGGATTATAGAACAAGAAGTCCCTGATTGATACAGACAGCTAACATGCTCACTTGTTAAATAAAAGGTTGGTAGTTTAATTCTCCCCCTCAATGGAACCTTGGGGATAAGGCCTGGAGGTCTGGGGGGAAAAAAACCCAACAAAAACCAGAAACCCTCAGTGACTCTCTTATCAGGTACACAAGGCTGTAAATCTTTATTAAAGAAGACTACTCATCTTTCCTCCAGAGAACTGCTGGTGGTCTCAAACTATCAACCTTTGGGTTAGAAGGCCAGCACATCATAGCCCATCCCTGGAAGTTTCATTCTGAAAACTCAGCCATTTAAAATTAGACACAGTTCTTGTCTAACACACTGGAATTGGCTCAGTGTGGCCAGTTTGATTTCTTTTCTGGCTTTGGCCAACAAAGGAGGAGGACACATGGCCCAATGAGATTGTGACTCTGAATTTGAAGGACTTGCTAAGGAAGACAGAGCTCAGGGCCTAATGATAAGGAGCTGTACTGCCAACCTGAAGTCACACAGTTCAAATGCACCAGCTGCTCCGAGGGAGAAAGATGGGCAATCTCTTATGTGATTAAACTGCTTCTGCAAACTTGCTGGAGGATCAGAATCAGAGGGTATGAATCAGATCTGACACGACAGTAAACAACACAACCCACTCCTGAGGGGGTCAATGACTGTACAATCCTATGGTGCTACTGAAATGTTCTCTCTCTCTCTCTCTCTCTCTCTCTCTCTCTCTGGTGCCTTCAGCCCCTAGCCCAAGACCTGGCACATAACAGCGCTAAAACTACTTATTTTTAAAAAGTGAAAGAAGACAGGAACTCAACATCCTTTAGCTCCAATTCCTTCTTTTGCAGAGAAGGATGTTGTAGAGATCAAATGAAGCAGCAGCTCAGAAAGATCTTGGCAGTCTGTTGTGTGCTTTCTGAAACAGGAAGAACTGATTTCAACTCTATATTCAAAAGAAACTGCAAAATGAAAGACTGAGTCAGCCAGGAGAAACACACAATCCCAATGCTGGGACCAGAAACCCCACTGCACAAGAGCACGTAACCAACCAGAGATAGCTGAGAAGGAGCCTTGCGGGGAGGGGGGTAAATGATTGTTAGCGTGATGTATATCTGTCCAAAGACTTGATGCTATCTTCATAATGGCGATGGCTGGTGAGGTTGGGTTAAAAATGGGAGTTTCAATGACTTTTGTCTTTTCTCCTAGTAGCCAAATTTTCTCGAGTGACATTTTATTACCTTTATGATGAATCTAGATATACATAAGAAGGGACATTTTTAGTTCTATAAGTTATTTATAAGAACCAAACCAGAATGATAGAGACTCTCACGACTACAGCACATAAATGATTCAGGCCCTGGGAATACTTATTCTGGAGACAAGCAGACTGAGGAGGTCTTGATCAGGAGCCTTCAGCACTCGCTGCTGTCATTTGTGAAAAAAATTAGCTGTGCTCTGTGTGATACCACGGAGCAGAATGAAGACTAATGGGGGAAAGGCTCTCATTTCAATGTAAGAAAAAAACCTCCAGGACTGAAACCTCCCAATAATAGACTGAGCTGCTGTCTAGTCAACTCCAACTCACAGTGATTGCTAGGTGTCAGAGGACAACTGGGCTCCCTAAGGTTTTCAATGGCTGATTCTTTTTTTCTTAAGTAATTAATTGCCAGGCCTTTCTTCCAAGGCACATTTCTCTGGATGATCTTGAATTGTCCACTTTTCCATTAGCAGCTGAATGTGTGACTATGTATAGCACTTGGAAGACTGCTGTTGCTAGAGGTATTCAAACCAAGATCAGAACTGCAGTTCTCTGGTATCAAGAAGGAGTTTGGAATAAGGTGGAAGAAAATCAAGATAAGGCAGACAGAGAATTGAGCAGGTGACTGAGAAAGAAGCCCAGAGATCTGTCTCTCTTTTAGTTCCTTCCCTGGGGTCACCCTCATTCCCAGTGGGCTTAATTCAAGGATACTACACATATGGAGAAAATCCCAAAGGTTATATATAGTAAATGTCACGAAACACAAGAGCCAGGAAGACTCTCATTGGCTGCTGCTGAGTGGGTCCCAACTCACAGAGACTCACCAGCAGGTTTCTGAGGCTGTAAATGCTATTAACAGGAGGAGGCTGCCCATCTTTCCTCCTCAGAGCAGCGGGTGGATTTGAACTGTGAAAGATGCAGTGTTTTGGTTAGGAGCACAACAGTCTACAGACTACACCACCAGAGTGGAAGGACCTTGGAGGTCATTTCTATTAGTATCCTTCGTACCACCACCACCACTGCCAATAGCTATGGAGTTTGATTCCAACTCCTAAGAAACCCTTGTGTGTTTGAGTAGAAAAGGTTCTCCATAGGGTTCTCAAGGACTTATTCTTTGGAAGAAGATAGCCAGGACTCTCTTCTGAGGCACGTCTGGGTGGACTTGAATTCCCAGCCTTTTGCTTGTTGACAGCACCACCCAAGGACTTCATTCTCCCTTCACTGAGATGGAAATGAAGATGTTGAGAAGGCCAGTGTGTGCTGGGGCACAGACACGGGTGTACTAAGGGATGGCAGGGGTGGCACATACTGAGTACACTTGAAGTGGGCATGACTGAACAGTTTATATTATTCACCCTGTTCACCCCAGAATTCCATTTCAGGTACAGTAGATACCCAGGGAGATGGGGAGGTCTGCACTGACAAAGGGGCCAGATGAGGCATAGAATGACATTCAGAGGCCCCAGGAATACACACAGGGCTTGACTAAGGCTGCCAGCAAGAGAGGAGAAGGTGTTTCTGAGGACCATCCATATCTCATTGTCCACAGTTATTCATTTTGAAGCGAGGGAAGAGACTTGGAGACTGTCCCTGTGAGGTGCATCGAAGGGGACCACTTAGATTTTGTTCCCAGTGTCTGATACCTTTGAGACATCCCAAGTCATGATGGTTGTTCATCACTGTCATGTCATAACTGACTCCCAGCCCACCCTCCAGTGGATTTTCAGAGGCTGTGAATCACAGAAGAGGAGAATGCTCATCTTTCTCAAAAAGAGCAGCTAGTGGATTCGAATCACATGCCTTTAGGTTAGCAGCACAACTCCTTATCCACCAGGCCGCCATACCTCCATTCTAAGACTTGGAACAGCTTGTTTGGAGCTTTTTAGATTTTGACACAGGTGAGTGGAATCGCAAGCCGCCTGACCCACCACAGCAGCTCCACAGGGTGGCCAGAGTGCCTGTGCCCTGTGCCACCAGGAAGGGCAAACTCAGACAGGACGATGACCTACTTGGAAATGGAGAGCAGAAACACAGGGAATGAATACAGAAGGGCACAAGTTTCAGGCTCCCTCCGTGCTTGGCAACATACATTTGCGCATGGGCACACAAACACACAGATATGCGCTCAGGTGGGACGAAAACAACGACCCGTGGGCTTTTCGTGACTCTTTTACTCTGGTGACCAAAAAAACCACTACTGATCATTCACGTCTCACATAAAATCGTTTGACTGAAGGTGATATTTGCTTTGCAATAATGGCGAGTTGTCCCAACCTGGGCCCTGAGGTGAGAGCGGAGCTCGCCCCTCTTCATATTTCATTCTGTGGAAAACGCCCTCCTGTAATGAAAACAATTGTGTTGGTGTCGCTTGGCCGAGGCGAGGGAGCCGCAGTGTTTCCCGAAGAAACACAAGGAAGAACTGATCAATAAAATCCATCAGCCTCGCTGCATTCTCGAAGCACTTTCTGTATTCATTTATCCTAGAACTGGGAGTAATTATGTCAGGATTTTTTTTGTCCCTCCCAAGGACACTGGGAAAATAGAATAACTTTCCATCTCAGTTTTCTTCCATGAAAGGCTTTTGTTTCTTCAGCTGAGCACGCTTGCTATTTATTTCAGCCTCTCAGGCAGCCTGTGAATTCCAGATGAGTTTATTGTTGGCAATAAGTGTATTGTGTCTTCACCTGATCCATTGTGAGTGGACCCCTGGCTTCTGACCACAGTGGCATATCATGGACACAGGCTATCTGTGCCCTTGGAGAGTGATGACCAAGGGCTGATTTCCTCTCCCGAAGTCCTCAACACAAATGCGCCAACAACTTTGTGAGCCATTTCCAGCAATTGAAGGATGAAAATGATCTCTCTGAAGACTCCAGGTTGTTATTTTTTTAGGATAACTATAGATTCACATTTCAGTAGTAAATTATAAAGGAATCCTTCTACTGCATTGTCCAGTTCAAAAACAAACCAGTAGCAGTCTAATCAAGCCAGATTCATGGTGGTTCATTGAGTGTCCAAAGTGAAGCATGTTCCATAGCATTTGTTGATGGCTGGTCTGGTTTTTCAGAAACAGATTCTCCGGCCTTTCTTCCCAGGCACCTTTAAGTAGATTCAAACCACCAACCTTTGATTAGTAGCCAAGATTCTTCCCCAAAAGATAACATTTTTAGTATTTATTTTAAAAAAATTTTATAGTGATTCGCTTATGGAGTTCATCATATACATTGTATTTCACACCAACCTTCATTTATATTCTGTTTTTTACAATCATTCCCATTCATTATGTTTTATAAAATTAATAATCTTTGAACTATGCTCACCATTACCCTGTCTCTCCAGATCCCCACTGGATCTGTCCCATTTCCTTTACAGGACTCATCAACAATCTGCATTATGCAGATGCTACAACCCTGCTTGCTAAAAAGGAAGCACTTGCTACAGAAGGTCAAGGACTGCAGCCTTAAGTATGGATTGAAGTTCAACATCAAGAAAACAAAGATTCTCACCACTGGGCCAATTGGCAGTATCATGATAGACAGTGAAGAAATGAGATTAACAGCTCCTCTTTGCTTGGTTTCACAGTCAACACTCTTGGTACCAGTAGCCAGGAAATTAAAAGATAAATTGTATTGGTGAAATCTGCTGTCAGGGACCTCTCCAGAGTACTGAAGATCAACGATGTCAGTCTGGAGATTAAGGTGTGCCTGATCCAGGCCATAGTCTGCTGTTAATTACCTGCTATGCATCAGAAAGCTGGACAATGACTAGGGATGATAGAAGGACAATTGAGTTGTGATGCTAGAGAAGAGTGTTCAATATACCATGGACTGCTAGGAGAATAAACAGGTTCCTCTTGGAGAAGGTGAAATCAGAATGCTCCTTGGTTGCAAGGATTCAGAATTGGCGTCTGACATACTTTGGACCTGTTGCAAGAAGGTACCAGTCCTTGGAGAGGGACATCATGCATTGGAGGGTGGAGGGATGACAGCACAAGAGAGGAAGACCCTTGATGAGATGGATTGATTCAGTGACTGTGTAATGGGGGTAGATGTGTCAGAGACAACAAGATTGGCACAGGATAGAGCAGGGTTTAGGGCTGTGGTATATAGGGTTGCTATGAGTTGCAAGGGACTCAACGGCACTTAACAACAACAACTCCATATGACTGTATATGTTGTGGATCACAGCAAATTGTGGCTAATCTTGAGGAGAATGGGGATCCCATAACATTTGATTGTGCTTGTGTGAAACTTATACTTGGACCAGGAAGCAGTCCTCAGAACAGAACAAGGAAAAACTACGTGGTTCAAAATCTGGAAAGGAGTATGTCAGGGATGTGTCCTATCTCCATACTTTTTCAATTTTTTTTGCAGAACAGATTGTGTGTTGGTGGAGTCGAGAGAAGACCAGGGAGAAGAAATATGCATTTTCTGGGGGTCATCGCTCTCTCAGGCAAATGACGCTGAGAGAGTGTGAAGCCCCTGCTTTTAATAGCAGAAAATCAAAGCTTACAGTAAAGCATGATCTCATAGGGTGGGTAAATGTTTAAACATGTGGAACAAAGCATAGGTAATATGCAACAAAGCATAGATAGGCATGAACAGTTTTCAAGAAAGCATCTTTGTATTCATGAACAAGGTACTGCACTCTCAACAATCTTGTCAAGAACTTTAGAAAATAGTCTTTGCTTAACAGAGAACTTTCAGATATTTTTTTATGTTGGTACATGCTCCAGGGAGTATGAGACTGCTTTCAGTCCCATCCGTTCTTGGTATTGTTTGCCTGCTTTCAGGCCTTGTAGCCAAGTCCTTTCGCACATATTCCATAGCCATTATTACCATAGCCACTACTACTGTAGCGACTATTAACCCTGTATGTTCCAGACTGGCCCCACACAGATCAGTCAGGAGGCTGGGCTTTATGAGGAAGAACACAGCATCTGGATTGGAGGAAGATTCGTCAACAATCTGTGTTATGTGGATGACACAAACTTGCTTGCTGAAACTAAGGAGAGCCTGAAGTGCTTGATGCAGAAAGTCAAGGACAGTAGTCTCCAATATGGATTGAAGCTCAACATCAAGAAGACAAAGATTCTCACCAGTGGGCTTATTAGCAGCACCATGATCAAGAAGAGATTGAGGTTGTTAACAATTACAGCTTACTTGGCTTCACAATCAATAGTCTTAACACCAGCAGTCAGGAAATCAAAAGATGAATTGCACTGGGGAAAATGTGCTGTCAAGGACCTTTTCAGAGTACTTGGAAGCAATGATGTCGGTCTAGAGACTAAGGTGAACCTCATGCAGACCATGGTCTTTGCAATTACTTGTTATGCATCAGAGAGTTGGACAATGACTAAGAATGGCAGAAGAAGAACCTATGCTTTTGAGTTGTATTCCTGGTGAAGAGTCTTGAACATACCATGAACTGCCAAGAAAACAAATAGATCTATCTTGGAGAAGGTGAAACGAAGTTTCTCTTTGGAGCTTAGGATTTTGAAGCTTCTTCTCACATATTTTGGGCACGTGGTCAGGAGGAACTGGTCCTTAGAGAAGGACATCATTCTCAGCAGGGTGGAGGGACAGCGCTGCAGAAGAAAATTCTGGGTGAGATGAATTGATATAGTAACTGGGGCACTGGGGATAGGTGTGTCAGAGTTAGAGAGACTAGCTCAGGACAAGGCAGCGTTCAGAGCTATTGTGCATAAGGTCACTATTAACACAGGCAACTCAATGGCACATAACAACAACAACAACTCCCCCCCACCCACCAAATTGTACAATCCTATTATTTCCTTTCTGCCCATCCTCACCCCTCTGCTCCCACCCTCCCCCTTTTGGATTATTATACATATTTACTCATTATCTCTCTATATCTACAATAATGATCTTATGCAGTATTTGTCCTTATAAGATTGAGTTAGTTCACTCAGCATAATGCTCTCCAGTCCCTCCTAAGTTATGTAGTATTTTGTAAAACTATAATAATATCACAAGGAGGATATTGGCACTGAGGCATTGCACCAATCTTACATGGGTTTTTAGAGTTAGTTTGTGTGTGTGTGTGCATGTGTGTGTGTGTTAAGCCTTATGAAATCTTTATCTGCCTGTGTAGATTTATACATCCACCACCATTATTTTTTTAAAAAAATTAATTTTAATTGTGCTTTTAATGGAAGTTTACAGAAAAGTAAGATTTTCATTACTTGC